>NC_053453.1:27301864-27905926 GCF_015227805.2 Hirundo rustica | reverse complement strand
GGGCGGCCATGGGAAGAGCAGCACAACTGAAGCAGGTGTCTGACCAGGATGGAATAAAGATTTTAGACATTTCTCGCTAACCAAGTCTGACTCCTTTCCTCTGACATAGACAAGGTCTCTCTCTCTTGTGATAAGGGGAAAAGCCCCTTCGCCACTCCTCTGGTTTCTAGGACCCAGGGGAGTTTTCCCGTCTGGTCACAGTCTCGAGCTAGCCTGGGCAAAACGGAGCCAGCGGCTCCAATAGAAACAAGTGACAACTAGATACAAAAAAATGGTTAATGGGGTATATAACTGAGCAGACTAAGGCACCTCAGGATGGCAGCATGGAACAAGAAGGAAAGATAGGTGCAAAGGAGGGGACCTACAATAGTCTTACAGTATCACCTACTCCATTCTGAAACCAGGGACACCAGCTGAAATGGCAAACATACAAGTTTGACCAAGTTGTAGGAATTAATCATTCATGTAATTCCACCGTATTGCCTGTTTACAACAAAATACCCTAAATCAGAATATCTACTATGCTAGCAGCCAGAAAATCAGGTCTTCTGAAAGTCTAGGGCATAACAGAGTGTGAGGCACTACCAAGAAATATGGTACTTTTAGCATTTGCACATGAAATTTCACCCAGCACAAATCTTTCACAAAAAAACCCCTCCCAAAACAGGTTTGAAGTTTGTGTTTTTACTGATTAATGACTCAAAATTTTGAAGCGTAACAGGAAGCACCATACCATCTTAGGTATGTGTATATTTACAAGTAAGCTAGTATCTAAGCGGTTGCATAGTTTTCTAATTTTACTGCATAAGAGCTCAGCTGGTAAACTCACAATAGATTTAGGTGATACCAAAAACCTCTTCTCAGGAAAAAGAACTGCAGCCTTCTCGGGGAATTACCTTCGAGTTACAGTATAAATTGACTGCTTTGTTACTCATATAAAGTCAAATGAGCAATTGACACAGATGCAGAGCTAACAGTTGGTTGAGAAACAATATATTAGAAGACTTAGGTTAATTCTCTTTAGAATTCAAGCAGGATAATTTCAAGTTTTCTAGAATACATGTAGATGAACTGCGAATGACTTTAATACAAAGATTCTTAAAATAAAAGAAGATGCAAATGTTGTATAAAAGTTATGCTAAATACTCTTGATAATTCCAGCACTGAAGAGCTAGCCTTTATCCCTAGAGTTCAAGTCATTGGCCCACAGAAAAATCAGACTTTGTTGTAAAAAATATTTACAAAACTATAGGGGAAAAATGGGGAAATACAAACAATAGCCATATTCCATACATAGTCCCTGGAAGATTTCAATCATATATATCCATAATATGTGAAAAGTGTAACTGATTTGAAAGATATAGAGTTGATATGTTAAAAAGGGGGGGGGGGGGGGGGGGGGGGGGGGGAAGAGGAAAATAGTGAAGTTCTTATTATTGATTACTATTGAGGAAAAATTATATTCACTGGAAATTAGGCTATTCCTTATATATTTGTATAATTTCTATCCCAAGTGTTTTCCCTTCTCTATTGGATAATTGATATGTTTAACTTATACTGCCTCTTAATTAAAATGCAATATCTGTGTTTTGACTCTGACAACCAGAAATTACTGGCTATGTTCAGAATTGCAGCTTCAGAGCAGAATGCAGTCCATTGTTCTGATGCTGATGATGTTTAAGGTAAGAGTGATTATCATAACTGGTAATGAAATCTATTCCTGATTTTTCAATAATATCAAAATAACATGGGACAAATATTGTAAAACAAGGCAATACTCTTTTTATGGTTTTAGGAGTGCATAATTGGAAAGTATTATGATTATTATGTTTTTAACTTTATGCTAACCAATTCAAAACTACTCATGCAAAGTTCACACTGCCTTATTATATTTAATTTGTAATTTTGTTGTTCCTGTCAGTGGAGCTCAGCTAGTCTCAGGGTTCACACTGCCTTATTATATTTAATTTGTAATTTTGTTGTTCCTGTCAGTGGAGCTCAGCTAGTCTCAGGTTTAAATGCATAAGTTCTAATCATGGGAAGTAGCAATTTTTCTTCAGTAGTCTTATTTATAGTTAGTAGTGAATTCACTGAAATTGCATTCTTGGTCAACTGAAAATAATTTTAAAATGTTAAAAACAAACAAACTAACAAAAAAAACCCCAAGAAAATATTTTGAGATAAAAAAAATATCTGTAGTAAGTATTTGGAGTTTTATTTTTCTATTTATCTTTTTTCCTTCTTCCCCAACCTGTCCTCCTTCCCCATCCTATCTAATGTTGTTAGGGAATAACTAATTATCTCACTTCCCAAGAGAATTCCCTGTGCTTCAACATCTGAAGAGGTGATTTGCTTTCCTATCACAGTTGTTCTTTTTGAAACCATTTCATAGATTCTGCAGAAGGGTGGGGGTTCAAATTATGCTACTTATCAGCCAATTGCCATAGCTACCTAGTTATCAGAGAATTATCTCTTCCTCTTTTCAGCCTGAAAAAGATGAATATATTCTGAGTTACTTAATAGCAGCATTTTTCTAGTATTTATTTAGGAAGGACACACACATGCACACACACTCACAGGGTATTTATTTAGTAAACAAAGAATAAACTATTTCAACAACTCTGACTGGTAATTCTCATCCCAGAACATTAGTCTTTGACTCGCAATTCAATTTCTGCCCTAAATGATGCATAATAGAGGGTCCTGACCATGAATTTTTCTAAGAGCATGTTTTAGTCCAGTTATTCCCTGGGAAGGGAAAAGGCTTGTGTTTCATTTGAGGGAATATTTAGGAAAAATTAGTTCTTCATGTCAGTTCATTTCAGAGCAGAAGAAAGAGACAGATATTTACAGTCTGACCATCAATGTTAATTTATAGACAAGGTATCAGTGTCTTGCAAACCTAGAAGAGGCTTTCACTAAATGCCTGAGTGATGGAATAATGTGGAATCCACTAAAAATTCTTGTGCTTCATACCCCAAAGCTTAATACAATCACATTTACAACCGCAAGTAAACTGCTTATATGAGATTAAGTTTTCCACATTTTTTAAAATTACTGATGATACTGCTCTTGTCCAAAAATGCTACAAGGAACAAAGAACTGTCCTTGTCCAGCGCTTACCTGAAGTTATATCATGTAAATCCTCTGCTTGTTTTTGTTAAGACACACTTAAAAATCAGCTACTTGCTTCACTTAAACTTTTTGGTTGAAAGGCTAGTCCTTTCCTTAATTAAGGAAATTAACATTTTTGTGTTAAAATACCAGAAAATATTTTAAAATAAAACTTCCATGTTTTCTGGATAGAAGCCAGTGAAGTTTCTTTTCCAGTGCTTAAGAAAACATACACAAAAAAACCCCAATTCTGTAGAATCTGTATCCAATAAAACTACAGGGCGGGAACAACCTTGAGCATGGACCAAGTGTTAAATCCTTTAAAATAACTTGCTTAAAGTTAAAGACTGAAAAACATGTGGGTTTTTTTGGTTGTTGGTTTTTTTTGTTTGTTTGTTTGGTTTTTTTTTTAATAAATTATGTAAATTCAAGTTCAGTTGTTTTAAGCCTGGACAAATGGAAAATTCATATGATATTAATCATTTGAGAAGGAGTAGTCTTTTACTCTGACATAAATGAAAATGAGAATTTCACTAAGGAAAATGAGAGTATTTGCCTCTGCTGTTGGTTTTACCAGAAAGGATGAACCCTGTTTCCTCTCTTCTTCGAGGAGAGTGTTTTTGGCATATGGCAGCCCAGTGAGACAGGATTACACCAGGGTAGATGATGCTGCAGCTTCTCAGGCCTGTCATACTCACATATCACTGCCAAACCATAATAGGCAGAGACACTATAGAAGTCTGTGAACAACTGTATTTCACATTTACCATTTCTTTCGTTTTTAAATATAAAAAGCTGTACAGTTTAATTTTTATGCCATAGAGTACTGGAGATTAGGTTTGCTGTGTTGCAGGCTTGAGAAATTACAAAAATAGAAATGACAAAAATTGTTTTAGCTTATTTTTTGGAACACCTATTCAAGAGCTGGTGATGCAAAAAGGGAGTGCCCACTCTAACACACACATAAAATACATTATATTCTTCCTTTGTAGTATTATTGTGATCTGCTCTTCTTAAAATTATTAAGGCTAGAAAAGATATACTATGTAAGCACATATGCTGACTGGGAAGGTTCAAAAGCAAAATCTGCCTTTTATTTTTCACAATGGCAATATATTATTGCCATCATTGTTTTCTACTAATTTCCCTATAAATGTATGTATTTTCTTTCTTCATTTGTACATTAAGCAGGCATTTTCATTGTGCTGATTAAATAGCACTTCTTTCTCCTGAAAGGTTACAAGGCACTTTATTTCAGCATTTATTCTATGTATTTATATGCTTGTAATTTTTCTGATGAAACCGCATATAATCAGACAATGCCTATTCAATCAGCCAAATTTTAAGCACAAGCACTATCATTAAGGTCTAGGGGAGTTAAGTAAATGCTAGTAAACATAGTAAAGATAGATATAGATAGATATATAAATATATAGATAATATATTTAAGTTCTCCACCTAATTATGACTTCTCTAATGCTTTTTCTTTAAAATGCACATTCTCATATTTATTTTTTGAAAAATGCATAGGATCATCATACTAGAATTCTAATTCAGTATTCAGTCAAAGCCGTAATTTGGTTTCTTTTTTATTTTTATGTTTTATTTTTATGTTCCTTAGTAGTTGAGATTTTCTCTCACCTGAAACTTTCACATATGTGCATCTATACATGTAGTAATTTTTATCTTTTTAATGGCAGCTATATATATTAAATTCTATTAAGTCCAATTTACCCACTTCCTATAGTCCTGAGCAGGAATATCACAATTATAAATTTGGAAGCAGATTTATTCCTACACGTCTGTGTTTTCTTTTCAGTTCTTTTGTATAGTACTTAATTTATGTTCCATTCTTTTTCCACAGGGTTGGGGATTTTGTTTTTTAAAAGATGATTCTTCGGTGTGTAGCACCACACCACTTGTAGTAACAGACTCTGCTAGCAAGAGTGAAGAAATTATTGATAATTTAATCAAAATTATTATTAGTCCAGTTAAACTAGTATGAATACCAATACACCAAATTATACATTTATTGCAGCTAGTTCACACTAATAATACAATTTATCATCCTAGTTTATTTTATTCTCACTCCTCCAGTGTGTTGATAAAGCCAGTATCACAAATCCAAAAAGAGTATGATGGTACTGGTAACTTTGGATGCTGACTTGCTTTTGCATCTACATGAGACTATTTTTATATGCTTGCCAAAACCATCAGATTATTTGCTTGTTCTTCATATGCCCTCAATTATATTATGTAATCATTATTTATGATATGTTGAATGCTTCTTTATTGTGTATAATACCCAAAAGCTGGTTTTATCATCTGCTGGCCATTTGTAATTTGTCGCGGTGTCCTGCATGCACTCAGAAGCGTTGGCCCACAGGCTAGTTCAGCGTCCCTCACCGCGGCTCACGTGCTCTGGGTCGGGGCCGCTAGTCGCACTAGCACCTCCTCCCCGTGGGTACTTGGTTCCCCACACCCAGCTTAGGATGAGATGTTTCGACAACCACGGCAATGGCAAGAAGGAGGACTCTCTGAGCAGGGCAAACAGGCTTTATTAAGTGGTAGACCTGACAGGAGCTCCGCACCTGACCGCTGCTGCTCAGGAGAGCCTCTAACAAGAGTTGAGAGCTAACAAGAGCCTTATAAACAAGGGAGGACCAAGGGGTGTTAACAGGACAATGACCAGTAGGGAAAACTATGGGTGTAACCGGGGCTTGTAACCATAGAACAGGAGAACCAGTCACAGATGGGGAGTAGGGGATTTCCCAGGCACCAGCCTATCACTCGATGCCCTGCCAGGAGCTATCCAGAATGCAGGGAAGGGCGGTGGAATGATAGACAGGGTGTCCGAGGGGAGAGAGGGAGGATTGACAGGAACAGGTGAGGGGTAGGGTGATTGACAGATAACTGAATGGTTTTATATCAAGCTGTCATAGGTTAGTACAGTTTGGTTTTTTAGTTATGGAAGAATGTAGAATCATTCTCCAGGTCAGGACCTGGGAATTGCTTTAGAAAAGACAGGGGCCTATCAGAGAAGGTTAATTAGAATATTGGCATCTGTTCTGACCACTGAAAATTGTTGGCTATGACTTTGGGAAGTGCCATATAAAACCCCTTGATTTCCTGTAGGTGGGCCTTTTTCCTTCTTTCCTTTAGCCAGAGAGAGACAGGTAACATCGAGCTGGGCCTGCTGCTCCCCCCTTTTTGGGGGGGAAGCTGGCCTGAGGCATGGCCGGATTCCATCGGCTCAGGGGAGGGGGAAGGAGAGGTTGCTGCTTTACAACAGCTACTTTCTCTAAACTTCCCTGGAGCAGGGAGAGATCTCTGCCGGCCCCCTGATAAGAGCTATGGGCACCATTTAGGCTGAGGCTGCCCCGATTTACACCGAGGGGCGGGCTGAGAAGGCATTTATGATCCTGCCTGTTTTTTTTGTGATTCCGGACTGCGTGGGTGCTCTCATCTCCGATGTTTTTTTGTGAGTTCTTCCTCCCTCACCAGCATGGCCTTGAACATCTAACACCATGAGCTACAGAGGGAGAGAAGAGACTCTAAGCAGATTTAACCCTTTCCTGGCAACATGAAGCTTCCAGAGCTTGGCCCTTCTCTGAGACAGAAAAGAAAGGGACAGAGTGAACATAAAGAAAAACAGCATGAAGTCAGAAGAGTGAGAGTGAAAAGACTATTGAGACAGGGTTGAAGAGTTGGTTGTTCCATTCTTATTTGAGCCATGGAAATGAACTCTATATTTAGATTATTCCTTTAAATCCTTTAAATCATGGGAAAAAATATGCATTTGGGGAGATGATTGTTTAGTTTTGTGTGTGGATTTGGGCAAAGGTGTTTGTGATGGACTAAGTAATATTAATCTTATAAGATGCCTGAACAGAGATAAAGATGAGAAGCCCTCTGCACCAGTGAAGAAGTGAGAAGATACCTCTGTACCTTGAGATGAAGAATCCTTTGCTTTTTAGAGTTATTCATCTTTAAACGGTGACACCCCAGTATGCAAAAGTCTAAGACCCATGACCCATAAGCTGCTTGGGAACCTGCTCCTGGGAGGGTCACAAAGGCAGGTTTCTCTGGGCGGTTGTTTTTGTGACAGTTATAAAAACCCACAAGAGAACTCTTCTAAGTAGTCAGTGGGACCCATGACTCTAAGAGAGACTCTTCCCCTAAAGAATTGATGAAAGACTATTGTCAGATAGTAAAACTGACTGAAAATTACTAGTTTTGTCTCTTTATGTTGTTTTGTAAGAAAGTGAACAGTTTGTAAGGGGAAGAAAGAGTGTTTTCGAAGTTTCATGCTGTTTTAGGGGTTTTTTTCCAACTTTCTTTTTTTCTATTCTTTCAGTGTGTGTTAATAAAACTATTTGTTAATTTTTAAGGTTGAGCCTGCTTTGTTTTTCTCCTAGTCTCTCTCCCACAGAAAGAGTAAGTACTAAGAACAGAATTTGAACATGAAACCACTACATTAATTAGTGTTTCTGCCCAGTTTCAAAATTAAAGCTGTTACACAAACATAGGGGGGAAAAACCATTGAGGAAAACGGGGTACATGGAAAAAAAATTACAAAAAACTTCTTATAAAAATACAAACTGCTTATTTAAAACACAATAAATCAAATAAATCAAATCTCGCACCACCACAGTAATTAGTTGCTAGACTTGAGGATCTGGGTCTGATCTTTGAAGGCCCCTGTGGTTCCCCCTGGCTCCACTCAGCTATGCTGCAATCCTTTTCTAGAGTCATAAATAGCTTGTTCTGAATCACACCATAGCTACAAGTTGGTTTTAGTTATGTTCTGGTTTTGGCTGGGATAGAGTTAACTTTCTCCACAGTAGCTGGTATGGAGCTGTGTTCTGGATTTGCGCTGGAACCAGTGCTGATAACACAGAGATGTTTCAGCTGTTGCTGAGCAGAGCTTACACAGAGTCAAGGCCTTTTCCGCCTCTCACCTCAACCCACCAGTGAGGAGGCTGGGTGTTGGGCGGGGACGCAGCCAGGACAGGACACCTGTCCCCAGCTGGCCGCAGGGTTATCCCAGGCCACCTGGCATCATGCTCAGCATGTAAAGTGGGGGAAGAAGAAGGAAAGGGGGAAGATATTTGTGAGTGGTGGAATGTTTTTCCTAAGTCACCCTTACCTGTGATAAAGCCTTGCTTTGCTTGTGTGTGTGGCTTTTCCTTTACCTGTTAAACTTTATTTATCTCAACCACAAGTTTTCTCACTTTTACACTTTTAATGGCCTTTTCTGTTCCCCAGAGGACTAAGTTGCTGCATGAGGCTGAGCTGCTGGCTGGGGTTAGACTGCAACAATCCATTACTTACATAAATATATCAACACTATGGTAACAGAAGGTATCACCTCACACCACTGGGCTAAGATGATTTACAACTAAACTAAGTATTTAATGGCCATCTGGTCATTCTCCAAGTGGGCTAAGGAATTTCAGAGGAAGCCTCATAGATCCTGAGACTTTTGCTATTACTGCAAAGACTGTGTTCTCTTACTTGCATTTGGGATTATGTGGCTAGAGATGTTTCTAGAGCTTTGTGAGGTTGTTGTCAAGATCAAAGTTACATTTTTTTTGAGCTGGAATATCTTAGGGGTATTATGGTATTGAGTTCAGTTAGTAGCCTTTTGATTACATCAGTTTTGATTTTAGGATATTATAAAATAATTTTCTCATATATTCAAATTTTTAGAATCTCCATACAAATTTGGCCACAGTCCCTGGGTAAGTAATGCAGTTCCCTACAAAACCCACATTTAATTTTGTTTCTAGCTGGACTTAATTGCAAACTCATTACCAGTTCTAAGGCTCTTAAATGTTATGCTGATGGCTGCCAATTTTTGTGCAAGGAACATATTTACATAGCAGGTAGAGAGATGCCTAGGGTTATTTTGTATGCTATGGCCAAAAGTGAATTCAAGATGACTCCTTAATCCATAAAAGCAATGAAAAGGTCTTATGTCTTCCTTGGACATGATTACAACCTTGAAAGGCTTAAAGACCTCTCAGGTAAAAGAGGAAATTGAAATAGGTCCAAGACATGCATGGAATCAGAATAAACCTAGTACACTATGTAGGAAATGTATTGAGAAAAATAAAGTATCATAAGAGTTTAGAAAATAATTTTGAAATAAGTCCCTGGAGGAACCTAAAAGTGAAAATTAATTTCTAAGTCTGTAACACAGTATATTTTAGTTATACAAAAGATTAAAACAAACAAACAAAAACAACAACAAAAAAAAAAATCAGAAAGTTTTATCAGAAGCCCAGCCTTCTGTGCCAATGTTGCATGGATAGGTTTTGGTCCAGGGAAGCTATAGGGGTGGCTTCAGTGAGAAGCTTGCCAGAAGCTTCCCCCATGTCCAACAAAGCCAGTGCCAACCAGCTTCATGCCTGACTCACCACTGGCCAAGGCCAAGCCCATCAATAACAATAGTAGTGTCTCTGGCATAACAAGTTTAAGAAGGGAAAAAGTTGCTCCACAACAGCAACTGCAACTCAGAGAGGAGTGAGAATATGTGAAAGGAACAACTGTGCAAACACCCAGGTCAGTGAAGAAGGAGAGGGAAGAGGTGCTCCATGCACTGGATCCTGCAGCCCATGATGAGTCGGCAGTCTCTCTGTGGTACGTGGATGTCCACATTGGAAAAGAGATCCACCTGCAGCTCCTGGAGAACTCCATGCCAAGCTCATAAATGCCTGAAGGAGGCTATGACCCCATTGGAAATCCGTGCTGGAGTTGGCTCCTGGCAGGAGTCCACTCCATGTGGTCCCATAGAGAGAGGAGCTCAGACTCTCTCCATTGCAGTGGCTTTGGATGTTAGTGGATTCCTTTACTGCAACAAGTTTCAGACCCTGGGGAATTGTGCTTTCTGATGAGGCTACCACTATGCTGGGGTCATCCTTGTGGCTTGTTCCCCTGGGTGGAGCAATCCTGTTCTTGCTGCTGCATGACATTTGGTATCTGTATCCACCTGAAAATGGTGAAAATGAATTTAGTAGAAGAACTGGAAGTAATCCATCATCAACTAATGTTTTTCAGGAGCAAGCATTCTCAGAAATAGAATCTAGGATTTATTATCTCTCTAGACACTGATTCCCATGTGTGCCTACAGTGATAATTTTTATGTTCTTTTTGCCCACACAAGTGTGCAATTGCATCAGTGACTGGATGAGTATGTAGGTTGGTCAAGTTAAGGGATTTTAGATATGTTTTGGTTTTGCTTCAAGTGAATTCTTTCACAGATGACTAGACTGAGGAACTTTTATATCCTTGAAGCTTGCTTATCTTTTTCTGCCAAAATGGGCTCCAAAAATTAATCTAGTTCTGCAATTCCATTTATTTCTTATGATCACAGGAGGATGCACAGCTGTAAGTGAGAGGGTGTTGCTGACAGCAGTGTCTCCTGAAGAGAAGGTAGTCTCAAGTGTTCAGTCTAAATTCATCTGTTATTGTGAACAGATTCATTTTATTTGGTAAGTTCTCAGCTTGTTTAAACAAGACATTTCTGTGAAAAGGGAACATGAATACCGTAACTTCATCATATTTTTAAAGAGATGTCCCTTAAGCCTAAGGCCTGGAAGCAAAAGTACGAGATGTAAATTAAAGAAAAAAAAAAAAAAGAGAAGCTCTCCTATATTTATATCATAATGAGATCTTAGGTGCATGAAGTTTTCTTCCTCTGGTACTGTCACTCACTGATAAATGTTTCTAAAGATAGAACATTTCTAAGGATCAGGTTAATCAAAACAGAGAGAGTTGTGGATGCCTTTAACCTTAATGCATCAATTTGACAGCATTTAGCATATCTGTCAATTACACCTATTCAGCAAAATTAAGAATACAATGTTTAAGGGAAAAAAATAAGTAATTTAAAGAGCAGTTTCACAATTAAAGTTATAGGAATCTTTGGCTTACCTGAACAGTTTGTGTTTATTAATTAAGTGGGAAATTATTTGAATATTACTTTTTAAGCGTTTTGTGATAGGTCCTTTTTTTTTCCCCACAAATATTGTAAGGGTTAATTTTGTAAAGAACCATCATAGTCACCTACCTGAATTAAAGGACTGGTTTTCCAGTACAGACCAATGTTTTCATGTGTAAATGTCACCAAAAAAAAAACAAACAAACAAAAAAAAAAAAAAAAAAAAAGGAAAAAAAAAAAACCCAAAAACACACCCACAAAAAACCCAAACAAACAAACAAACAAAAACCACAAAAACCCCCACCCAAACGAAAAACTCTTTTCTTGCAAAAATCTGCAAATACAAGAGTTTTTGTTAAAATTTAAGGTAAAAAATCTTATATATACAGTCACTAATGGCTCAACATCTGTGAATCTCAGTTTAAATGAAGGAGAAATGCAGAAGGTTTACTTTCCACAAGACTTCTTTGTCTTCCAGCATATACACTGTTATACTCAAACAATGCTGTTTCATTTTTAGGGGACAGAAAACCCATGGCGGTCCATAGGCTTTGAAAGCAGACTCTCTGTTCTGCATCTGGGACAGTTGCAGATTCTCCCAAACAATGAAGGTTGCATTTAAATTAAGACTTTATATTTGGTTGGTAAATTTCTTTAAAATAGGATTTATATGTGCCTGGTGCTGTGATTTTTTTTTTTTTTTTTCTCATTTTGGCCATGCCATTACTCAAATCAGAAGAAATGAAGGAAAAATAATATCATTTTGCATTATTTTGGAAAGTATTCTTATTTGCATATTAGGCTTTGTGAAAGCATCCTTATTGCAAGTGTGAGTGAGAAAAATTTACAAGACTCTAACACATACAGCATACAACTTTTCTTAAAAGTGCCTCTGTTTATATGTATATTTATATACGGTTCCTGAGAAAAAATAAGGGCTTTTTTTTTTCTGTTTTCTTGTTTCTTGTATACAAAAGAAGTAACACAGTCATGAGACTAATAGCAAATTATTTATCCCTCATACCTGAAAGACATGCTGATATTGTGAATATAACGTTGTTAAGTTTCATTATGAAATTACCACAGCAATTAAAGTCAGCTGTGAAACACTAGTTCAATAGTTACTGTCTCATTTTAAAATAATATCATTAGTCCTTGTCATGCAGAGAAATGTAACTAATGTAAATTTAATTTACATTTCCCTGCATATTTATTTTCTTTCTTTAATCTTGTAATCACCACAAGTAATTTTTCAAAAAGGTGACCTTAATAAGTAATTAACATTTTTCCTAAACTCACCCTAACAATTGTTAGTTTATTATTATTAGTGTTCCTGTAAACAAAGAAAAACTCAGTTCTAAAAAAAGATGCTCACAAAGCAGAAAACCTAAAGATAATGGTAAAAAATGCATTATTCCTTTTAGAAGAGTTGAGATAATAATAAAAACATTAAAATTTACATGTACAAATACAGCTGGAGAGTTCACACAAACTGTGAATCTCCTTATATGATTCTTGTTGACCAACAATTACTGTCATGCTGTCTTCAATTTTTTTTTTTTTTTTTTTAATCAGGCAGAAAACTCAGATTCTGATATTAATTATTGGTATTAGACATAGGGGCCAATTTATCTTCCTTCTTCTCTATGAATCATTCACAACCATATTTCTCAAATATAGAAATTATTCAAAGACTATTTTCTGTAGTGAATGGTGAATAACATGTTCACAAAATAGAGACTGTGAATGTATTTTAAAGATAAAATGACAATTCTGTTCTAATTTCTGTGGGTACAAACCCATAGGAAAAAAAATCCTCTTGTATCAGTGAGTAGAAGACAAAACAACTGAAGCAATTGGGACACACTAGGAATTCTCTGAAACACAAATAATTTCCAGGGCCTGAGAAGCCCAGAATTGAAAGTATAAATATTTAAGTTGTTGAATTAACTATTCATTTAATTTGAATAATCTGTCATTGCTATAGAAAATTATTCTCATTGGCACATCTTCCTTCCAATAACCCATTTGCTAGAATAATCACAAGAAGGCAAACATAAAGCCATCAGTACAAGTGAAAGGATTCATCTACCAGCAAATATTCACAGGAAATTATTTGCCCAGCTGGCAGAAATAAATGTGGTAGCTAGAATAATTGCTAGATATCTGAACTACATAGTTTTAGCCAAGACTCAAAAGCTTTTATCTGAGAAAAGGAATCATAGGGCTTGGGATATTTTAAATGAGCTTTTGATATTTCTTCAGTCATAGTTCCATATGACATGTGCCTCCATCGCTAAACTAAAAGAAAAATCCACAGTGTGCATCTGATTCTGCTCTGAGATACATGAATTAATCAGTGTAGCAGGGTATAATCACAAGTAGCTTGTAATGTTGACATCTCTACCAGGTACTGTATTTCTGTGACCACTGATCTCCTGTTAGTAAGCTGGGAGCTTTGTAACCAAATGCAGTTGTCATAAATTTATGCTACAATAATTTCTTTTAAAATTTTTGATTGTGATACATAGAGACAATAATTTTGTAATGAGAAACTATGTTTAACAACTTGCTTCATCATAATCATAGTCAGCATAAGTCAGATGTTATTTTGGACTTTCCAAAGTGTGGCAAAATTTTTCTTTTGCACTTGTTTTTTCCCTTGAAAAATCTAGGATTTTTCTTTTGATCTTTCATGCTGTGGAATTGGAATTTAACATTCTAAGGTTATTTTATCCTCCTATAATATTTCTCCTAAATTGCAGGACTATTCTAAGGTTGTTTTAACTTGTTCAGGCAGAATTAAATAACAAGACATAATTATTAAATATTAGCATGTACCCTGTAACATCCTTAGACTATTTCTTAATGCAATCAATTGTAGTCTTAACAATAAAAGTTTTCAAATGGGCTGGCGCAAATTACTTTAATGGAAAAGTAACATTAAACTGCTTTCATATGTTAGAATAAGATTTTATAATCTTGTTATTCCATTCAGAACATTAAATTAAGCAATTTAAGGTTTTTGGGTTTTTTTTTCATCTTATGCTCCTGTCTCTCAAAATGTCATTCTATAAGATAGTCAAAAAATATTTTACTGTTTTATGGAAACTGTCTATCTACATGAACAATAGCCCTTAGCATCTAATATTATCAATATTTTAAAAGCATTTTTTTAAAGTTCATATTTAAAAAGCAACGACTAAAATTTTAATGGAGTAACATTCTCCCACAATTCCTGATGGCTTAGTGTAACAGATACCACTATATTACAAATATGTAAAGACTTACAGAATTTCCCATTACCTTGACACTTCTGCTACCACTTTCAGTATTCCCCTGTTCTCTGAGTTTTTAAATCAGGACTTGATATCTTCTAGATAACAGTCCTTAAACTGAAACTCAAAATACAAAAATCTGGCATTAGGGCATATGGCCAGTGTTATTCAAGAAAGCATAGTCTAGGGAAAAAACAAACAAACAAAAAAACAACAACAAAAAAAAACCAACAAAGTTTTATTTAGTTATAAACTAGGAAAGGAAAATACTTATTTCTGAACCTAAAGTATGTTAATCTGAAATTCTTTGAAGATGCTGAAGTATTCAATTTTCAATCCACCAACAGAGTTTTATATAATCAGAGTAAGCTACGTTTTACATTAAATTCACTGTTTAAATGTCCTATCAAATAGTAGCCTGAATAAACCTAGTAGCTCTTTACTTTTTAACTTCTTTCTCAATAATTTTTCCATCTGCCATGCCTTTGACTCATTTTTCGTAGCATCAGTTATGTCTTTGCCTTACACCGTCTCACACCAATTGGCCTGCAGTATTGAATCCATTATGATTAAGTGTCTGATCTTGATCTGAGCAATACACCTCTTCTTATGGCTGCTGCAGAGTAAGAAGGAAAGAGAGAAAGTACAGTACATGTTGTATTCATTTAAGCAAAACACACGTCAACAATGTTATTTCAAACCTCAAGCTCAGATTTCAGATGTTAGCAGATAGAAGTTTGAAGCTGAGGGCTCTTGACGAAAAATTCAGGGACACCTTCATCACTGGTTATAGGAAGATTAACAATAATTGTTCTGTCACTTTGTTAGAAAAACATGTCTCAATGTAGAGACAGAACAACTATTTTTTCTCATATACATTATGTATGCAATGATGTCTCATTCCTAATGGTTTTCATTCCATGGAAATTTTAGTGGATTCAATAGAAAAAAATATTTCCAAGAAACTCCGCTATGATATATGAGAGTATTGGGTAAAAAAAAGAGAGGGAGCTGAGTCCACAAAGTATATATTAAGATACAATTTATCATTTCCCTTGTTCTTCATTTTACACCTCAGATGCTATGCAACAACCACATTGCTGTTCCTGGTTGTGGCCATATATCTGCATTCTTAATGGTATATCAACATTTGTTTGCATTTTCAGGCAGATATTTTGGAGTGATTAATTTGGGTGTCAAAAATCAGACTGCTGTCTTTCAGATATTGTTCTGATAAGATTAACTGTGTCATTATCCACAGGTATGAGGTATTTCAATTCTAGCCCATTGCTCTGTCTTGATAATTAAGTTGTCACTCCTTTAAGCAATTTATTACAATATAGTATGCAATTGTTTTATTATACATGTAAGCTGGTAACAGGCAGGGTCCCATCAGTGGTTTGCAATTTGATTATGTGCATGACTGACAAAAAGAAAATAAAGTGCATGTCACTAAGAAGAAGAATGGGAAAAAAAGTTAGAAAACAATGATGAAAAGCATTTCTAGGGGCATTTTAAATGTTTTCTTAGAATTATAATATCTCTAGCTAATATAATTTACAGAGATTTGTTAATTTATATCTAAGCAGATAATTCTACATGGTAATTGTGAAATTAATAAGTTAACATGCATTGAGTAAATAAACAATGAATAACAAAATATTGTAAAACGCATCTATTTGTAGTAAGACCACCTTCTTTCAGCTAATATTCATGAGAGACAAAACAGAAGGGTTTTCATGACAGAAGCCTTTGTCCAAACCTGCTGAATTCAAGAATTTAAGATTGTCCTTTTTAACAAAAATGTGGGTGAAGATAACTTTGAGTCTAATCACTTGTCCAAATACACATTCAATTGCATTCCAAATGCAGTGTCATCTTCTTCAACTATTTTCTCAGTGGTACTTTAGCAAAATCAGGACATTTTCTAACCATCTTTCTGGAAGATCATCTTATAGTTGCCTCTTTCAGAGGCTTTTTCTTCAGAGAAGATGCATTTTCCCACTGCTAGAGTCAAAATGTTAGCCACCTCAATAGTAACCTCTTTACTTCCTAAAGTTATATTCAAGTGTATTTTCGGTTGGGTGGGTGGGTGAGTCAGTAGGTGACTGCAAATAATTTTTTATTCCAAGAATATTTAAATTATAATTTAATTATATAAATTATAATTTAGATAATATTTTATTAGGAATTCAAAGAAAATAACATGGATTGCATCAGCTCCTATCATAAAGGCATATTTGTGTGTGTTGGGTTGTTACCTCTTTTTTCTGGCATTTTTACCCACAAGATTGGTCACATTCATTTATATCACTGCAGGGGCTGGTCTCTATCCTACGTAACAGTCTCCAGCATGGGCACAGTTTTCAATAAGACTGATCATCAAGGCTTAATCATTTGAAATGTACACTTCTTCAGTGATCTAATTCTCCACTACATTTACTAGAAACAGCTAAATATGTTTAGAATGGATATTTACTACAAAAAGTATAAATACATGTACATATCTCACTGTTTATATATGATATAGATAAAAACACAAAAATCCACTTAGAACTGTATCCTTTGGTTGACCTCCAGAGTCTTGAAAGGCTTTTAAGTCTGCAAGTAGTCATATAAAATTGAGCTAAGTAGCAAATACATTAGAAAAGAATATGAATGCATTAGAGAAGAATGCAGTTTGAAAAGACAGTATGAAATGCATCCAGGAACAAAAACATGTTAAAACTACCATGACAAACAAAGCAACAAATCTACTTCCACATATGCATTACAACTAAGAAGACAGCTTAGTCCTATTACTTATTTGAGAGTAAAGTAAACATAATGAATATTGCAGGGAAAGCTGAAGTAGTAGATGCTGCCTCACTTCACTCCTCCCAAAAAGAAAAAAAGCAAAACAAGATTAATTATGGCCAGACTCTAAGGAAAATTAATTTTAACACAGAGACAGACACAGGCAGAATGTGTAAAAAAATAACTTTAAAAGTATATATAGATCAGATGCATTCAAATCCATAGGCTCAGGTAAAATTCTCCCCAAGGTACTTAAGGAACTAGCTAATACAATCTTGTAATCATTAGTCATTCCCTTAAGACAGACTACTGAGCATGAGAAAAGTCCCAGGGTATTGAAGAAGGCCAAACACAGTATTTATTCTTAAAAGGAAGGTGAAAGAAGAACCAGAAAGTTATAGGTATCAGTCTGATTTCAGTACATAGAAAAGGTCTAATTTTCTTTTTAAAGCAAACATTTTGTTAACTCTTAGGACATAATAACATCTAAAAAAATAGTCAGCATCCTTATGTCAATATTGATGTAATTTCCTTGTGAGAATGGATGTTTTAGTGGACAATGGGAAATACTTCTTGATTTGCTGCATTTCTTACAAATAGGTTATATAGGATATTCTCATAAGAAAATGAGGAAAATACAGCTCAAATTAAAAGTAACTATTTTTCTGAGGGAAAAAAAAAAAAAAGCAGGGCTTTTTCTCAATTCTTTTTCTAAAAAGCGGGTTAAAACAAAAGGTCTCTCATTTGGGGCTCTTTCAGTGTGATTTTATACCATACTTACACTAACTTAACAAGTGAATATGTGCACCTCAAAAGAGGAGAAAAAAAATATATCCTTGGGTTGAGGACCAGATTTCAAGACAATCTTCGCAAATTGGAGCTATAGCAAAAAATCAGCAGGAGGCAATTCAATTAAGAAAACTGCAAAGTACCATTCCCAGGAAGAAAGAAATCTGTCATCAATGCAGCATAGAGACAAACCGGCTCTAGGCTGTCATATGGATACCAAGATTCTCTAGGATAAAGTTAATTGAACTCAAGGCTATCAAATAAATTCAGAATGATTGTCCAAAAAGTATTCTGCGTGAATCTTAAGAAATTATTGCCCTAAGTAATGGGAAAACTTCATCTGAAATAATATATCCAATATGTTTTGGGAGCAACATTGATGCTGATAGACCAGACACAGTATAAAGCAGGAAAAGATATTTAGGAGATATAATCTAAGATTTGTTTTGTACAAATTCTTAAATACTGAAATGGGAGACTGTGTAAGTGGACTTGATAGTTGCCTCTTGGAATGTTATGGGTTACAATCAAGTGTTTTGCAAGTCTACTAAAGCAAGGATGAAAGCATAATCTCTTTGAATCGCAGTAAAAAGATATTTCCGGATGTCAAAATGAAACATTCTAATACTGTGACAAGCACTGAAATTGCCAATCCAGGGGAAATTTTGGAAATTTACTTCCTTGGACATTTTTAGCGGACATTTAAGGGATATAAGAACATAAGAATAGCTGAAGCAGGTTACTCCACAGTGAATGGGACAATATTTCATGCAGCCCTGGAGGGGTGAGGGTAAGTTAGTTTGTGGCAGTGGATATAAGTGCCTCCACTAGAACACACACTGAGCCTGCAGAAAGTTTTGGCTGGGAGAACAATAAATCAGGACCATTTAACTTGTGTTTAATAATCTCAGGTTTTTTCCTCTGAATTTTTCTTGCAAACCATTTAACAATTTTAGCTTGCACAGTATCCAGTGCAAACACTTTTCACAGCCTTATGTGAACCATGTCCTAATGATTGTTTCAAGCCTGACACCTGTGTTCAATGCCCATAGTGTCTTCTCCTGAAAGAGGAAATTAAGTATATTTCCATATTCACTGTTCTGATGCCACTCTCAGGCCTCTCTAACATCTTCCCTCAGTCATATCTTTAGCTGGAAAATGAAAAGTCTTTCTGGATAAATGTTTGCTAGGAATAGCCCAAGTTACGGTGAAAATGCTCATGGGCAGAAGACTAGAGTAGCTGGATGAGCTGCTTTGAAGCGCTTTTAGGAATCATGAAACAGAGTCAGGACCTGTATGATTCTTCCTATTGTTGACATTTCATGTATGTTCTCTTTACTGCAATCTCTTACCTAGAATATGAATAATCTGTTTACCAGTATGTGGTTAAGAAAACTAAGGTGTTACAGAAGCAAAATTGTATAAATGGCACACAAAAGCCCTTTGGTTTTTAAACAAAACCACAACACATAAATGAAAATTAGATTTCTTTTTTACAACCATCTAGTTTTCTCTTCTAAAGAAAATAACCTGTTTGAAATATGAATTTAAAATAAGTAGGCAAAAAATAATTTCAAAAACTATTTTCAACAGAAATTAGATTCTCTTCTAGTTTTTCCATCAATATTGTTTAAAAAATTATCTTGAATATATTAGTTTCTCGTACCTCTGAAGGGTCCTGCTCTGCTCAGGTAAATGTCTTAAATTACATAGCGAGACAACTTCCCTGGACATGCTTTGTGAAATAAAAGGTTTAATAACAAGGAAAATAATAAGCATAGACCTATAAAGAAAATGCAGCTTGAACACAGTGCAGGGAACATCCTGATGCTGTTACGGCAGTCCCGAAAAGGTCTTTGAGTTCTTTTGTGTAATCCCTTGAGTACCTAATAGTCTAGGTGTGTTCCACTGGTAAATTGCCAATAAGGAAAGGTACAAACTTTGAAGGACAGTGACAAGGTCCAACAGGTGCTTCTCTCTTGGCATTGAGCCAATTACAAAGAGAAAGACACAGAACTTTCTAGTTTGGTTTCCTTCTATGTTTCAGGTAAATTGAAACCTTTTTCCTTATACAGAAATGCTCACTTGGGGCTGGGGGGTGCCTTACTACACTTGAAAACCATAGAATTTCAAACAAACTTCTATTTCATAAAGAAAGGGTTGGTATCAAATTAAAAGAAGTCCTTTAAATTGCCTCTAAAAGCTGAATGGAAGCAAAGGATCAATTTTACATGTAAAAAATAATAAATTCAGCTTGTATTTTCTGTGTATGGGTTTGCAATAGCAATTGCTATTTATCTGAAGTTGCATATTCTTAATTGCTTAACAAGATATATGACAGTTTACCCTCTTTTTCTTTTCTCATGTTTTTGAAAGCTAAACTACACGTTGTACATGCAATATATATAATGAATTCTAACACATGCCATTAAAATAATGTTTATTGAATTATATTAATGAGTTTGCACAGACTTGGCAATAGTGTAATGAATTTTTTTTTTTTTTTTTTTTTTTTTTAATCTTAGAAAGTGCAGAAGAAACTAAAACATTAAGGTATCTGGCTAAGCAACAAAGATCTTCCATTTTTAGTTTATCCAGGAAAGAATTGGTCTTAGCTCGCAGATTTGACAATATAGACCCACTGTTCTTAAAAAAGCCCAATGCATAACAGGTTTTCTTCTTGAAGAAAATAGTGTTAATAATTGTTAAGCTCCAGAGGGTCTTTCCCATGTTATCTGGATCTTGTAATTCCAGAAAATGTCATCTTTGGTTGGCAGGCATGGAGAGAGGTACAGAAGCAAAACCTGTTAGTGCTGTGTAATCAAAGCTGGGCTGTGGTGCTCTTCATATAAGCTTTGAAGCCTTATGAGCATCTATGGGCAAAGTGGTACTTAGAATGATAATGTGGTTTAGTTATCACAGAACACATCGGGGAGGTTAAGACTGCATTGCAGATCAGGCTGTTCATGTTTCCACACAAAAGCAGACAAAAATGAAATAAATATTCCCCTATAAGCAGATTTTTAAATAGGAACTATCTCAGGGAAAAAAAAAAAAAAAAAAAAAAAAAAAAAAAAAAAAAAAAAAAAAAAAAGGGCAGCTTAATTTCTGTAAGAAATAATATTTAAATAATCTTTAAAAATTTTACAGGTCCTTTACCTTCCTGGAAAAAGAACATCACGATTTCTCTCATTAAGTCTTCTGCAGGTGTGGAGTCTTGTTGTAATGATGTGTCATTAATTTGTTACATTTACTGCATGGTTTATTGTGCATATATGAGAGACATCACCAGGTTTACACACTGGAGTTAAACTTTGCTTCAAGAGTCTGAATTTGTTTTTACTAGGCCTATTCCTTTATACTTACCCTCTAGTTGTAACTTGACAGCTTTTTTATAAACAGACTATTAAAAAAATACTTAAGAAGTATTCAGGGCTAAGCACTTCATACTCATTAGATTTTTAGTAACACACCTATTTGCTAGCATCAAATGGTAATAAAGGTAATTTACATGGATCTGCAACAAGATTTTTAAAACCTTGTTAGGAAAATATGTGCAGTAATTTTAATTGCTTTTATTGCTTTCATTATTTAAGCATATAGATGTTTGTTTTTATTGGAAAGCTATATTTCTGCAAACTGGGAATCTAATTTTAAACACTTTTTCTGTCTCTTTTAAGAAATTCAGTTGATTTGCTATTTATATTTTAATTTAAGAAATTCTGTTCTCATTTATTTTGTTTGAAATCTCAGCTTTGAAACAATGTAAATGAGATCAGAATGTGACCCAGTGAAAATGGTTTGCCATCAAAGGATTCACACTTCAAGCTGTGTTATGTAGCTTTCCAAAAGTGACATCTGGCCTCTTGGCAGGTTCCTCAGACAGCTGTGCTGGTGGCTTAGAAACTGCTGATGGGCCTGCCATATGCAGTACCTGCAGTTTGGCTGCTTCAGGCTTGCTCCAATTCATTGCCCTACTGAATAAAATTTGCTTTGAATTATCTTCTATTTGAAATTATTGGCATACTTTTTTTTTTTTTTTTTTTTTTTTTTTTTTTTTTTTTTTTTTTTTATTCAATCAGAGATGTGGTCAGAAAGGAGTGTTCCAACTTCTGCTACATTAGCTTAGCTAGAGATAACAGCTCTGTGATCTAAGAATATCACTCTGCTGCTGGCTGCTATTGAACAGATCCCCAGGGGCTGAACAACAGGTCTGTATAACTCACCTGTGCCTTTGATTAGGCATTGTGGGTGAATGTATGGCCTGTACAGCTCTGGAGCAGCCTGGAATCTGTTAATTTAGTTTTCTAAGATAGAATTTGGTATACATACTCATTATTTCATGAATGTTTGAAAGTGGTGAGATGTCAATAAAGCTGACAGTACTTATAAACACAGGTTTCATTCAGGGAATATTTGTCTGTTTGGTATGTTAATGGGATTAAAAATGGGACAAAAGTTCCAAAGACTGACAGAAGAGACCACAGAGAGATCTTTGTGTTCTTTAGCAGGGTGCTTTAATCAATTTGTTTTTGTTCTTTGCACTTCTGTACAGAGAAACATCCTTTTATGGCTGTATTGCTTTAGTACCTAGAGACCCATACTTCTAACAAGGTATCAGTTGTGCTAAACACTGTAACTCTCACTGAAATTACTAATAACAGCAGTGCCTGGCAGCACTCTGCTGCATGTTGAGATTGTCTCCCTCTCCTACTCCACTAAAGTCGTGGATACCATGCCCAGATTAGCACAGCAGAGGTGCAAGGAGCAATGCACAACTGCTTTGCAAATGTTCTCAATGCCAATGGCATAAATTCTGAAATAATCTCTCTAATCATTAAATTCTTGAAATATTTTGATCATAACTACTGTCTTGGTTTTGACAGGCAGTTGTTTGCCAAGGAAAGCTAGAGCCTTCCTTGGAATGGAGAATGTAAACCCCTTTCCCTCCAAATTATTATAATTTTGTAATTAGGAGCTTTCAGGCAAAGATATGGAAATAGGAATAACAGTTCTTTACTAAAAATATTAAGAAAAAAAAAAAATCCTGGAAAAAAACCCTGACAGAGTCAGGGATACAACCTGGCACCCTGGTGGTCAGGGTGTTGGAAGCAGTCCAAATAAGTCCTCCTGGAGTAACAGATGTGGTTCTGTGGAGTAGAGGTGGTCCTGTAGAAAGTCTAGTGGTGGCAAGATGGGTCCAGTCTTCCTCTGGAAATCAAGTGGAAAAAACTGATGCCTTGTGTCTTTCAGTCCCAGTTTTTATCTAGCTGGGAACAGCTGGCTCCTCCCCCACTGTGTGGAGCATCTCACAATGGAATGGTGTAAAGTGTCATGTCATTGGTGGGCCCTAATGGCCCATTATCAGAAGATGTCCCCCTGGAGGATGGAGGGGTAGTGAAAGAGATAAGAAACACTACCCCACCTGGTTTTAATGGCTGGGCCATTATCAGGAGGCATCCCCCCCCTGTGGCTGTGCCTTTCCTCGCCGGGCGGACGCGGGCCCCCAGCTGGCTCAGATCTGCACAGCGGCCAAAGCGTTTTTGGTCCGGGTATGCAAGCAGGTTATCTTTACCTGCTGGACTCGGCTTCTCAGGAGCAGCTGGTCCAAATTGTGTTGTGACTGTGGTGGTAGATAAAAGGATGGCTCTTGGCTAAGCAGGTTTAAAGATGGTTTATTCAAGCCAAGCTGCGGGAGATCCGCAGCTCGTCCAAATTACCGGCCAGAGAGAGATTGAATTTCCCTCCCCGATCTTATAAGCGGGGGAGGGTTCAGGGGAGGTCACAACAGGATAGCAAATCAGGGAATTCAGGGGGTAACAGGGGTGTCCACTTCTAAGCCTCTGACCACTGACAAAAAGGGAAAAGGGGATTCCCCTGGGCATCAGCCCATCACTCGACACCCTCCCTGGGAATTTCCCAATCCAGGGAGGGGTCCCAAAGTGATAGACAGGATGCCCCCAGAGCCGGGGGGAGAGGGGATTGACAATGATAGGTGGGGGGGTGGGATGATTGACATGAAACAACTCAAAGGGGATGGACTATTACAAAACTGGGGGCACAGTGAACTGAACCATAACATAAAACTTCTTATAAAAACTTAATAAAACAATTCTTGCACGGCCACAGCCCCCTCCCCCCTGGGGTTACAAGAGAAGGATAAAACATCTCCCAAAAAACAGCTTTCAACAGATGAAATAGAATACACATTTTTAGGTTACATAATCCAAGACAATTACATATCCATCATCAAATGTATTGGACACAAAACTATTGAGAGTCATCTCTTATTTTAAAGTCATCATGTGCTTGAATACACACTTTCAATGAATATCCCTAAAGCAGAGTAACTAAGCCCACATTGGCCAGGAAACAGCAAAATTTAAATCACATCTAGATTATAAACTCCATAACTCTGAATGAGGATGACAATACAGGCCATTACAAGCAATAAGGGCAACACAATTCCTGTGCATCTTGTGTGATGGATGGAGTGTGATGGGTTGTTCCTGGCTGGTAGCTAAGCCCCTGTTTTGTCGCTTGCTTACTCTCCCCTATGGGAGAATAGGGAATGGGATGGGGGGAGAATTGGAAGGACAACAGCAAGAGAACTCATGGGTTGAGAAAAAGACAGTTTTGTATGTAAAGGAGAAAGAAAGAAAACAAGGAGATTGAAAAGGAATCACTCAACACCTCCCACCAACAGACTGATGCTCATCCAGTCTCTGAGCAATGACATAGCACAAATTTACAATGGGTAAATCATGCCTGACCAGCTTGATTGCCTTCATGGGATTTGAGGATTGACAAAGGTAGAGAATATTTGATAATTTTGATTTTAGCTAGGCTTTTAACACAATATACTTATATTCTCGCATTCAAGTTGGAGGGTTACAGTATAGGTAGATAGAAAAGTAGATGGATGAAAAAGTGGGAAAGTGCTTGAGCTCAGAAGTCACTGATTAATGAAGTCTAATCTACCCAGAGGCCAGGTACTGCAATAGTCTATATGGAACCAGCCCTGTTTAATGTCTTTGTCAATGATCTCAGGGAAACAAGAGTGCACACACTCATCAGTTAATATGCTTGAGGGCAGGGGCAGGTATTCAGAGCTTTAGGGATTATCCAAGATATTCATTTCAAAATCAACAAAGACAAATTCAAATTCCTGCATCAAATATGGACTAATCACGCACAGCAGCACAGAGTGGGGATAGACTGAATAACTGTGTAACACCTCTTGTGAAAATACCCTGGAGACCTGATGAGCAACAAACTGAAGGCAAGCCAGCAGTGAGCCCCAGCAGCAGAGGGTTGCGGCTACTAGGGTGGGGATGATGATGATACTCTTTGACTTAGAACTTGTTGAAATGAATCTAGAGTTCCATGACTAGTTTTGTATCCTCCAGGACATGAAAGTGTAGCCTTGCCCACGAGACTAGATGCTGCCGAAAGTAAAGGAAGAGTCTTGGCTCTCTGTCTTAGTAGGGTAGTTCTGCTTTTATTCTTAAGTCCTGCTCAGCCTGGAGACCCTACCCGATGGAAAGCTGAAACCAGAGAGTGCTGCCCCCGTCCCCCGCCATGGCTTTTTCGCCCAGGGGGCGGGGCCCATAGGCGAGACCCAGAGGCCTCACCCAATAAGTTTTCAGTGGGAGGAAACAAGATTAGGTTACATCTAAGTGAGGGGGTGTGCACAGCTGGGCAGGGACAGATATAAAAGAACATTACAAATATAAACCAAATTAATGCACCACAACATCTCCCCCTTTCTTATTAAATTAAGAAGGAGGAAGGCTCGGTTCGTGGGAGATGCTCAGAGTTTGGACCTTGAGTACCTTTAAAGTTACAGAAGAAAAATGATCTTTAGTGCAAACTGTTAGAAAGACAGTGTCAAGGAATAATGATAATTAGAAGGAGAAGGTTTGGCACTTTCTCCTCCTCCAGGCAGCACTGGCCACTTGTGGGCCCTCTGCAAGGGGTTTTGCAGTTTTAGGGATGAAAAGTTTCACCCACTTGGCTGGCACCCACTTGAGATCTGGGGGAATGGACACATAGGCGTACCCACGACCCCAGGTGACCTGATCATGAGGACTTTTTGTTTCTCTGGTTGCTGAATCCTTTACTATCACATCTGGTGACTTTTGCTGAAAGGCAGAACTGGTTAAAGCAGGATTATTTAGTTTAACATTTACATTTTCTAGTTTCTTTGAAAAATTCCCTTTGGACCTTTGAGACCTCCCACCCCCATTGTCCCGAAAGTCCAGAAATTGCTTCTTCAAAGGGTATTGAGATACCCAATGTCCAGCCTGATCACACAGTAGACACGTTCATCTCTTGGGCAATGGCTGTGGTACACAAAGCACGGTGTTTGCAGCAGCTTTTTGTGGTGGCTTGACTCTGGAATTGTGGTTTTGATGAGCTTTTATGAAGGGAATCTTCCTGGCACACACCTGGAGCATGTCATGTAAAGCTGGAGCTGGTTCTGTGGACAGGCTGAGGAGAGCTGCCTTGCACTGTTTGTCGGCATTGGCCAGAGCCATCTCTTCCAGGACCTGTTCCTGGGTTCCCTTATTCTTAACCTGTAACTAGATAACTTTTGTTAAACATTCCACAAATATTACTAAAAGTTCTGATGGAAGCTGCTTTGTTTTACTATAAGGTTAGAAAGACTTATCGGGCTGGGTTGCTAATTGAATGGCAGAGAAGTCGGGATCGCTCCCTGTTTCCGGGTTCCAGGCTCCCCCCCGACACTGCCGCGGATCCGGGGCGCCCCTGCGCGGCCCGTGAAGCCCGACCCAGTACAGCAATGGCTGCAGCTGCCGCCATCGCCCCGCGCCCTCCCCCCCCTTCTCTAAGCCCTCTCTCTTCAGGGTCCCCTCGGCGGCATTTGCAAGGCTGCCTCTCACTCTCCCCAGCCACTGGCGCCGTGCCGCGGCACGGCCCTGGGGTGAGGATGAGCTCTAGCCCTGCGGCTCGCTCCGAGAGCAGGGAGCTATGGAACACTCCCCGCGCAGGCAGCCGCCTGCGTGGGGTGGAGCCCGGGGGCGAGGCCCATGCCTCGCCTCTCCCATCCGCTCCGTGGGCACCGGGACTGTGGGTGGGGAAACTGTGGGACCCAGGGGCAGGGAGGCTTGAGTCACATGGGGAGGAGTCAGAGGGCAGAGGTTTGAGGGTATGGAACAGAGTCAGAGGAGAGGGCAGTGCCAAGGGAAAGGGGGGGTCTGGGGGGAGGAAGGGATTGTGAAAGGCATTATGGGAAGGAGGGACAGACAAAGGGAGAAGCTCATCATGACTTGAGAGCACATGGCTTCGGCCATTTTGGGCAAAGGAATCCCCTCCAGCCTGTAACTCCCCCACTCCGGGGGACACTCCCGAGATGGGAGTTTTGAGCACTCGGACTGCCTGCAAAGGTACAAGCTGGGGAAAATTCACAAAGAACTAGCCTTTTTTCCTTTTTATTTTGCTTTTGCAATGCAAACTCAATTTTTAAGCCATAAAAGGCAAAATTTGCATCTTATTTATTGTTTGAGGAGCCAGATTCAACTATTTTTTTTATTATAGCCTCCCAGAATTCTGGGCAGCTTATTTGCTCTGATGTTGTGTGGAAACTGAGAAAATAACCAGAGGTTAACATTCCTTCAGCTGTTTCTTTGAATAATGGCTTTCTTCATTATTCAAGGTATATAAAATGTAATAATTGACTCTTTTGTGGGGAACAGACAAACTTGCACCCATTTTTGGCTCTGATTTTGAGTTTCTGTGTTCTCCCTATTGTAACCGAGAAATTGAAAGGAAAAAAACTTGCTGGAGAGACAAAAAGCCAAAAAGGGGATCCACCCACCGCCCCCCCCGCCCCCCCCCCCCCCAGCCCAAGGCTGCCCAAATAAGTGTGCTATCTCCAAAGCACTCTGAAGGTTCACTCTGAAAGCAAAACCCTCCCCGATAGAGAAAAAACCCTTTTCCCTTAGAAAACCGAAAGTGATACTCATAAAATTCCAGCATTTCTTTCCTTTCTTTCCCAGCCAGTCCTTTTACCTAGAGACCTCTCTTTGGTGCATAAAGAGTTTTCAATCTCTGATCCTAGGGTCATCTTTCCGCAAGCATGTGGCCGTCCCTAGGCAGCTTGCCAGTCGTTGGCTTCTTTGCAGCACTCCTATGGGATTTTTGAGTCCAAGGAAGAAAACTGTAGCCGTGGTCTGTAGAGTCCTGTATCTGGAGACTCCACAGCGAACACCAAGCCTGACGGGTCTGTCTCTGTGTGGGTTTCTTCGGCCACGTGCTCTCTGAGTGGTTCTTCCAGCTTTTTGGGGACCTTTTTGTGGCTTCAAGCCCCAGTTCGGGTGCCAGATGGAGCCTCACCCATAAGACTAGATGCCGCCAAAGGTAAAGGAAGAGTCTTGGCTCTCTGTCTTAGTAGGGTAGTTCTGCTTTTATTCTTAAGTCCTGCTCAGCCTGGAGACCCTACCCGCTGGAAAGCCGTAGCCAGAGAGTGCTGGCCCCTCCCCCGCCATGGCTTTTTCCCCCAGGGGGCAGGGCCCATAGGCAAGACCCAGAGGCCTCCCCAATCAGTTTTCAGTGGGAGGAAACAAGATTAGGTTACATCTAAGTGAGGGGGGTGTGCACAGCTGGGCAGGGACAGATAGAAAATAACATTACAAATATAAACTCAATTAATGCACCACAACATGAACGGCTTTGATGACTTGGAGTGAGTTCAGTCATTGGGCCTCCAATGCAGAAGGGGCTGCAGCACCTGCCTGTTGAAGAGATACTGAGGAAGCTGGGCTTGGAAAAGGGGTGACTTTGGGAGCAGGCAGCTGCCTTTCTACAACCTATGGGGAGTTTAGCAAGAATCATATTCTTGCCAACCTCTGCATAAGAAATCAGGGGATTGGTGCATGGCAGGATGATGAGGGGCAAGGCACAAATTTTGAAACTAAGAGGCTTCTGGCTGGGTGAAAAGAGAAACTGTTTCCACATGAGGACTGTTAGGTGATGGAGTAGGCAGCCTAAACAGTTCACACAGTTTTTGTCCTTGGAGATTGCCAAGACCTGACTGGATAAAACTGACAGATATGGTAACTAACCCTGTTTTGATCTGCAAGTTGGATTTGAGGCCTTCTGAGAACATTTCCAGTCCAAATTATCCAGTGAAATTCCTAATCTACAAGGACTGTAATAACTCAAGGAGCCATTGAAAGTTGCTGCGTAGAAAAGCAAAATTACCAACAAGAGCTCTGTGGATTGGAAAAAAGATACCTCTTCTTTTAATGTCTCTTACTTACCAAACCTTTCAAAACCTCCCCCCCCGCCGCCTTTTTTTAATGTTACACTAAAATTTACAATTAGAGATTGAACATGCTTTTGATGGTTTTAGGGTGATCATTTCAAGAAATAACAGTCAGATTCACCTCAAGAAATTGAATTTCACCAGGTTGTACTACATCTTAACAGAGGTATAGTGAGTTATATTATTTTTCACTTCTTTATGTTTGTAACTGTCAGCTACAGGGAGCTTGAGACCTCCGTTCTGCTCCTGAAACTGTGTGAGGGAGTAATTACCAGTACAATGTTCCATTAGAAAACAGCTATGAGATTGTCCATGAAATAAGCAATAAATAGAAAGGAGAACATGCTGTTTTCCTGAAACTGAGTGAACAGCAGAAGTTTTCTTGCAGTTTCACCACTTCAATACACATACCACGTATCAGACTACTCTTGCCAGGAATGAAACTGTGTGTCACAGAGTCGGTTATTTTCATTCACATACCCAAGCAAGCCATTTGTCTTACCTTTCACTTTCTGTGTGTTCGGAGTGTTTAAATGAAATTTTTCTACATGCCAGGTTTATACATTTTCTTTTTTATTGATAATGCAGCTTTTTTTTCCCAGTACAATACAGGATGGAGAGAAGCTTCATACACATATCAGTGGTACTACATAACCCGATTGTGATTACAAGGAAACTGGACCTAATGAGTCCGACAGCTCCTGGCAGCTTTATGCTCTGTGTCTTGCCCACCTCAAAGATATATATGCTTCTTTCATGCCTAAAACCTGGTCTTTTTACTTAATTAATAGGCAACCTATAGGAGAGCATTTTCTGCTATATAAGCTGTGTATGGGGCCTGGCTGAGATAGAGTTCATTTTCCCTGAAACTGAGCAGCAGTGTTGTGTTTTGCACCGGTAGCTGCAAATGTGCTGTCTTCAACATCACACACACACCAATAGGCTGGTGGTTGGAAAAATCTTGGTAGAGGACATAGCAAAGACAGCTGATCCATAGGGTTATTCCATACCATATAATGCCTGCTCACCCATAAAAGCTCAGAGGAAGGAGGAAGAAAGGAGGAATTTGTTATTACAATGTTTATCTGCCAGAGCAACAACTATGCATTCTGAAGTCCTGTACATCCATTTAAATAATGTTATAAGCCAAATATATCCATTTTAAGTATATAGAAATAAGTGTACATTGTGGACAAACTCTCATATGACCACTTTTCCTGTATGCTATATGCTCTGATATTATGTGGCAGTTATTCAGCACATGAATATGCTATGTCTTTATCTAGTGATTTGGAAAATAGTGAGGTAATATATTGTTTGGATTATTTATTAGTAATAATTGTTATGAAAATAATTCTAATCTAAATATGTATGCTCATTATTAAAACATTGTGCATGTAAGAGATGTTCCCCTGTATTTAATGGACTCTTGTCCTGTTCAAGATAATAGGTTTAGATTTTGCTAGAGTTCCTTTACATAACCTCAGTCATGTAACCGAGCATCCAGTCTAAGTAATCAAAAAGGCTCTATCTGCCGTAACTGGAGGAAAGAGGAACAAAACAGATTGTAATTTAATTTAATTATTTATTAGTTTTTATAATGCTTAAGAGGTATAACAAATAAAAATGCACAAATGCTATGCTTTATGTATCCTGTATCTTATACATAATATGTATAGGTAGTTGTGTAGACACGCAACTTCTGGATATGCAGCTATAGACAGGAAGAGAAAGTGTGCCCTCTGGGAGATCCTTCATGCTCTTCTCTGCAGAGAAGAGGATTTACCTCCTGAGGGGGACCATTTCCCATTGTCTCACTGACTGTAGAGAAAGCCTGTACATGGCTAAACATTAGGCTATATTGTCCAGCTTCTACAACACAAGCCTCATAGTCAGATTTCTGCTTATTCACAGGAAACATCTGTCTTTTAGGAGTCCTGCCTTAAAATAATTGAACTTCATACTTCCAATACAAATGACAATTTGCTCTGTCCTTAACCTGATGCCAGCGTAGAGGCACAATTGACTCTGTCAGTGTGCAGCATAATATTCAATGGATCTGCAGAACTATTCTGTCTTTATATGATAAATTTTTAGCTTGTGAGAAACATCTCTGAAGCAGACAGAGCAGATGGTAATAAATGTAAGAATTCACTCTGAATCTGAAGCCTTATTGTTTTTAAACCAATCTAGCAATGGCATTTTGAGGAACTGGTGAAGAAGCTGGTTCTTTGCTGAGAATTAGCCGTCTGTCAACAGAATTACACTGCCTTAAACTTACAGATGAGCCTTCTGGGTGATAGTAAGCATCTATACTCCAGGAAGAGTTTTGAATCACAATAAACACCTATCTCTTTGGTCCAGAAGATTATCAGCAAAATTCGTTTTCAATAAACAATTTTCAACTGTTTTCATGAAGTTTTCAAAATCAGTTTTCATGAACAACTATCAAAGTTTTGTGGGTTTTTTTACATACTGCACAGTGTGTTTTATTTTGCTGTTTGGTTCCATGGATCACTTGCAGACATCTTACTATAATCTGGCTACTAAATCATCTTTTTCTTCCCTCCACAACTTCTCAGAAGCAAACTTCTCATATCATAAAATTATGGACTCATACAATATGCTGAGTTGGAAGAGACTGATCAGGATCATAGAGTCCAACTCCTAGCCCTGCACAGGATAGCCCTAAGAATTACACTACATGCCTGAGAGTGTTGTCCAAATGCTTCCTGAACTCTTTCAGTATGGTGCCATGACCACTCCCCTGAGGAGTCTGTTCTAGTGCTCAACCACCCTCTGGGTGAAAAACATTTTCCTAATACTGAAGCTAACCCTCCCCTGACACAACTTCAGGTCATTCCCTTGGGTCCTATCACTGGTCACCACAGAGATCAGTGTCTGCCCCTCCTCTTCCCTTCACAAGGAAGTTGCAGACTGCAATGAGGTCTCCCCTCAGTCTCCTGTTCTCCAGGATGAACAGGCCAAGTGAACTCTCCTCGAAAGGTTTCCCCTCAAGGCTTTCCCTTCACCATCTTGGTTACCTTCATTTGGACACTCTCTTTCTTATATTATGTCACCCAAACCAGCCCCCAGCACTCAAGGTGAGGCTGCCCCAGTACAGAGCAGAGCAGAGCAGGACAATCCCCTCCTTCACCCGGCTGTGATGCTGTGCCTGCTGCACCCCAGGACAGGGCTGTGGCCCTCCCGGCTGCCAGGGCACTGCTGACTCAGATTTAACTTGCCATTGATCAGGACCCCCAGGTCCCCTTTTCCAACTTCCCTACTTAATATTGAATTAATTTAACTGGTAAATACTGACAACAGCTTTGAGGCCATTTTTTATCAACCATGACCTAACGAACACATATTAGTCATAGCTATAACACCATCAGTAATACAGTAAAATTCATACTGTACAATTATGTAGAGTAATATATAAAAATTTCCTGTGGAACAATGTTATCATTAAATGAGTACTTTGAAGACACAAATGATGATGAATAATCCTATATTGGCCTTTACAGGCAAGACCAAAGATATAACTATGTAAATACAGAACACAAAAAATAATGGAATACTACTACAGGCCAACAACACTCCCCATGGATACCAAACCTCATTAATTTTTGCTTTCTTGTGAGGTTGGTTCAAGTCAAAAATAGAAGTTCAGTTCTTACTTCAAAAAATGAGGATAAAGAAAGTTTTACAGAACTCCCAAGAAAGCTGCTTTCTTCTGCTGAAGCAACTCTGCAAAAGAATTTCCAGTTCAAGACATTAAATGGGAATGTGGGAAGAGAAAGAGAAGGGTCTGAGCTTTAAGTCAGTTGTACCCATGCTGTGCTCTTAACCTTGCATAGTGCCTCTCATTCAACTTACAGAGAAACATTTCAGACCAGAGCTAGTGTCCTATTCTTTCCTAGAAAGCATTATCAGGACTCCTGCTTGTCAATCCTAGGTGGCTTTTTATGACCCAGAGCTGCACTTCCATTCCTGTATTAGGCAATCATATACATAATATATTCACTCTTTACAAAGAAGCTGAATGATATTCCATCTCTTCGCAGATCTCCCATCTGGGATGTCTGGAATAATAATGAGTCTAGCAACTTTCTCTATCCTTACCTTAAAAGAGCTGTTCATTTCCCTTCAGTGTGCAACTGTTGCCAGTGCAATAGAGAAGTTGTATTCTACCTACAGAGTTATGCAATACCAAAATGCTACTGCAGCCTAGTGGGAATTGGCCAGATAAAAGCTTTACAGCACTCAATGCATACCATCCGTGTATACTATCTGTTACTGCTGTTTGTCCTGAATATTTCTCATTTGCTACAATTAGATTTATATTTCCTCTTACTGTAATTGTACATTGAATTCATACTTTTCCCTTTTAACAAAAGGTAAAAATATGAGCTCTGAACTTTGAAACAGCACAGTTAAACCATGTGATATTTTTCTGATAAAAACCTCTATGTTGCATCTTCAGCCAGTGTAATTCAGTATAACTCTGCAAAATGAAAGAGAGCTAAAGTGATTGAGACATTCTGAAAACCTCTCCAGTAAATGACCTCTTCAGACTTTTCTCTGAGAACAAACAGTATTAAATACTGATATTCTTTTGGCCATAAAGACTCTCAGCAATATTTCAGTTGAAATATATTTCATTTAAAATTATTGTGTCTGGTTTTATTAAAATTTCAGATACCAATATAATTCTTATGTAGAAAGAAACATTAGAACAAAATTATATATTGTTTTAACTTCTGTGTTTCTAGATCTTTTACATTTCACAAACAATTGGAAGCATTTTCTAAAAATATTAAGTGTAGTTATCTCAGTATAGACTTACATGGATTGTTGTCAACTGCTGATAGCTATACATTTCAAATATAATTTTTTAAAAAAATTATTTGCCATTTCTCTTCTTCTTAGGGAAAAAAATGCATTGTTCTTTACTTATAGTTATTATTACAGTACTTATTCACAGTATCACAGTGATTTTAAAATACTTTTAAAAGCCAGATATTTAAAATATCACTTGTTTCACAGATCAGAAAAGAAGCATAGCAATATTTAGTTCCTTCCTACATAAAATGAACCACTCTGACCTGGGAATGTATGGGATGGTTTTGTTGCACAGCTGAATCTAAATCAAGATGTGATTGAAATATTATGCAAATACTATAAAGTTTATCATCTACATATCAGATAACATACAGTTAATAAAGGATTCATGTGAACAAAATGGGAAAAAAAAAGATTTGGAATGACTAGTAGGAATATGAAATTAAAACAAAACAAAACTAAATCAAGCTAAGGACTACAAAGAAACCCAAAGTCATACTTAATTACTATCAGAGAGTGCTGGACATATGCTGATGCCAGCTGGCCTACAAGCTGGTGACACCGGGGTGCTCAGTCCGTCTGTCCAGAATGCCAGCATCCCACCACCCCGTCGACTGCAGAAGTGAGTTCATCTCATAGGATATGGTCAGAACAACAGGGCAGTTTTCCCCTATTTAGACTTTAGTGATCAGCAGTTTCAGGGTGGTCCAGCAGATTGTCCAAAGAGCACCAGACCTTGCTTTCCACCCTTCCTTTCTTCTCACTATTAGTTCCTGAGTTTACATCTGTTCCAAACTTTGATATTTCTGTTCCCAGTAATGATGTTCCCCAAGATGACATCACTGATACTGTTATGTAGATTGAGTTGGATTTGTAAGACTTAGCTTTAAAAAAAAAAATGTAGCATTTCCATCCAATCATCCATGAAGTTCAGCTACTTGTCATATAACCTCCTTGAAATCACCCCAGTAAGTTTTACATGCTTTTCAATTATTTTAATCTCAGGCCTTGTCCTAGTCATTGTCCTGGACATTATTCTTACAACTAACAATTACTAGGAGAACAGAAAATATCTTCTGATACACCTTGAGGATGCTTAAAATCAACTCTGGTACTGCAGCTCTGGCACTGCTGCATTTCAACAAATTATGATGTCTCTTTCATCCATAAAGTTATCCTGGAAAAGGCAGACATAACAGTCTCATCAAGCATGGATGGGGAAGAAAAGTCATTTAAATAATGCCCAGGTAGAGTCTGATATTGTATCATAAGTCACACCCAGAGCTGAAGAGACATTGATTCTTCAGATAAGGTCTTGCCTTTCCTAAGACTACCTTAACTGAGAAAAGTAGATAATATGATCCAGAATTTGTAAACTTTTAATTCTAGGAGTGTATGGATGTGGCAAGCCTGTTTTTCTAAATATCTCCTATTTTTATTACTAGCGCACCCATTACCTGAAGTAAATTTTAGTCAGGTTGCACATGCACACATAGTGACTTTAATTTCTGTAGTAGCCGAGTGGCGCTTTTCAACCCAATTTCATAAAATGAAAAATACTGCAAATTTCAAGCTCAAAAGAAAGGAGATAATAAAAATGTAATGACACATTATATCAAAAAAGATATTTCTTATTTCTTTGAATGGATGAGTGGATATAGGTTCAAGGAGACAGTGATACCATGAGAAAGATTAATTTCTGTAACTTCCAATAACTTCTGAGAAATTAATATTCCTAAATATAGAAACATGAGCATCAAAGAAGAATCTTTTGTGCTTTCAAGCGTGAGAGGGGGAAAAAAAAAAAAAAAAAAAAAAAAAAAAAAAAAAAAAAAAGAAGAAAGAAGAAGCAAAAATAGGCATATGAGTGTCAGGAGAAAAAAGAATCAAAATCAAATTGTTAGAGTCGAAGTACTCACCTCCATGTTTGATATTTAAGTGTTTTCAGATAGGTGCAGTGCAAAATTCTCATTATAATAAGGATGTAAAATACATTAATTGGGAGATTTACTTTGTAATAGTTTTAAAACTATTGCAACAACAATCTGCTTGCTGAGCTCTGTTTGAAACATTGTTAGATCAGCCACTTTAAGCTTTATTACAGGAGTCATTGATACCAGTCCAAACAAATATTGTCAAAATAGTTCTAGTCATTGAAAAACTTCAAACTCTATTCTAGAAAGAACTCAAATACAAAATTTACTATACACATGATGAAAGAAATAATTATACATTTATGAACATGTGAAATCTTGGTTGACAACCAAGAAATAGCAGCAATTGATCTTCACTGGGCACTTACTGCAGACAGTGCATAGACATATATAGCAGGAAGGAAATTATGTTGCAAGGAATTATGGTGAATTATTATCTTATAAATGATTATAAGATCATTTATTTTGTTTATCCAATATCTAGTCCAGTTGCTACATCCAGGAGACAGGACCCTCAAGCTGTGCAGTTTACATATCTCTCTCAGGAACAGAAAATGTGATCTACCCCTACAATCTCACCCTAACAGCTGCATCACCAGAAAGCCTTCATCTCTAAAAGATCTTCTAGTTCTTCTCCTATGTCACACTTCCCTTCTTTCCTTCTCACTGCCCCAAGGGGAGGTGTAGGTGACTGAGTCCCAGGATGGCAAATGGGGTTCTTGAAATGGAGAAGCTGAGAGGCAGGAGACACCCAAGAGAGTTGCCAGAAACCCCTGTCTTTGCCTTGATCTTCAAACACCCTGACTACAAGCCCAGAGAGAAAACCCTCTGTGGATTTCAATCTGTGGTCTGGAAAAGCATTTAAGTTGGAATCTCTTGTTCTAAGCAGGTGCAATAATCATGACTTAGTACTCAGAAAGGAGTAACAGCAAAACCTTCTTCCATTCCTGACAGAGGAATGCTCTGCACCAGCTATCACCTCTAAGGTGATTGACTCCTCGCTGAGTCAATCAGGATTTCTTCATAGACAGGATTTCTAATAGATGGTTCAGGCATGTCAGTCCCAAACACGGACACTACTGTTATCTCTCATTCTCAAAGCACACTCAAGATGTATCTTTCTGGATTGTTCTTCAGAGGCACCTGTCTCACTGCATTTACTGCAGTCAGATATATAAAAAATATTTTTATTTTTTCAACCATTAACATGATTTTCTGCAATTTTTTTTTTTATTATAGTTTTTATTATACTAGTTTTAAGGTTCCTTCTCCAGAATACCTTATCTATCATGCTTTCTTTGTTTGAACACAATTTCCATTTGTTGAAGGGCATATTTTTGCCTCTATTCACCTTTTTTTACTGAGACATTTAATCAACTTGACTGTTTATTTTTCTCTTTCAGTTACTTTTTCCTTTGATGATTTCTGTTTGCTAATATTACTGTTATTTTAAAAAGTCTCCAGTGCTTATATGTTGTAAATTCAACCTACCCTTTCAGTTTTCTTTTCAGTATCGTTCACATTTTTGTGTCATTTTCATTTTCTACAGTACAAAGATACAGTAAAGGTTGTTCTCTCCTATAATTATTTTGAGTTTGAATACCCCTGCATTAGGACTTCCACCAAGATTGAATGACTTTTGGTTCTATGAAATTATCAGTGTGGAAATATACAGTATTGGAGAAATGTGTGTAAATTGTTCAAAGCTATTTAAAATAAACAAATTTAACAATGAGCTTTTTCATATTATTTTAGACTTTATTGTTCTATTCTTCCTATTTAGAAACAGGCCTTATCCTATGCTGCCCTGACTACAGTATGGCCTTCTTTGGAAGTCACTGTTTCCTCAGTGATCAATAGTTACCAAGTGCCAACTTCTAAGGAAATTACCAAGTTAAGTTCTTTGAATACTCTTCTGAAGGTGATAAGCTTGTTATGTTGACTGTGTAAGGACACTAGAAAGAATATGTACTTAATTTAGTCACTATGGTTGATTATGCAAGCTTATGTGGCATGCATCCAGGGCTAAGAAGACAGATTTTAGACAGATAAGAAGCAAACACAGATAGTGACTCCACCTGTCCAAAGTACTTTGTTAATTTTAGCCATTTTAAAGTATTATTTTGAACTTGTAGCATACTCAAAAACAAACAAACAAACAAACAAACCCACCACCCCAACTAAACAAAACTAACTTAAAAACGCTTTCCCTTTCTTCCCATTCAAATGAGAAAAAATAAAAATTTATGTGCAAACTACTGCAAATTAATTACTAAAGCCTGTCAAAATTTCTTTCAGAAGCAATTAAAAGCAAAAGGCTACACAATAAACTTTTAAAATTAAATGCACTTTTATAATAAATTATTAAGAGATAAAATGAGATCTTAAAGAAAAGATCTTTCTTTCTTTCTTCCTTTCTCGCCTGAAGTATTTGTAAATGTCCTTACTTGTACAGAGAAAAATCGGACTAAGTGGACTTTTAGTCAGGCCTATAATGGTAGTTTTTGAATCTTAGAGCTGTATAATATCAATATAGGGAAAAGGTCTTAATACAGCCTTGGAAACCTGCTCCAGAAGAAAAGCTAAGTCCCTATTCCTCATTGGAATCAAGAAAATGAAAGAAAGCAGATAAAAACCTCAGTATAGAGCATCACAATGGTACTAAACTTAGTTAAAAAAAAAAAAAAAATGCTAATTACAATGAGAAATGGCCAAATTGGAAGGCTGTGCATCCCAACACAAGTTTGAGCACCCAGCAAATCACAGCACCCTAATTCAGAGCAGTTCCTCTGGCCATGTAATGTCCTATCAACTTTACTGAGAGAACAGCGAATTGCATTTGTAGCACAGAGAAACAACAGAAAGATTTCTGGAATTCCTGGCTGAGGAATAAGCCTATATCATCATATTGTTAGGTCAATCTCTGAGCCAAAAAGTGCATTTGTTTAAGAAATCTATTTGCATGCATCATCATAAAAACAATGTCTCTGCTCCTATAATATGCTCGTTTTGACTCAGTGGCTGAATGGCTCAGAGGGTTTTGAAAGCTTAATTGAATGAATATTTCATACAAATTCCCCATGGTACAATAACTTTCCCTGATCACTACCAGTTCACCAAAGCAAATGCTCTGTTTCTACTGATGTGCAGAGCAGGTAAAATGTGCTTTTGACATGTTTTAAGAAATACTTAAGTATTAAGTACTTCTTTCAGGACATCTCTTAACTATTTTTACACTTATAATGCTTTTAAATAATCTAATTATACATAATGTTTTGCATATTGAGAATTTTTTTCTTCTGGAATGCACTTTTTTTTTTTTTAAGAATTTTGTTTTAAAACTTTATACCTATTGGAAGAGTTTAGATATTCAATATTAAAGTTCCCCACACTTGTTATGGTTATCAATTTATGCTTTTATGGAAGATGTGCATATAGTACAGTTTGGACACATGTAGCTTAAATTGGTAAAGAAAGCTTGTCCTAGGGTGACTTTATGATGCCTGTATCCCCAATCGTCTGTTCTGTTTGTGCTGTGTATTGAGTCCTGTGCCTTTAAGGCTGGCTCTAAGAGCAAGGAGAAGCGCGGAGTTTGTTTTGAGAAAACTGCCCGACTCCTCCACATTCTTCTCTGGACGGGGTGTTCAGCAGAGGCTTGGAGAGACTGCAGGACAGAGATCTTTTTGCTTTTAGTTAGTTTCAGCTAGCTAGGACAGAGAGGTTCCCTGGACTGTTTTTTTTTTTTTTTTTCCTTTTTTCTTGGGACTGTTTAAACCTGCTCTGGACTGAAAAAACCCAGGGGAGCACTGGGGGCTGCACCTGCAGCCCACAGGGGTCTGGACCTCGGCATTTTCCGCCAGAGGGACTGGGACTGAGGAGAGACTGAGAGAGAGCCGAGCTACACCCACGGCAAGGACTTCCTCAATTTGCCATCTCACTTCAGAAAGAGAGGTTTTATTGTTTCATATTATTCATTCTTTATACTTGTATGCACTTTTTTTGTTAAGTAAAATAGTTTTTTCCACTTTTCTCTGAGGAAGTTCTTTCCCAGACCAGTTGAGGGGAGGGGACGTTTGCGTTTGCTCCTCTGAGGGATCCTATTCAGGGGTTTTCTCCCAAAATTGCCCTAAGCCAGGACAATGCTGAAATAAGTTTCTTATATAATTATGAAGAAAATATGATCTTCTATCCTTTTAGGTCCACTTTTTATTGCAAGAGTTAGCAGATTGCTCAACATTGTTCCCTTAATCAAAAGTACAGTTTAGAGTTTTATTTTAGGCCTTCCATGCTCAAACATGTGCATGTTTGCACGCTTGCATGTTCACCGAAGCTATCAGTTAGGTCTTTTTCTGCCAAACAGCAGTGATATAAAACATCTCGGTAAAACAGCATCCTCTTGATATACCATAACACCTACTGTTAAATGCCACAATTCTGTTTTGTTCCTTAATTAGTTCTGGAAACATTTAATGGCAACACAATTTATTGTTACAAATAATGTGTTCACATTAACACTAGCAATGTGGTTTAATTATGTCACATGAAGATATCAGTATCCAGTTGATGTTCAAAAATGTTTTTCATGTTGTGCTTTCAAAAGCTTAGATATTAGGTATCGTGGAAGCCAAGTTCAGAAAGTCAAAAACAAATTAGGTACTACCACCTTATGTTTTTCATCTTTTTCAGTGACATTGATTGGGGTTGTACAACATTTGTAAGGACAGCTCTTGCTGACATAGGTACCAAATGCTTTGATCACATCCCATGTCTGCAACCCAGTTAGTGCAGCCAAAGGAAACCGTAAATTGACTTCAGGAATGAAGTTTTAGGGACCATGAACAAGAACCTTCCAGCACCAGTCCTTTCACATCTTTGTCTTTTCTGTCTGAGGCAATTGAATGCTATATGCCAGCTACTTTTTTCATTAATATTTTCTTCATTAAGGTTTCTGTTACCAGAGAAAAAAGGATGTTTGAGATTTGAACAATCTGTGCTCTAACAATTCAAATGTGCTAGCATGCTGCTCTGCCTTTTAAATACTAATGAATTCAAGCTTGCACTCAAGTAATAGAATACAAATGTACAGAAACTTATATGTGTATTTTCACTGTTTTTTTTCCATTATATACAAGAAGTCTCATAAAATCTGGCGAGACAGATGGAGTTAATGTGTATATTTACAAATTTGTATATATGTACGTTTTGTTGTGTAAACAATTTGCTTATACAAATCAAAGTAACTTTTTTTCTACTTGACATAACATTCATTTAAAGGGCATTCTATCTTTTAACCTTAAAAATATTCTTTCATGTTATTAAGATACTTGAATCATAAAAAGCAAACAGAAATTAAAGCAATTCTCATTTTCATGCATCAGATAGTTTTAACCTGCTGGTTTAAGTTTTAAAATATAAAGGAAATACAAAATAAAACTTCTGGCCATGTTAGAGTGTTTGACAGGTAGTGAAACGCATGGAAAATAAAGATGTAAGTTGAAGAAAGATATAACAATTAAGAAGTTGAAGAAATGGGAGTGTATGCAAAATAGCTAAACATCTGAAAAAGTAATCAAGATCTCCATGCTAGTCAACATCCGATTCCATTAGGCTGATAACATTATGTAGAGGCTGACTGCAGTAGAACTGTCCCCGAATTCTTGTCACAAAAGAATTGCCTGATAAGGCTGGAGCAGGGAGATAAGTGCATAAAGCTAAATAAGACATGGTGATAAGACTGAAGAGCAGTAGACCTTAACAGTTAAAGCCTGAGGGACAGTACAGAGCTTTTTTGGAAGACTAATTATCTGAAAAGAACAACTGAGTGAATATGCAGATGCCCCAAAGCAGGTAGTAACAAAGAATAAAGCAGAAGACAGTGACGCATTGACCAGCTTTGTAACTGAGCTTTCTCTGCAAAAGCAAGTTTCAAGAGAGTAAATTAGTTTAATGTGTATGAAATAGTGCTAGACCCTGTTTCATCCCTCTTCTTGCAACTGTTTTCCAGAACCACATTTAAGGGTTTGGCAAAGATTTTTTTCATTGCAGTCACTGTGCAGTACTAAGCCATTTCTTGTGCAGTGCTAAGCAGCAGTTGGTATCACCACAAAGCTCTCCGAAGCAAGCAGCTGGGTATTAATAGCTGCATATCAGCAGCTTATCTGTAATGAAAAGTTCCCTAGAGCACCCACTTCCCAGCACTGTAAATGTAGCAATTTTCATGTAGCTCAATTAATATGTCATTCCTTATTTATGTTTGAGTATTTACATATTTAACATCCATGATTGATGATGTATATACAACAGCACAATAAACACATTAGAAATACCAGATGGGTTGGTGGATGAGATTAGATTACTGTTGCTGTCATGACCATCACAGATCAACCAGATACAGTCTGATCAAACAAGAAATCCACTTCCACTTAATTAGCATAACCTCACTGTACTATAGTTTATTGGGCGGTACTGTCCCTAGCACAATATATTAAGATTAAATACTATGATGAAAGTGTAAGTGCAGGCTTCATCTACTCTTGGAATACTTCCTAGGAAACCCAGCCAGACAACACCAGTAATTTTTCACTGTCCACAGAGTCTGTGTCTGAATTAAAATCCTTTAAACTCATGATCTATTTCAGTGTTTTCTTCCATCAAAACAAACACCCTCCCAAAACAATCCAAAAAACCCACCAATCAAAACACTAACTAGGCAAACTCCAGCTTCATCTAGGACACTTGAAGCTGAGAAAACTATCCCCTGGCCCATTAGAAGGAAGATCTAAGAAATTAATTTTTATAATGTCTTTCTGGGAAGGAAAATGACTCAAGCTTTGCACAGCTGTGCTAGGTGGCATATTAAAATTCTTGAGGGGGTCCTACAAAGAAGCCAGCAATTTCAGTACCTATGTTTGCTATTATGAAATAACTGTCTTCTGCTGTTTTTCTGCTGGATGGTGAACAAGATCAAAGGAGAGCATGGTATCCACATAGCAGGCTGTGTATAACAGACTTGCTAAAATTATATCATGTTCTAGCACTAAGGTACGCCAAAATTACCATTCTAATTCCTGGTAAGTGTTCTAAAAATTGGTAAGAATAGAAAATAATTTTTTCAGGTAATTTTTCCCTATGCATTATTTCCCTATTTTTTTTTTTTAACTCTCTGACTAGTGTTATAAGCTAGGCAGAGAGATTTGTTTAATAGAGATTTATGTGATTCTTTTAACGTTTTAATCTTTGCTTCCATGATTTCCTCTCTACTGAATCTTCATGTTAGAAAACTCTCAACCCATCTCATTCATTTCATTCTCAAGTTTTCTATGATGTACTGTGATTTTATATATGTTTAATAAATTGGATGCATGAGAGTGAGATATCTCCTCAGAAGAGATTGAAGAGAGCTTTTATATCAAGCAGATTATTTCTGTCTCTGTGGCAACAAGTAAATTCTTCCAATTTTCTAATAATACATCTAGGTACTGTACCTGCTTCATACTGAATGATGCAGTAATTTTTTCTCAAATACTCTAGGTAACTTTGTAGTTTTACCCTTTCCCCTCTTAACATAAATGCTGATAAATCAACTTGTGTGAACTACAGACCTACCTTGAGCTAAAACTGTCAAGCCAAATAAGGCCATTTAATTCAATATTCCTGCACTAAAAAGTATAATCAATTCTGGGTTTTGCAGATTCTTTGTATACTAATAGCAAATTTAACTCTGTGAGTACATTTGTGTAAATATGTTGTTTAGATGTATTTCAAAACAATCTACCTCTTCATCAGATGCCTCTACATGACCTATTTTTCTTTTGGCAACTGCTGAGAAGGTGAGAATTTGATCCTTTGAATACTGAGCATGTGCTAAACTAGCAATTTAATGCTGGTTGCAGTGGGCTCTATCAGAACATCAGCTGCATGCTATTCAACTGATTAAGCAGGAGTTGCATCCATCTCACTAAGAACTAACAGAACAATGTGTGAAGAAAGGTATTACTATTATGTTCAGTGATGTGAAACCCTGTGAAATGTACAGGGAAGCATCAACAGAAAACAAGAATCGTATCTTTAATATTCTGGGGAACACATATCCTTCTTGCCATAGTTATAGAAAACTGAAGGTGTTGGGGTTCTAATAAAGAAGAAGGGGTTTAAATTTCCTAGGGAAGATGTACTGCTAATACATCTTTAATATTTATATCAGCAAAAACACCAAGCGAGCTCTACTGTAAACTGCTCCTGGTACCTTTTCCCACTGTGTGCACAACTGTCTCTGAGCTCAAAGAGATGAGTGTATAACTACCGTGTTCTAAACCTGCTACTAGGGAGCATTAAGAAATAAAAATCAGCTCCTACAAAGAAAGGCACATTCCTGCTGTAGTTATAAAACAAAGGGATGCCTAGACTTACTGTGTAAAAGTACTTCTTCAGCAATTCAGAGTAATGTGCCTTGGATTTGCTGAGTACACAAACCTTCTAAAGCTGCTTAGTGAAGTGATATGACACTGCTTAGTACCTGCTGTAAGGGAACCCACAGGGGAATTAACAGTTCCACCTAGACACTACATTGATGGCCCTTGCCTAATCCGGGGTACATGCTTATTCCCCTAACTGGATGACAAAATATCAAAAACTAGATGTAATGAGGTCTGTCTTTTCTTCCTGTGAAATCCAAATACCTGAGGGTTTGAGAAAAATGAGGATAAGAGCTAGAAATAGCTGTCTTCTGTTTCTCCCTATTGCATTTTCAGTCAAATTTCTACTCACAGCAAGTTGTAATTATTGTGATAGTCCGCATATTTTAGTTAAATTAGTGGGAAAGCCTCAGGTATTTTCAAAATAAATGACTAGAACCCATATGATAAGTTTTGAAGCCTTTCTAGAACCTCTTCATTACCAAAATAATAATAATAATAATAATAATAATAATAATAATAATGATGTTATCATCTACTCCTCAAGACAATAAATGGGTTTTCTTGTGCCTCTGCCTTTCCAAGTTAATGGTTCTGCTTTCATAACTTCTTTTGCTCAGTTGTGCAAATCTACCTTCTTCTTAAATTTTTCCATGGTACTTTAATGATAAACATGTAAGACTATCGTGGTGAAGTCCTTTTCCTCTCACTATCTTTAAACAGATACCTTATTTTTTTTCTCTCTAAAATCAGACAATAAAGAGAGGAAAACTCTCTTTGCACAGGATTTGCTGTCTCTCTTTTCTCACTCCAAAAGTCAAAATATATGGGATTGCATTAGACTAGGAATTCTCTTCCTTTTATGCTGTTTTTCAATTACACTTTTCCTTCAAATGAATCCTCTTCTCTCTGACAACTATATACGTGTATGAAATTTTTAACAGATTTGATAATAACCTTAATTTCAATAACATACATAAAAATATTAGTGATAAGGCAGCAGGTATTACCCTACAGCTTGCTAACTCAACACACAAAAATGTAATCATAGATAAGAAACAAAACTTTATCCTATTTGCAGCAGCAGACTACATAAATACCCTTTAAATAAATAAATAATCCCTTTAACAAATATGAATAGAAAAAAGATATGTGAACTCTAAAAATGCTTTTCTGCAGTTATTAGATGGTAATATATGCTTTCTTAAGATAATGCACTTATCTCACTGTCTCCCAAACTGGTGTTTTTTGAGTAAATCCTTCAGCTAGATAATACAAGCTTGGCTTCAGACAGGAGACTCATTTGTTTGGTTGGGAAAAATATGCTGATTATAAACATAAGGTGATAAGAGCAATAAAGTTAAATTTAATTTACTTTGAACATTATAAATTGGATGTGAGAATAGTACTGAAGTATAAATCCAGCAATCCATCATAACCTTTAGAGAGAATGGTTGTGGGGATTATACTGGGGTTTTTTTTGCACACTGTTCTGAATTGTAGAGAGTATTGAATAAATTTCTTTAATTGCACTGCCAATGAGGTGAGCAGCTAAAAGCTCCTGCCCTTATTTGTTAGTTTCACTCCAGAAAGATCAAAACCATTTTTGAATTCTGGTATTTTCTTTTAGGGAAAATGCCTTTAAATCACTTTCAACATCACAACAATAGAACAGTATAAGGAAATACATCAAAGCTCTTCTACTGCATCTCATGTCCACTTCCTAGTGGTAGTGCAGGAGTCAAAGGTGGAGAATGGGGCTGCTCAATATGAACAATAACAGTGGACCCAGGCTATGATTTTGCTGCCCTGACCCACAGCATAAGGAAGTGATCACAGAACACAATTACTAGGAGCAAGGTTAGGCTCTAATGCCTGTAAAGCTCTTTGAAGTTAAGTGTTCATTGATAGCAACAGTCAGCTTAAAGTAAAACCAGAGACTGAAAACAGTTTGAGTGTTATTGCCCCTGGTCAAATAGTGCCATAATGCTGAGAAGAGAAATTCCTTTAAAATATTAGCCTGGAAGCCATATCACTTCTGCTAATTTTATTAATTTTTACTAGTAAAATTTGGGTTTTTCCCAACTCAGTATGACAGATACTTCACATTGTGTTTAAAATTAAGTTCTGTCTGCATCTTACTGTATAAAGAGTTGATTTTTCAAATTAGAAGTCTCCCCAATACGCTGTATTCCTCTTTTCACATTCAGAGCTGTTTCATTTAAAAGTAGAAATTCATGGTTACCAGCACCAGCAGTTGGACAGCAAGCTGGTTTAAGAGTTTGCAACTACCTAAACTAGATTTTATTACTCTCTTTTCTCCTCTCTCTTATTTCTTTGTTCCACTCCCCTGATCTTATTTTATGAACCTTGTGGCTGTTAGTCTTCTCTAAGAGCAAATCTATTGAAAGTGGGAAAAGGGAAGGGGAGAGATGAATGTCATTGAGGCCTGTAACACTTTTCAAAGTTAGTTTCAGGAAGCTGACAAGCCAGTATGAATGGAACTTGTTGGGGTGCAGGAAGGTATGGCTTGTGAAGGGAAGAGATGCAAACTCTTTCCTCTTGGCAGAGTCTTAAGTTGTTTTGTCTGCTCATAAAAACATAGCTTTTGGTTTCCACGACCTGTTTCTGTGACCTGCCAAAATCCTCTTCCTGTGAACGGGGAAGTTTCTCAATAGCTCTTTAACAGTCATGTATTCAGTCAGACATTAAATTAACAGTAATAGAATGCTTATTCCAGTTTTCTGAGTATGATAAAAATAACATGATCTTTCATTGAAACATGTAGGCATTTAGTTATATGTTATTTTATGCCAATACAAACACTTTGAGGATACAGGGCTTGAGTCTTGGGACCAAAAGAAAGAAAAATTCTTCTTTTACCATTTACTTAGTTGTCTTTTGGAACCTAAAAGACATTGAAGTCAATGAAAAGAGTAATCAACTCATCTACTCCAGTTAGGAGTCTAGACATCAGATGTGTCATGAAAGCTAGGGGTTTTGCTGTCACTCTGTACTAAATAGGAATCAGTGTCTTCAGACTATGTTTTTTCCCCCTTGCCTTTAGGGAATAAATGTTCTGTGAAAGAGCTTATTGCTTCCCAATCAACACAGATTTACAATTCTCAGATTCAAAGCTTTGTTTTTACAGAACTGAGGTTTTTAGACATGACTTTCCCTGCTTCTTCCTGTCTATCTCAGATTGTCTGCGTGGTGTTCAGTTGACTTCAGCATCTTCAGCATTTTCATAACATAACTGAACTGCATAAAGAGAAAACAGATATTTCCTAAAATTTCCACACCTTACTTCAATTGTCCAAATTTTTACACACTCATTAACTACTGTAGACTTTGGATAAGGCCCAGAAGATAAGATATGGTTGGAGGAAACATGAGCTTGGATCTAAGGATGAAAGATAAAAATGTCTCTTACTTGTAAAAGACCTTTAAAGGTTTATACATGTGCCAATACATTTTATTTTATTTTATTTTGCTTCCCTTGGTTTTGTTTTGTTTCAGATACTATGTAAAAATTGTCTTCAGTGTGTGTGTGTGTATATATATATATATTTTTTTTTTTTTTTTTTTTTTTAAGAACTATATAGCATAACAACTGCTGACATTAAGGACTCTCACATAAACTCCAAGCACTATTGCACATCAATTCATACTAAACATAAATGTTCTAAAATAGTCTAAATTGTGTTGTTAAAGTTCTTAGATGAAATATGGTCTACAAATGCAAGATGCTGGGCAATAGAGTAGAAGCATGGAAATTTCCAATGATTATAGATTGAAGCAAAACTCTCATGTACACTAGACATTATGCAGCAGTAAAAACAAATATAACTGAAAAATATTTATGCTCTAAGAGGTATTTGAAAGTCATCTGCACATGGTTTCTTAACTCTGTACTTCTGAAAAGGTAAGTAAATAATGAAACACACTGGTAATTAATACCAGTAACTGGCATTAATATATTTTGATTTGTAAGGTATGATTTAAAATCTAGATTCAAAGCCTCAATTCCTGGCTAGCTCACTGACTTTGCATGAGATGCTGTTTGCTTTTGTTCAGTTTATTTAATCCTAAACCAGGAGAATAATGGTTAGTTCCCAGGGCATAGTGCTTGAGAGTATAGTTTGGGGAATTAATTTGTTGACTCGTGTGTGGTGTGTTACATTCCTCAAAAGTGTATGATAAACTGTTAATGCGATATATTACTATTCCACTGAGGGATTACATTGACTGATGGCTGCATGTACAGCCATGGAGAGCTCTTCAAATCAATCTTTTCCAGAACAATTAGGTGGCAGCAGTGATCATAAATACATATTTTTTTTTTTTCTGTTTGGCAAAATAGTTATGCATTTTCCTTTCACATCATTAGATTGATCCACCATTATGATTGAGATCTGCATTGTTTTTTGAGCAGCTGACCCCAATAGTCATTGGCTTAGTCTGACACACAGCAGTCAAAGGCACAGTATAAACATACTTACCAGGCACTGGTGGAGCAAATACTGTGATGTTCAGCACTCAGGAGAGTAGAGGCTGATTACAAGAAGCTACAACTTTTGCCCTAAACTATAGTCAAGAATATTAAGTTCAAGTAAAAAAATTAAGATACCAGAATAGGTGAAAATTTTGGAAGTGCCCTGGTTTCTCTTTGCTTGGAGTTTTTGTTTACCAGTGCAGCCTCTCATGCAGCAAATTCTGCCTATTTGGTGTTCCGTACACACAAGCTTTTGATAGACCTGTTTCAAAGCCACATACTGATCTTTTGGCCAATGAATGCTTAAATGCTCCAAATAAACAGGAACAATCTAAATAAGCCTCTTTAAAAAAAAACCAGTATATTTGAAATATAAATAAACTGCACAGTGCAGGAGAGTGTTGTAATACCCCAGAGGTGCCCTGATGCTGGTATAAAATTTATTTATGGGCAGATTTACTTGTGAAACTGAGACTTTGAAGTTAAACCCCTACAGACAGCTCCTTGTTGTCCACAGAATGATGCTGACACATAAGATGTCTTTGATGAGGGTGTTTTGGTGGTTTCATGAGATAAAAATATGTGTTGTTGTCAGGCTTTTGGACAACACCTAAATGTCTTGGTCCTATGTCTTGGCTGATATGGCAGAATGTATGATCTAGTAGCCTGTACATAGATATTACAGTAGTTACATATTGTGAGATGAAGTTGGTTGAATTTCCTCAAAATGTCCCTTATAAAATTTTAGGTGTGTAGACAGTCTGCTAGTTTAAAGAAATGCACTTAATACTGTGCTATAACGCCAATAAACAGAATCCTAATGTTACCATTCAATAGATGCTTATCGTTTTCTATATGGTGATGTTATGCTAAATGTAGCTGTCCATACTCTAACCAGGTAGATTTCCTCATTTTTCAACACCGGTGTCCTTTTCTTAGCTGACATCACATTTTACTGACAGAGGAGAAATTTAAAAAGTAGCTAGAATCTCTGTTTTTCATTTCCTGTGTAGTCACAGTTTTGCATAGGCTAGTCTGAAGCCACACTGGACAGAGCCCAAAGGAAAAATGTGGTATAAAGATGGGACTCCCACAAACCCCAAAACACTACATTCATGCTATGAGCCTTAGAATCTCCCAGCTGCAGTGTGCATCCAGATTCTATTTTAAATTAAATCCAGAAGGTCACTCAGGCATCATATTCACTTCCCAGTTACTGCTCCACCTTCCAAACTGGCTATTGTTTCCATCCTTCCAGGACCATATTATTCAAAAATGTCTAAGACTGCCAGAAAGTGATAATATGTTTCAAAAACAGCAGGTAATGGAGTCAGGTTTGCTACCCACACACATTCTCTGTTTTTTGTCCCATGGAATACAGATTACTTTCCTCACACCATCTGAAACAGGAAGGAAAAAGGGGCTTCCCATCTTGCCCAGAAGAGCCTGGAAGAAAAGGAACAGCAGAAATTATGTCCAGTGCTCCTCAGCAGGTGACTGTCACACCAAGGGGTCCACGATTAACCAAAGTATTCCAAGGAGAGTTGTGGAGCAGGATTATGTTTCAGCTCTCTACAGTTCTGCAAGTATGTAGATGCAGAGAAAAGGACATTCAATACTTTCAACAGACAAGGATGTGTTTGGTTTCATGCATTCGTAATTGTTGTACCTCCAGGAGAAAGAGATAAGGAAAAAATACCAATATAAGTTTTCCCTTTACAATTTAAATGTCTCATTCAGGACACAAGTCACTCCTTCTGTATAAATTTGGTAGTTACTTGGACCTGACTGAAAAAGAACTAAATATGAAAAGAATATGTCAGCAGAGAGTGAGATGACATCCATATATAAAGATTCTCTTCTGAGAGAAACTATTTCCCTGTAACGAGGCTTTTATAGATGCCTTATCCTTGGGGCACAGTAGAACAAAAAGTATTTTGAAATTTAAAAAAAACCCAGAGTATTTATATATAGGAAAAAATAACAGAATTAAACAAATTGAGAGCTAGCACTCTGAACAAAAAGAGACAGATTTACTGTTTTACAGTATAACATGGCTATTGTTTCTTGCAGTCATATGCTTATCTGTAACATTAGTGTGAAATATAATTAAAAGAATGCTTTGATCTGTAAAGAAAAACAGAAAAATTAGCTTACCACTTACTCATCTACTTACTAAAAATATCAGAAAGAATGGATTTTAGACAATTCATCACTAGAAAATTGTCTGTCAGGGAATATGACAATCTCTTTCTACAAGAACGGTGTAGTTACTAAAAAGTGTAAATTGCTTCTACATCACACAATTTTATCTAAGTTGGTTTGAAAATGCTAGTGCTTCATGGACAGCTTTTTAACAGCTACAAAATTAACTTCACATAATACATTTGAGATTACAAATACTTTTAAGAGAAATAATTTAAGAAATTGTTCTTAACTGAAAATACATATTGAAGTTATAGAAGACAGCGTTTTCCCCAAGATGTAGAACTCCCAACATGAATTAATTCTTTCTGTCTCTGGTTTCTCTCTTCTAAATTGCAAAATCTTTATTTAATTATTCATAAACTATACTAAAACAATTAATATGACCTGCATGAAATAGTAATTTCTTCTGGTGTAAATTGACTCCCAGGGTTTAAACAAGCTTCTTCTTCATAAGACAGGAAGGTAACAAATGACAAAAATTCTCCCTTCAGGTTTTCCCCCAGAAACATTCATGGAGAGGCAGAAGTCAGTATTTAGGAGTTAGAGGTGTTCTTGGAACTAGCAGGAGCAGCAGGAATGTTCAGGTCTTGTGGTCTCTTATGCTCCCTCCACAGCTGCCACCAACAAATTAAAACAATAGTTTTCTCTTGGATACTGCATCAGAAAATTAATTTCCTTTCACTGCTTTCTTACCACTTTCCTCTTCACCTCCTCCATTAGTCTCTCCCCGCCTTAGAATAACTTTCGTCTTGCTCTGTACTGCATTAATGACCAGTTGTGTTTTACCAAGAATTCATAAGATACTCCACTCTAACCCAAGAGATTAAACTACTTCTGAACTAGAGAGACAGTCTTGTGATATACCTCTTTTTTAAAAAAAAGGCATTTAATTGCAGTTGTAGTTGAGGTTTCTTAGTATCATTTTTATGTGGTGAACAGCCAGCACAAGTGAGGTTTCTAAGCACTACTAGAATAAAAATGAAAGTGCATTCTGCAATCATTTACAGAAACTTTTTAGTTAAGATTCATGATCCTTGAAAGTCAGATGTCTAGTTCCCTTGGGCGCATCGGGAAATCCTTGTCTTAAAGTCTTTCTTTATAGAAGGACCTTGTCTGGCAAGCAGCTAAACTTATACCCTGAGCAGACTATTGATAAGAAAGTGGTAATTAAATGGTACAGGTGTAACAAAATTATAATGTAAAACATTTAGTGGTTCATCAGACAGTCAAATTAATGTGTATAATTTGCATTAAGCTCCACGCTTCTAAAATTTGAGCTTGAAGTCCCAAACTCATTCCACCTTAAAAGATTTACTGGCAATATTCCTACTTTGGTTTTAAGTTAATGCGCTTCTGCCAAAGGAATAAAAGAAAATGTAGGCAATTTGACAGAGCTTTACAGACAAGTTTTATGCAGGAACTTAGTAAAGCCCTGAATCATGGCTCTCCTTCCTTAGAATTGCTGAGTAATTTCCTTGGTTGGGTTTGTACAATACTGAGATAATGCAATGATTTTAATTAAAAGACACTCAGACTTCTCAGTTCTTGTACCAACTGCTTCCCAGCAAGCTTTATTCACATGCCATCATAGTAATTTCTTGATTAGGCCTAAAGTTCTTTGTGCCTTGAATCTTAAATTCTGCATCTAAATTACAGATGCATTTTAGACAGATAAAATTTCTATCACTTTTGCTGAATACAAGTATGTGATGCAAATGTTAAAATTTTAGAGAAAAAAAAAAAAAAGGTAGAACCTCTTCTTTTGTTAAATTTATTGGTATACAAACACTGGTGAATAGTATGGTATTATTTAATGAAAGAAACAAAATTTTCAAAACAAAAAGGACTGAACTGTGTCTAAAATCTGTAATTAGACAACAGAAAACAGTGAAAATTATTGCTATTCTTTTTCACTCCTCAAAGGAGTGGAAAGGTTGGAGTGTTTCAACAACAAAAAGCTTGGTTTTGTTTCAAAACTTATGAATGGTCAGCATCAAACTCCATAATGAAGTGCAAAATAGAGGTGTTTGCTTGTAGTACTATTTTTTTACAGGGTTGGACTTAAACCGGGTCCTGCTACTGCAAACACTATGACAGGGAGGGGTATTCCAGAAGAATTTTTCCTTAGTCTACATTAAGGATATAGGTTCCTTAATCTCCATGAAGGACACCACACAGAGCCCATATTGCCATTTTGCTTATTTGAACATCCAAATGATCTCAAAGAAGAGAGTAGGGAGTAGACCGGCTAGCTAGATTCATAAAGATCAAATCTTGAAGACAGTTGCCCATTTTTTTCCGTCTAGCACTACCAGAAGATTTGAAAAGGTAGTGTTTGGAGGGAGTCTCTTGTCTCTCACTTTCTGCATCCCTTTTTGATGTCTATTCTGCAACCCAATAATTACACCTGCCCAACAGCTAAGGGATATCAGCTATCTCAATGAAACTTAGGTAAAGTTCTTTATAAAGAGAAATCCAAACTGGAAGAGACATAGTTATTAGGATGACCAAGGGGCCAAAAAGCCCCCTGAGGGAAGGAGAGCAATGGATTTTTTTTTTTTTTTTTTAACTTAGCCAAATATGGGGATACATAAAATATGTTATACATATTAAAGAATGTGATCGTCATGTAAATCAAACAACACTGCAGAAAGCTGGGAACAGAACGACCATATGCAATGCAAAAGAAAGGCTCTAAACCTGAGAGATAAGAGATTTTCTTTTGAAACAACCGAATGATAATAGAAATAGAATCAAAACACAAACAACAACAACAAAACAAACAAACACCGAAATAAACCAACCAAAAAAACCCACCCCAAACCAAAACTAAAACCAAACACTACTCGTATTTAAGGTGGAGATTATGAGTAGGTCATTAAAAGGCCTTTGATACTAGAAGACTGCTTTTGCCAATCCTGATTTAATCCTCTTCCCCCAAAAGAAAATGTGCTTTGCAGAGTGTAACAAGCCACAGAAAAGCCACAAGACAGAAAGCCTACCTGGCACCATCACTGCTGTGAATAAAAGAGTACTGGAGGCACTGGGGAACTGCTCAGCCAGCAGGTCAGGCAAGATGAGCCTGTAATCAATAATAATGGACATGGCTAAATCACCTCTCCCCCTGCTCAGCCACTAAATCTCTGCCTGGCAGATTTTAGGCTTTATGGAATTTTTTAAAAGCAACAAGCAATTCCAGTTACTCAAAATTTCATCAAAGGAAGACAAACATTTCTTTTTAAGAGATAAACTTCTAAAGTGCCAACTGTCTATAATTGTCCATATATCACTAAAGAAGAAATTGCGGGGAGCAGCCAGAGTCAAACACGCTCTTCAAAGAAGTAATGGTGAATGCTCATTTATTAAGGGTACACAGGGTTCTTTTATACATATATCATTCTTGCGCATAAGCTGTTCACACGGCATTTTCCTACTTGCTATTGGTTAACCCCTAGTGTTCATGTGCCCCAAGCAGCTATACTATTGGCTAGTTGTTGTAATGCATTAATTGGGTTTATATTTCATCGGATTTGTAATGCTTTTTCTATGTATCTGTCCTATGATCTGTCTTTGCCAGGCTGTGCCCATTCCCCACACTGAAATGTAACCTAACTCTGTTCCCCTCCCGCTTCTCCCTTATTGGGTGGTGCCTCTGGGCCCTGCCGCTGGTTCCTGCCCCCTGGGGAAAAAGCCCTGACAGGGAGCTGTGAGCTCTCTCTGGCGCCGGCGAGCCACCGGGGCGGCTCCAGCCAAGCAGGGCAGGACTCGAGAATAAAAGCTGTAATATCCCACCCGGTGAGAGAGAGCAGACTCTTTTACTTTTGCCATCGGCGGCCGTCTAGTCTCGTGGGGAAGTACAACAGCTAGTGTTATCTGCAGAAGCATTCCTTTGTTGTTTACAACTTTGCTGAGGGGTTACAGCTCATTCCCGGGCTCTTCGTCCTTGACAGTGCTAAGATAAACAGAATTTTCCCAGCACTGTAAGACCTCTATATGTCCATTTTAAATCTTTCTACATATCACCGATCACAACTTGTTAGCATGGGCAGTGGCAGACTAATCATTTTCTGAAAGGAAGGAAAAGCACAGTCCTTAAAAAATATTTTTCATTAGAAGATTTAACACAGAATTAATAAAGTCAGAGGAGAATATAGCAAATCAGACAATAATTTTTAAGTGGAAGCATGTGCAAACTGGGGGGCTTTTGCTTTTCTCTAAAATTCTCCCAGGAAATGTACATTTCTACTGGCTAGAAGGGATGAGTCTTAAGGGATAATCAGGCTTATAATGAGACTCAGATTTTCGGTAAAGTAGGAGAGAGATATTTCTAGTTATTTCTAAGCAGAAGAGCCCAATAGAAAGGTTTGTTTTGTAGAAATTATGTATCTTATGCTATCTCCATAATTTTCCATTACTAGTCACTCTCAGCATTAGGTATTTAGACAAGGAGGAGCCAGTATCACCCTATATGGATCAATTACATGAATTTTTAAATTAAAAGGTATAATTTAATACATTTTTAAAATTATAGATGTCTTGATTTGAAAAGACAGGTATCTGCTAGGGAGAGGCGGGGCCTCTCTAGGAATGGGGAATTCCAATCCCTTCCCTCCAAGTTATTATAATTTAGAAGATTAAAAAGGCATTTCAGTCAGAGCCATGGGGAAAGGAATAACAGTCCTTTACTAGTAAATATAATAGGACAAACAAACAACAACAGCAATAATAATAATAATAAACAGAACCAAGAACCCTGAGGGGCTTTGTCTCACAAGTCCCGGGCAGTCTGATCTCTTGGGACCCCAAGAGCACCAAGCCGAAACGGTGGAAACTCCCGGGGCTGATGGCTGAAATGGTGGGTTATCCCCAGCAGACGGGGGGTGTCCCAGCAGGCAAAGTGAGCAGTGCTGAAGAAGCTGCGATGGCTGGATGGGGCTGACCCAGCTCCAGCAGGGCAGGCGAGGTGCTCCGAATTCCTGGGCGCTCCAGCAGTTGATAGAATTCCCAGGACCAGACATTCCGTTAACAGTGGACTCCACGCAGCCAGCAGTTGCCTGACCATCTTCTCCGATGCCTAGAGCAGGAAGAAGGCACACTCAGCTCCCGGAGCCCCTGAGCCTTTCCCTCCCCCCAAAATTAAGTGATCTTCCCCCACCCTCGACACTTCTTTTGTGTGGGCCAAGTACCCTTTAAGCATCAGTATTTAGTCTCTTAGCAGCTTATGGGGGGGGGGGGGGGGGGGGGGGGGGGGGGAAATTCTATAGGGAAAGAAAAAAAAAACCAAAACTGAACCTAACCCCCAACAATAGACAGTTTTTCAAAATTAATTTCCTGAAGCATCTCAGCCATTCAAAACTATCCTTTTTATGCTCTTCTTTCTGTTATTTTTTAAATACAGATGTTACAGATTTTCAGTCCCAGGTGGAGGCAATTCCAGCTTCTAAATCAACACAAGCCTAGATTTCCCAGGCTTAACTCTATTGTTTCCTGTTTTATACTGATAATTCTGTTTTGAAACTTATCTCTGTCTGTATTTAATGTGCCTACACTGCAGGGAGTACTTATCATGATTATTATACAATTGGAATCAAAGATTATAAGGGTAAATGCCTGTAAGAGACTTGCTAGGATTTAAATGTTGACTGTCCTGTTATTTCACGCCAAGCTTAGGAGCATTGTAGGCTGGCTTGCTAAGGTCCCTTAATGATCACTGTTCTAGCAGTGTGAAGCTGCCTTCTAAATAGGTCTAAAATGTTCCCAGTTGGAGGCCTCTCTTTACAATCATTCAAATCAGTGCCAAACACAGAGTACAAACACATTCTTGAGGTTTGGTTTTTTTTCAAAGATTGAAGCTGAAAATACAAAAATTAATGAAATGCATGAATTAAAACAGAGGAAAATATTTGTAGTTCTCAGAAGGATATCAGAATCCTAAACTTGATCTTGCATGAGGGGCTAGGAAGGACTGCAGAGCTTTAGACTTTGCACTGTAGCTGGGAGATATAAAACATCTTTGACTATCTCTCATAAGTCTGGTTAATTTCATGTGGAATTATATTAAAAAAGGATTTTTCATCCTCCTCCTAATGGGTCCATTTAACCATGTGTGTGCTTTTACTGAAATATGAAAAGAGTAATTTGTTTTGGTAAATAATTTAACCTTTTGTAAATTTTTTTTTTCTGAGTAGAAAGAAGAGACAAACCAATTGTATGTAATAACATCTTCAGACAGGATATAATCTAACACCACTTAGGGTAAGAGTGGGAATTGGGAATGGAGGGTGGCCCATGACATACTGTAAAAAAAATGAAGCAAAAAACCTTTTTAAGTTTCAATTTGCCTCACAATGCAACATATTTAAGTCCTTCAAGACTTTACAGGCCTAAGTTTACTGGGTCTTGCCATCTGCCACTTGCTGAAGTATTTCAATAGAAGTATTACAAGAAATCTGTTTCAGTATTTCATTGAATTGTAACATGAGGGAACTTGCACATATTTACATCAGCTTTTTTGTTTGTTTGTTTGTTTTGGGGCTTTTTTAGTTTGTTAAAGAATATAATACGTTGCACACATAAAATTTTTCTGTGATATCTTTAATTTTGGACTTTTCTGTTATGGACTCCAATGTTTCCCTGTTCCTTCACTCAAAGTAATGTGAAGTCTAGGTGTTGCCTGAGAGATGCAGTGGTAGCTGAAAGCTGATATTCATCAGTGAGACTACAAGAAACATATTAGGAACATTACTGATTTTCTTTGTTAAAGAACAAAAAACCAGGAAAATAAAAGTATAAAACTGCATTATCAAACATATTATTTAATAGTATTGATCTCGTGACTCTGTCTCAGATCTAAAAAAAAAAAAAAAAAAAAAAAAAAAGAAGAAGTTACTGGAGCTTGAAACTTTGTCCTAAAGGTGAAAAAATCCTATCTGAAGTTTACAGAAAGGACATCTAAAAGAACACCTACAAAACTGCAGCAATTTTGCTGCAGAAAAAAATGAGTCAGTAATTTCTTCTACAAGTAGGAGAGGCTCTGTTTGATTTGTTGTCCTGCACTGACAGTGCATGATTGTGCCCTGCTTGAAGAGGATGTTAGTCCATGACCTTGCACAGGAGAGGATCTTTACAGACAAAACAGATACTAGGCAGTATCAGGAAAATTTCAGCTTCGCCTTTCACACATTGTGCACAGCATTTCCATCTCCTTTTGGGTCCCAAATGGAGACAATTCTTTGGGCACTGCCTCTTGTTTCAGCAATCATCAACTCCACTTATCAGATCATCATGACTAGTAGAAATGCAGCAGATTTCCAGATATCTACAAAACACAGGCAAATGGCCAGGACCCACATTCTTGCCAGTGTTGGCAGCTGTACCAATCACTTTCTTGGCTTTTCCAGCTCCCAAGGACTGAAATCTCAAAGACTTTGCTGCTATGGGGAAGTAAATTCTTACTTTTAGGCATGAGAATATATCTTCTCTTAAAGTTTTTCTTATTATTTTATTGTTCCCCTTTCCCTCTGTCCCTGCTGCCACCTCTCTAGGCACACTGGAAATTCATAATATGAACTGGAGGTGCTCCCACCTTCGATTTTCATTCTCCTTGTAGTTTGAACATAACTGATGGGGGAAGAGAAATTTTGATGTAGCCTAGGTTGACCTGGAAGGGAGAAAGCAGCCAAGTGTCTTAGCCCATACAGGCTTCTAAGAGGTACTGGAATTACTCAGTAGCCAAAATTTTAGGGAATAGATAAAGGGAAAGAAAATTAACCAAGCACAAACACAGTTTGTGTGTAGCCTGGCCCACCCCCCCCCCCAAAAAAAAAACACCAACCCAACCCAACACAAACAAGCAAGCAAGCAAACAAACAAACAAAAAACCCACAACCAACCAACCTACCAACCAATCCAAACCAACACCAACGAAAATAAACAACACAAAAAAAACCCAAAACAAACAAACAGAAACAAAAATGAAAATTGCCTTCCCAATGGCAAATTAGAGACATTTCACACTCAGTCCTTCAAGCCTACGTGTTCTCATAGCAATTAGGAATGCAACAGATTGTTTCTTCTTCTTTCAAGAAAAGTGGCCCTCATTTGTTTGTTTTTATTTTTTCTCTTACCTTAATTCTCTCTGTTAACCTTCAACTATGTCTTTCCAGTCTGTCCCGTTCTTGTCTTCTATTCCTTCAGTTTATGTTGTGACAATCCCAGGTATCCAAATCCCGGGTGTCAATGTTTTGATGTTCAGAGTCCAGCCCTGAAGTTTTAGGATCTCAGTGTTGTAGTGGAGCAACAACTGTATCTCAGAACAGGGTTATAAAAGACCTGTATCTTGATCTTTTAATTAACACATCACAGTGCTGAGAACATTGGCATGGTTTAAATCCTACCCATCTATAAATCTTAGGCAGTGAAAATAATTTTCCTTCTCAAGTTTTTTCATTCCAAAGAATCTAGAAAACAAAGCTCTGTTTCATGTAGCCCTGTTTTGTTTTCAAAATGAGAGCACATTTTGCTTTTGACTTCCAGAAATACAAAAAAGATGTTTCTGGTGTTTGATGCATGATTTTAAATAATTAGTTTGAGTTTATTGCAGTGCCTCAGGAAAATGTAATTTCTGTTTTCTTTTAAGAATGTATTTCAGTCTTCAGCATTTCCACATAAATACTTGTAAGCGTGATTGGGGTTTCCTCAGTCACCACGGCTGAAGACGGTTACTTCTACTGGTGGAAGTAGAGGAAACAAGAGATACCTAATGCACAACTCAGTTAGAGCATGCATCACAGCTTCTCTGATTGTTTCTCTTTGGCACAGATGCTTTTCCCTTTCTTCCGTGGCTGTTTTTCTACAGGAACTGGTTTAGAACGAGAAACCAGATAATAGCTCCACTTTCCCCAGAAACTGACAAGAATGGCTGCTATGTGAACCACTGGCTGTTCCATCCTTATTTTCAATGCTTTTGAAAGATCCTTATTATCCATATATACGCTGGTTTCCTCTCAAGAATTCACAAAAAAAGTATTATTTAACATGGCATGAGCAATTAGGCTTTATCATACCATATGACAAGACTTTCTGTTCCAAACCCAGATCTCTTACAAAGCATATAAGAAACCATAATTTTCATGCTTAGCCAATCTTCCATTTAAAAAGTACTCTAAACCATTCTATAGTAATAATTTGTATTTTAAGAAAAGGCTATCTGAAGTGAAGCTGGACAAAAATAAATCTATTCATATATAGTGTGTGCAGGAAGGCACAAGAAATAAATGTTATATTGCTTCATTTGTGATAGGCAAAACTGAAGTTAAATCAAACTGTCAAAAATTAAAATTACCCCTCCTAAAGTATGCTTGTGCGCATCCTTTATACTGTCAACATCCAAGCGGGATATCACCTCTTCAGTTTAAAAAGAAAAAGAGAGGAACTAAACCAGCAAGCCACCAATTTAATGATTGCTTTTATGTAACTATGCATGTGCAGTCATGCATAAGAGCATACACAGAGTGATAACAGCATCTATACCTACCACACAGACAGAGATGATGTCATTATTATCCATCTGCACTTAAAATGTACTTTCCATTAACAGAGAGAAGCTTCTCCCAGACTGACAGTTACAGTACAGCCCTTGCCACAACCGTGTAATTTTTTCCAAAGGTAAATTACAAGCCAGGCCTTGCAGGGAATTCTGTTCACAACTTCTGATCTCTGAATTTTTTTTATAATCTTAAGGTTAATTTGTGAGCTTAAAAGTGGTAAAGATGTATTTGGTTGAAGTGGATTTGCGCTCTTGTGTAAGTTTTATTTCTGAGTATCACCTTGTATAGATCTGATACAATCCCTTTTTATTTTAATCTATGTTGGTATTAGGGAATTTAATTAGGATTCAAGAAAAGGTTGCCTAAATTCCAATAAAAGTTGTGAAATCCTGCTGCTTCATGATATTCATTAATCTGCCTTTTTAAATTTCAAACCAACCCCTGTATCTAGCAAGGAAATAATAATTGTAAGCCAAAATTAAGAGAATTATTGTAAACATAAATATAATACCATATTATGTCAATTTGCACGGCAAAAAGGAATACAGGAACTGTTACCAAGTCAGGAATGAGGTTCATTATGCGTTGCAAGATGTTATCTCTGAACATTAATTGATTTTTAAAATTAATCCACATAGTTTCATATCCTTATCAACCCTGCTTTCCATTAGTATTCTAGCTGTGAAGTTTGCTGCAGAAGTTCTTTGTGAATCTGTGTATTTTCTATTCAAGGCCTGTGTCACCGTGAACCACAAAGAAATCACACAAAGACAAGAGATTTCTGCAGAGGTTCTTCTGATCCAGCTTCCAGCTGAAAGGGCGGAGAGAAGAGACCCCTTTGTTTATTCTTTTACTTTTATACATTTGTGGGTCTAGCAGAAGATTGGCTTTTTGGGGTTTCCACCCCTCAGCCTCAGTGGCCAGACGAGTTGTCAGTTACAATTGTTTTCAGGTTAGAAATATGCAAACAAAGGACGAAGAATGAAAAACAAAGGGTTTGTTTATATTACTTCTGTGGGAAAGGTAGAGAAACTGCTCTAATATTCTACAGTAACTAAAAGATCTGACTCCATTTATGAAAATCAAAAGGCTAATAAAGAAACTCAGAAAAACCAGGGTAACAGGCCTGAATAAATACATTATACTGGATGGAATATTCATGGGAAGACTTTCAGGATTCTATTAGAAAAAACAGAGTTCGTAATTCTGCACAGACAGAGAGGAAATCTAGAACTTACTCTTTTTTTGTTATGCCAATCACTCTATACCATTCTATCTATATAAATGTAGTGGACAAACAGTACTAAACTGTTAAAGCATAACACTCAAAAAATTTGCTAATGATGCACCTGATGCCTTGGGAAGGCTGACCTGAAACTGAGACTGGACAGAGCTAGTGAATAAAGTAGGTATATATTGAAAGGCCTTTAGGATACACCTTGGGCAGGACAGGGCCTGACCAGGGCTACACCTAAGGAGGACTTAGAATGGTCACAAAATGGCTAGCTGGTCACGAGATTTTACATTTCTATAAGTTTTTGTCCATTTGCATATTGGGATTTAATTGTCCAGTTACAGCTTCAGGTTGTGACATCTCATCCTTGTTTGTCCCTTCAGTCCACCATTGTTTATGCTGTTGGGCTGAAAGTTATCTTTGGTCCTCAGCAGGGAAAGAATTTGTTTCGTCTATCTAGTCTGTAGAGAGCTTACTGACACTTAATGTGCGGCTCAGAACTACACTTAAACAGCACAGAATCTGAAAGCATGAAAGCTAAAACTTAAGGCATCACATCCACCTACAATTTTTGTTGTTGTTGTTGTTTTTGTCTGTAAAGTTGCAATCATCACCCAGGCTCTGAGTGAATCCCTGCAACAGCAGCCAGAAAACCTACCCACCTGGACAAAGGAGACCTCACTGCATGTCCCCAGCTGAAACTGGCTACCTAAATCCGTTAGGAGCTGGATAATAAGCTAACATTTAACTCAGAAAGCAATAAATAGCACACCCGGCCCCCCAGGAGGAACACCATTCTCAGATCTGCAACACTGTATGGAAGCTGCAGGCTGGGGAGAGGAATTGTTAGATATAGGATCTGAGCTGTCAGCAATGATCACAGTGAGCTTTCCATTCCCAGGGGTCATCTGAACTGGCTGGATGAGCAGGGCTGAGCTGTGATTTGTGTGAGGTCTGTGTTTGCAAGGCAGGCATCACTGGCCACAAACTTTATTTGTCCTGCCAAGAAAATCAGCTTTAGGTTGTGTGTCAGTGACTGCTGTGATCTGCTTGAACAGCCACCATGCCGATCTCTCCAGACATCCAGAAAAGTATGTAATGGCTGACAAGCAAGTAAAACACAGATGAGATCTGCATCTCCTGAGTCAGCGACCCAGCCCACAGACTTAAGAAACATTTTTTTGACCCTTAGTGAACAGAGGCCCAGAACCAAGATGAAGGAACAAGATCTCAGCCTGTTGCTCATGGGAGACTGAAAGCAAGACTAAGGAGTCACAGGGAACCTAATCCAGCATTGCAATGGATTATATGTTGCTAACTGACAGTGTCTCCCTTAATCACTGTAGAAAACACATAGCCTCAAACTTGCCATTCAGCAAAAAAGTGAGGAAACTGAGTCATAAAGCCTTCCCAGCTCCATGCTCTGTATGCTTTAGGCATTTCAATTTGAATAAATGCACAAAACAATTCAGGTGCCCAAACTCTGTCTATCTTTCCCTGCAGACCCATCAGTTCAAACTGATAAGGTGAGCATCCCAGCCTAACTGGTGGGCACTTTTCCAGGCTTCACCCTGGTAGTTGTCCACATCTGAGCTAGTCATTCTCAGGCCTCTTTACAATGACTGGCAAGAAACAGAAGAAGACACCTTCTTTTGGTCCAGTGAAACAAATTTTGTGAGTTCCCATTTCCCTCCAATGATTATCATAGGATGTTTAGCTACAGCCAGCTGAGTTGTGAGCATTAAAGTCTAATTTTAATGTTTCAACTAGCCAGTTAAAGTGGTTTTTCTGTTCAACATGCAAATGTCAAAGGCCATTCTTCATTGCCAAGCTAACTGCGGACAGGCAACAAACATGCTGAATGTAGTGCTGAGGATGAAGAACTAGCTCTATATCATAAAGGCAGGTGTTAAAATATTGCAGCTAAAATACTTAGATCTGCCTCTTTGTTTCTACACTGCTCAGTTCCTCATGTTTAAAATAGTGACAATGCACTTCTCTGCCTCTCAGAAAATTTTTGAGTATAATTTTGTAAAGAGAGAAAAATAAAATTTTACAAAAATACAAAAATACAAACCACCAAAAATTGCACTGCCAAGTAGATATAGCCATTCCTTATTTACAAGCTTTCCTGAATTATAATTAAATCCTTTTCAACCTACCATAATTGGAATGGTTTTTAAGAGGTTGAAAAAATAAGTAACTTTATTATTATTTTGTTTTTATTTTATTTAATCTGAACAAGCATTCAAGCCCAGCTCCTCAAAGGTATTGGGATGGATAATTCATTCTGAAATCAGCCAGAGCTTCATTTGTAGATCCAGGTCCAAGGTATTTTTTGACCCCCTCAACAGAAAACCAACTTAATAATTAGGAATATCTTACTTATCTAATTGAAATGCATTGAGAACTGGGAAATATTAGTGATTTTGCAGTATACCATTTTTCTGTTCCTGATTAGATTGACTGTTACATTTGTATTAAATTATGCAAAGTATTCATATTTACCAAGTCCAAGTATAGCCATGCTTTCAGGGTTTCTGCAGTATTAGTTATCTGCTCCTAATACCTTTTCCAACACCTGGAATGGAGAGGAGAGATGGGGTGATATGCACAAGATAATGCATAGCTTTTTCATGAGTTCTTACACAAGATTTTTCAATAGGCAGAATGGTGTGGTTTTCTTGAAATACAAATTATTTTCCCTACTTTGATAGCAGTGTGTCAGCAATCAGGATCAGATTAACTACTTTTGCCTAATTAAAAAAAGTACCTAAAGCAAGCAAAGGTGGAATGCCACCCAGGAGCTGAGTAGCTGCACAGCACCAGGGACACAGGAGAGAAAACTGGACCATGGAGGTCAGGCCAGTAGCTACTGCTGAGGAGAGAAATGGGAAGAACTCAGGAGGAGGATGAGAACATACTCCCATGAGAGAAGGTCCCATCTCAGGCAACAGGAATATAAGACCTATATCTGTGTATTAGATTAACCTTAATGGAAAGAATATCGGGATCCACTGTGGTTTTTCCCCTATATATTTCCAGTACCCTTTAGTAAGGGGATCTTAGTTCTACAGATTTTTGAGGTGCTGTATTCCTACCTACTCTCAATTGTTCTGTATGTTAATTTCAAGTTCTATGGGTGATTTCATCATCTGACATTTACGTTTCCTTTTCAGAAGAATTCTGGAATATTTCCTTTCTTCTGGACCTGCCAGTGCAGCAGACTTCAAGGTAAAAGGTGAGTGCCTCTGACACCCCAGAATAAGAACAAATACAGCTTGTTTAAGGGAAAAAAAAAAAAAAAAACAAAAAAAAACAAACCACCACACAAAAACAAAAACAAAAACAAAAAAACTCAAAGAGATAAAGAAGCAAGGCAAAATAAATTAATAAAATGCTTTGCATATTTTACAAAACTTCACAAATTATACAGATGTTTCTACAGTCACAAGGGGATCTGATTTCATCTGGAGCATTTTGGCAAGTTCTCTTGAATTCATGGATTTCAATTTTGCACCATTTTTTTCCAGGATTCTAGTAAATATACTGCCCTTACAGATTGAAAAAACAAAAAGGACTTTCTGTTCTTTTGAGTCCTTTCCCTCTTCTGTGTCTCAAAGAGAATCACGATCACCAATATTTTCCAAGGTTTTTTCAGAGGTTTCCTTGAACTGACAGGAATAATAGATTGGCCTCACAGGTTAACTTCATTCTCACCTAAAGTTTAGGAACCTTGTAGACTGAAGATAATAAGAAAAAGTAAAACAGCACTCTTTAGTCATGCAGAAATCACAGTTGCATGTTCAAACATAACTAGGTCATTTTCTTCCAAAAGAAAGATAGATTTGGCATGTGGTACTTTCCAAAACAAGACCACTGCTTTATTCACTAGTAATTGCTTTTTTGTTTTACCACTGGCAGTTAAAAAGGCCAAATGATTTCAAAAGTTGTTGTAATGCATTAATTCGGTTTATATTTCATCAGATTTGTAATGCTTTTTCTATGTATCACGTGATCTGTCCTTGCCCATCAGTGCCCATCTCCCACACTGAAATGTAACCCAGCCCTGTTCCACTGCCACTTCTCCCATATTGGGTAGTGTCTTGTCCCTGCCTCTGGGCCCTGCCCCCTGGGGAAAAAGCCCCGACAGGGGAGTGGCGAGCTCTCTCTGGCACCGGGGAGCCATTGGGACGGGCTCCAGCCAAGGCAGGGCAGGACTTGAGAGTAAAAGCTGTAATATCCTACCTGGTGAGAGAGAACCGAGTCTTTTACTTTTGCCATCCACGGTCATCTAGTCTCATAGGTAAGTACTACAACTGGTGCCTAACGTGCAGCTTGAAGCCGCAAAAGGTTCCCAAAAAGCTGGAGGAACCACTTGGGGAGGACGTGGCTGAGGAATCTCATGCAGGTACGTAAGTCACGAAACGTAGCCCACCCACACAGAGACAGACCTGTCAGGCTTGGCGTTTGCTGTGGAGTCTCTGAAACACAGGATTCTACAGGCCATGGCTGCAGTTTTCTCCTTTTGACTTAAAGAACCCATCAGAGTGCTGCGAAGAAGCCCCCCGAATGGCAAGCTGCTCCCAGGGAAGGTGACCACATGTTCATGGAAAGATGACCCTGGGAACCGAGACTGGAAGCTCTTTTTGCACCAAAAAGGGTCAGTCTCAGGCAAAAGGAGTGATTGGGAAAGAAAGGAAAGGAACACTGGAATTTTGGTGAGTACCACTTTTGGTTTTCTAAGGGAAAATCTTTTTCAGAGGTGGTGTTCCTCAGGGAAAAGGGTTTTTTCTCTTTTGGGGAAGGTTTTTGCTTTCAGAGTAAACCTTCAGAGTGCTTTGGACAGCCTGGGCTGGGTGGAAAAGGAAACTGTTTCCCCTTTTGGCTTTTTTTCCTCTCCAGTGAGGGTTTTTTTCCTTTAAGTTTCTCAGTCACAGTTAAAGGGGACACAGAAACTCAAAATCAGAGCCAAAAATGGGTGCAAGGCTGTCTGTGTCTCAAAAAAGAGTCTATTACCACATTTTAAATGCCTTGGATGATGGCGGGACCCATTGTTCAAAGAAACAGCTGAAAAAACTAACTCTGTAGTTGTTTTCTCAGTTTCCACATTTATCATTAGAGCAAATAAGCTTCCCAGAATTTTGGGAGGCTAAAACGAAAAAATAGTCGAATCTGGCTCCTCTAATAATAAAGAAGATGCAAATTTTGCCTTTTATGGCTTAAAAATTAAGTTTGCATTGCAAAAGCAAAATAAAAAAAGAAAAAAAAGACAGTTCTTTTTTCCCCAGCTTGTACCTTTGCAGGCAGTCCGAGTGCTCAAACCTCCCATCTTAGTGGTCCCCAGGTGGGGGGGGTCACAAGATGGAGGGGATTCCTTTGTCCAAAATGGCTGAAGCCATGTGCTCCCGAGCCACGAGGAGTCTCTCCCTTTCTCTGTCCCTCCTTCCCGCAATCTCTTCTTCTCCCCAGACCCCTCCTTCCCTTCGGTGCTGCCCCCGGCACCGCGCTCTCCTCTGACTCTGCCCCCTACCCTCAAACCTCCACCCTCCGACTCCTCCCCATGTGAGTCAAGCCTCCAGCCCCTCCCTGCCCCTGGTTCTCACGGTTTCCCCGCCCACAGTCCTGGTTCCTATGCCCTGGAGGGAGGGGGGGAAGCCAGGAACCCAGAAGCAGGAAGCGATCCCAGCTTTTCTGCCACTCCTTTCACATATCAACAGTCAAAAAGAGGGGGTGTTGTCTACAGTAATTGGGACCCCTTCCCCTAACAAGCGATTCAGGGTTTATGCAAAGCTCAGGCCAAATTCAAATATGAAAGAGAATACTTTCGCAACCGTTTAAAAGCAAATTTAGCAAGAAATACTACAGTTCCCTTAGACCTCCAAAAAGATTTACTTCCAGAGCTTTGGCAAAATCCTGAAATAGCTGTTGGTAATAAGAATCTGCTTATTCAATTAGCAACCCAGCCCAATAAGTCTTTCCAACCTTGCAGTAAAATAAAGCAGCTTCCATCAGAACCTTTGGTAACATTTGTGGTGTGATTGACCCGAGCTGTGGAGTTACAGGTTAAGAGTGAAGGAGCCCAGGAACAGGTCCTGGAGGAGGTGGCTCTGGCCGATACAGAGGAACAGTGCAAGGCAGCTATCCTCAGCTTGTCTATAGAACCAGCTCCAACTTTAGATGACATGCTCCAGGTGTGTGCCAGGAAGATTCCCTTCACAAAAGCTCATCAAAACCACAGTTCCAAAGTCAAGCCACCACAAAAAGCTGCTGCTGCAGACACTGTGCCTCCTCTACCTGTGCCACGGCCACCGCCCAAGAGAGGAACATGTCTCCTGTGCAATCAGGCTGGACATTGGGCATCTCAATGCCCTTTGAAGAGGCAATTTCTGGACTTTTGGGACAATTGGGGTGGGAGGTCTCAAAGGTCCAAAGGGAATTTTTCCAAAAAAAATTGAAAATGTGAATGTTAAACTAAATAATCCTGCTTTAACCAGTTCTGCCTTTCAGCAAAAGTCATTGAATATAATAGCAAAGGATCCAGCAACCCGAGAAACAAAAAGTCCTCATGATCTGGTTACCTGGGCTTGTGGGTACACCTATGTGTCCACTCCCCCAGGTCTCAAGTGGGTGCCAGCCAAGTGCGTGAAACCTTTCATCCCTAAAAGTGCAAAGCCACCTGCAGAGGGCCCACAAGTGGCCAGTGCTGCCTGGAGGAGGAGAAAGTGCCGAACCTTCTTCTAATTATCATTATTCCTTGACAGTGTCTTTCTAAACAGTTTGCACTAAAGATAATTTTTCTTCAGTAACTTTAAAGGTACTCAAGGTCCAAACTCTGAGCATCTCCCACAAACTGAGCCTTCCTCCTTCTTAATTTAATAAGAAAAGGGGAAATATTGTAATGCATTAATTGGGCTTATATTTCATCGGATTTGTAATGTTTTTTCTATGTATCACGTGATCTGTCCTTGCCCATCAGTGCCTATTTCCCACACTGAAATGTAACCCAGTCCTGTTCCACTGCCACTTCTCCCATATTGGGTAGTGTCTTGTCCCTGCCTCTGGGCCCTGCCCCCTGGGGGAAAAAGCCCCGACAGGGGAGTGGCGAGCTCTCTCTGGCACCGGGGAGCCATTGGGACGGGCTCCAGCCAAGCAGGGCAGGACTCGAGAATAAAAGCTGTAATATCCCACCCGGTGAGAGAGAGCAGACTCTTTCACTTTTGCCATCCACGGTCGTCTAGTCTCGTGGGGAATACAACAAAAAGTGATCAAGTGCTGATGTGTTCGAAGATAGCATAGGACGGCCTCCTAATTTCATCCAAATGAGAAATGTCTGCTTTGAAATGGCATTGCCTTTTCAACTTCTTTAATAAAGGAAATGGAAACCAGCTTGCAATGTGTCCATTACTCTTACCAACAATTCTTGTCCTAAATTACTTCCTGTCAATCTTGATGAAGTCAATTAAATTCTAACCCACAATATTAAGTCAGGTATAATGCTAATCTGAGACTTTTCCTATCAATAGTGCAATTGCTTCTACGGAGCATTGGAAAACTCTCCAAAAGCTCCTAAACTCTTTTCTGGCAGTTAAGCCGACTGTAGCAAATAATGCTTGGCCTTTGAACACATACAAAACATGTATGTTTCAAATTCCACTGTCTTTGATAGGGAAATGTGTTGGGGGGAGATATAAATCACAATAATATTTATTGAAATGTATTTTATTAGAGTGTTGCTATTAAAGGAAGACAGCATTCTTAAGCATTATTAAAAGCAGATACTTGCATGGTACATTTGCTTGTCTCATACCACTGTTTCCACCACATAGGTGCACACTCTGATACATACACTGTGACACAAACCCTGTCACACAGACACTGTGACACAGACACAGTCACAGTCACATAAACACCATCACACAGATGCTGTCACACAGACACTGTGACACAGACACGGTCACACAGTCACTATCACACAGTCACCATCACACAGACACTGTCATACAGACACCTTCACACAGACACTGCCACAAAGTCACTGTCACACAGTCACCATCACACAGTTGCTGTCACACAGACATGGTCACACAGTCACTGTCACACAGACACTGTCACTCCCAGTTACCCATGTGGAGCCCGGCCCAGCTGTTGGCTGCCCACGGGAAGCTGCACTGGTGTGACAGTGACCCCTGAGCAGGTGTGCACAGAGTCCCTCACAGCTGCCCCAGCAGCACGGGCAGACCTGGTGTGTCTGAGGGTGCACAGCTGCCACGGGCACCTGGGATGGGGACTGACCCGCGCAGCCCCTCGCTGGCACTGACATGGTGACACAGGCTCTGGGTCTCTCATTTCTTGAAGATACAACAGGATGACAAGTTTTCAGCCTGTCAGCATTTGGGAGATTTTCACCTTTCCTCTCAGCATGTACTCTTCCTTCAGGCTGCTCTGTTCTCACCCCTGGGTGTTGATAGGGCCTACTCACATCCACTTAATGGCACATGAATGTGTACACTGACTTCAGTGTGTTCTCCTCCCTCTAGCTGGGTCTCTGGTAATCCCTGTAAATTTATTAAAACAACTAACATACTAGCAGAGAGTTAATATACTTTAGAGACGGGGTGGGGGGCAGGATTGCCAGTCTCTTTACTTTATTCTTATGCACATCTGAAAGAAGTGTCAGTAAATAAAACCTCAAAATCTTTGTGGCAAATGCTGTATTGTAACAGACACAAAAAACGTCTCTTGTGTTACGCACACAGCTGATTATGCTGTTTGTAATTAAGAAAAACTAAGCCCAAGCCCCAGCTGGTATTTGACACAGTTGCCAAAGTGGATTATCTGGCCCACTGATAAATAAATGTTGCAGATAGTTTCCCCAGATAGTAATCTGAAATTATTACCCTGAAAATTATGGAGCTGATAATGTGAAATGAACAAAAATCCTTGTCTGAAACCAAAGTACAATGTATTTTCTTGGGAGAGGATGCAACAGCTCCAGTCTTTAATGTGACTGCACTGAGCCATGCTATCTTCAGTCTTTTCCTTCTCTCTCCCTTTCCAACCTATGTAACTTTTAGAGTTTCATATCCAGATATGTGGATTGTAGCATGAGCAAAGAAATGAGTAATGCAATTTGGTGGCTGTCATCATAGAATGGAGAGCATGGTGTTGGCTCTTCCATTATGACAGCAAACAAAATTCAATTACTGTTTGGATATGATCAATTATTTCCAAACTACCTGCCAAGTTTATTTGCTCTCTTGGCATGAAAAAAACAACTATTCAGAAAGGATGTCAAGTATTTCTGTGGTAAAGAGTGAAGGCAGAAAGAGAAGAAACAGAACCTTAAGAAGAGGCACTGAACAACACCACCATTTTGGGCCATAGTTTTGCTGTGAAAAGCCCCTAAATTGTGACAGAAAGTAGAACAGATCCCAGATGGAGCTGAAAAGGCTATCAGCTGTGCTCTGCAGACACTCTAGTGCCTAGAGAAAAAAATGCCTTGCAGCTGGTCAGTGAAAAAATCACTGCCATTTTCAGCGTAAAAATGTCACCAATATTCTATCACTACCATCAAAATTTACATGCATAACAAACTTTCTCCGAGCCTTTTCAATTAAATCAGAGAAGAAAAGCCTGTGGAAAAAGGCTTTCAGGTGTACTGATGAATTTTAGAATCTGACTATTCAGTGGCACAAGTCTATAAGCCTACTCTATTTTCCTATGGAAATACCTTTAATCTTTATTTTTTAATTGATATAAAGTAGCAAATACTGGGTAGAGGTATTCTTGCACCTATAGTAATCTTTCAAGTGGTGGTTTCCATGTAGCCTTTGAACTCTGAAAGTCTGAAGTACTGATTTTGTTATGGGAATGATGAATCAAGAAAATAGTAGAAGTCCAGATAATGGTGGAGAAATGCAGATACTTCTCTCTTTCTTACTTTGAGAACAGGGAAGGGATTGGATTGTAGATTATATTAAGGTTATACAACCTGGTATACATAGACAAATCTATACTTATTCACATCACTATATGTAAACACATGATACTAAAAGTCTCAATTTTGAGAACATTTTTAAAAACTGCTTAATATGATATTTTTCTGTGTGCATCTGAAAATTGTGGATATATAAGCATACTATTTTATCTGACTTTATGAGATGTGACTTTTAGAAAGCAACCTGTGCTATAACTTAGAACCTGGAAACAACTCGCAACATTATTTACTGCAATGAAGTTCTGTGGAGAGCAATGCTAGAGAAATGAACCGAAGGCACCATTAAACAAGTGGTAAATAAAAAGGTAATTTTGCAAGCTCATTTATTTAGCAAGTGGAAGTAGACATTGTTGCCTCTACTTTCTACTTCCCACTGGCTTCAAAGAGGTTGAATGTTTTTCCATTTGCTTCTATTAGGCAATTTTTGGGGAGATACTGATGCCACCAAGCTCAAACAAGCCTGCAGCAGCATCAGATGCCATGATCCATCAAGTCCAGGTTTTAACCCCATAAGCCAGGGCCACCATTCCCATTCTCCTGACCGCAGAACTACGTTCAATATTTATGTGACCATGACAGCAGTAACAACTGTGTGACGTGAAAACTTTGTTTTCCGCTTTTCTGGGTTTTGACCCTCTTTTTTACCACCTTTGTACTTCCCTTTTTCCACCCCCAGTCCCAAAGGAACAGCTTGCTGATACTTTACCACCATTAGTTCCAGTTTCACTACGCCTTTATCCAGGCACTTCCTGCCTTATGTGTTGATGCTTTATGCCTGATACCTTTGCACTAGACATTGCTGACCTTTGAGAATTTTAATCCCCAAAATACCACTGGACCTCCCTTATCTGTGAACTTGGCCATCTTTCCCATAATTCTTCTTAAACACCTGCTAACACATACAGCCTCATGACACTACCTGTATGTTTTTTCAGCTCTTTGCTGTGCCACTGCCACAGTCAGTCATTTCTCACATAGTGTCCAGTAATTTTCTCCGTCCCACTGTGTTATCTCAGCCATTAGGCCCAATTAGTGGCCTAATCATTTATTTGCAGATATTTAAAAGAATTACCTGTAAACAATACATAATCTCTGTTGTGTTGTATATATATATACTGCATAATGCAGAGGATTCTGTCTGCAGAGGATCTCAAACTCCTCCATTGTGTGGAGCACTGAACTCCGTAGAATCAAAGCATGGATAAAGTTGAAGGGTCCACAGTGAATCCTCTGGTCCAACCTTCCTGCTCATGCAGGGTCATCCCCAAGCACATGGCACAGGATAGTGTCTAGATGATTCATGAATGTCTCCAGTCAGGGAGGATCCACAACCTCTCTGGACAATCTGTTCCAGTGCTCAGTCACCTGCACAATAAAGAAGTTCTTCCTCATATTCAGGTGGAACTTTCTGTTTCTCAGTTTCTGTCCATTGCCTCTTGTCCCATTGCCTGGCACCACCAAGAAAAGCCTGGCTCCATCCTTTTGACACCTTCCCTTCAGATACCGACATTCATCGATGAGGTTCCCCCTCAGCTGATTCTTCTCGAGGCTGAGCGCACCCAGTCCCCTCAGCCTTTCCTTATAAGAGAGATGCTCCAGCCCCTTACTCATCTTTGTTGTCCTCCACTGGACCTGCTCCAGGAGCCCAGAAGTGGGCACAGCACCCTAGATGTGGCCTCACCAGGGCTGAGTAGAAGGGCAGGACACCCACCTTGTCCTGCTGCCAGTGCTCTTCCTAATGCACCCCAGGACACCACTGGCCTTCCTGGTCCCCAGGGCACACTGCAGGCTCAGGGACAGCTTGCTGTCCACAGGATCCCCAGGTACTTCTCCACAGAGCTGGTTTCCAGCAGGTCAGCCTGTGCTGGTGCCTGGGGTTATTCTTCCCCAGGTGCAGTACCTGCATTTGCCTTTGTTGCATTTCAGATGGTTCAGATGTGCCCATCTCTCCACTCTGTCAAAATCCTTCTGAGGGGCTGCACAGCACTCTGACAGCTCGGTCACTCCTCCCAGCTTTCTGTCATCAGTAAAGTTTTTTGTAATCCTGTTTTATTGCTTTTAAAATTTACATCAGCTGAAAGAAAATTTGGGATAAATTAGAATATAGAGGCTATTGAGATTTTTTTTGTTGTTCTGAAATATGTATTTGTCTGCTGGTGCTTAGTATGGTACACAAGTTAGTAGCATGCATATCATGATAAAGAAAAAAAGGTAATGTTCTAACATAGCAACCACTTTTAAGAAAACATGTTTCAGAGAAACAGACCTCACTGTAAATCTTGTAAGACAATTATTTTTCTACTGTCTTGCTCTGAAAAAGAAGATGACATTTTATGGCAATACAATGCACTTACCAAAATAACACAACAGCCATGCTGAGACAGACTGAAAATCTGGTCAACTCAAATTTTTACTAACAGACAAATAATGGTTGCTTTTCCAAAATGTGTATGAAAACAGCATAAACAAATGACAATTCCAGTGTACAGTCTTAATTTTCAACAATTTAAAGCTTAGGGACTTCCTGAGTCCAAGCTTGTATGTTTGTTGCTGTGTATGATTATATGAAAAGACACTGATAGAATTTTTTTCTCCCGTGTACTAGCTCTTTTGGGGGTGAAAACAAATACTATTGCCGTTCCAGCCTGTATATAATATAATAATCTCATGTTTCCAAACTTACACAGACAGTAAAGTGATCCTGAAACAAGGATACTTAGTAAAGAATAGGAGGAAAAATTGTTAGAATTTTCTGCACACAGTAAGTACTTTCAAAAGAAAATACCTTAGGGAAATAACACCAGAAAAGGCTTGGGATTTGTAATTGTAAATTTTTTATTCCCAAGTCTTTGTTTACTGAATTTCTAATTGTACAACTGATTAGACGGAATGTAATATATCACTTTATGCTACTATATGCTACTATAATTCCACTCATTGTCTTTATTAATTAGCAACATACTGTGACAAGAGACAAAATTGATTTATTTTAAAGTTAGTTTTTAAATTATTATAGTGGCATTAGTAATTTGCCCCCACCATACAAGAATGTATTGAGCATAAAAACTGAAAAATATGTATCTGTGACATTTTAGGTTTTCAAATAAATATGCATACATATAACAGAAGAAGAAAAGAGATCCTTGGATAGCATGGCAAAGAGTTGCAGAAATTAAGGTGTTGAGCCCATCCCATCTTGATGACAATAATATATTGCCTGACTCTCTATCCACACAGTTACACAGAGAAAGGTCCTGAAATAAGATTACAAAGGCAAATACTCAGATGTAAAGACATTTAGAATACTATGGTGAGTTACTTGCACATCTTGTTTTTCTGAAATAGTAGAAAAAAAATCTCTGGAGATGAAGCCTGTTTATCACAGGATCACAGAACAGTTTTGTTTGGAAGGGGCCACTGGAAATCATCCAGTCCAACCCTCTGCCAAGGCAGGGTTGCCTGGAGCAGGTGGCACATGAACATGTCCAGGTGGGGTTTGAATGTCCCTGGAGGGGAGAATCCACAATCTCCCTGGGCAGCCTGTTCAGTGCTCTGACACTGTAAAGTTCTTCCTTGTGTTGATGGGGAACTTCTTGTCTGTTAATATATGGCCCCTGCTCATCCGGTCACTGGGCACCACTGGAAAGAGTCTGGCACCATCCTCATGGCACCCACCTTTGAGATATTTATTTGCATTAATGAGATCCCAGAGTGATGACTGTGCAAGGACCTATACTGTAGCAATAGGAAAGATTTCTCCATGATTAGGGCAACTGAGTAGTTGTTGCTAAACTTTTACCAGGTACATAGTAATTACTGAGTCTTCCTTTCAAGAGGTTTGACTTGCAAATCAGATTCAAAGTGCTCAGCTCTCACAAGTATGACAAAGTCAGAGGTAACCCTGCTCTGTGGAGAGCTCTGGTGAGTCAGGTCAGATTTTGCATGTGAGATTACTTGCTTAGAGAAGATCTCCGAGTTTCCCCACGTGCAATTGCAAAGCTGGTTAGTTGAGGTCCCTGACCTACCTTCTTTCTGACTGTTTGAAACTTCCTCCATAACACATTTTACTACCTATTCAGTTAAGCTGATTCAACTCTGCACGTACCTTCATGCTGCGAGCCAGACTAATGAAATCATTAATATTAAAAAATAATAACCCCCTTTTGTGGATATTAAGCAATTTCTGTTTGTTTCTCTTTCCTGTGGGCCAGCTTACAGTTAGCAGCTGAGAGTACAGGGCTAGGAATGACTGATTACATGGTGAAAGGAGGCAAACTGATACAATAGTTTAGCCACTAGAGAAACCCACAGAGCATGGTGACACCTCAAGCCTAGCTCTGGCAGGGCTGGTATCGACATTGATGCCAATTAGCCCTAGTGGACTCCGAGCAGTCAGATGTGGAGCCAGGTGCAGCTTGAGGTTAAATCCTCTCATCCTGTCATTAGGTGCCTGAGAAAAGAGGCAACCCCCTGCCTGGCCACAACTTCCTTTCAGGTAGTTTCGTAGAGTAATAAAGTCTCCCCTAAACCTCCTTTTCTCCAGGCTAAACAACCCCAGCTCCCTCAGCCACTCCTCATATGATTCTCTCTCCAGACCCTTCACCAGCTTCACTGCCTTTTTCTGGACACGCTGCAGTGCAGCAATGTACTTCCTGAATTGAGGGGCTCAGAACTGGAGAGAGAACTCTAGGTGTGGCCTCATCCGTGCCAAGTACAGAGGAAAAAATCACCTCCCTGGTTCTTCTGGCAGCACTGTTTCTGATATGAGTGAGGATGCCATTGGTCTTCTTGGCCATCTGGGCTCAGCCAGATATCAACCAGCACTCCCAGGTCCTTTTTTGCTGGGCAACTTTCTAGCCACTCCTCCCCCAGCATGTACTGCTGCATGGGGTTGTTGTTACTCAAGGGCAAGACCCAACACTTAGCCTTGTTGAACCTCATACTGCTGATCTCAGTCACGTTGTCTTGGAATAATTTATTTTACAACAGTCTCTGCTATAAAATAGGCAGATTTATCTTTCTAGTAATTATTTTCAGTACTGCATCTATACCTATGATTTGTATAGGCATAATAATAATATAACCAGCTGTTTTGCCAGATTTTAAAAGGTATGAGGTAGCATTCCAGGAGATATATTATTCTTTAAGTATCCTTTCAACCAACCAGTATAAAACACAAACCAGTTGCACCAAGGAATATTTTATCAGATATAAATAAAATTTTGTTTACCACAATGTGTGTCCATCACCAACACCATATGACTCCATTGTTCAATTACCTGTCTGTTACCTGATATCTGTTTAAAATCTGCTTTAGTTAATTTACAATTTTGCTTTGAAAAAAGGTATAAGTTACTGAATGTGAAAATGGGATCAAATGATACTGTTGCCTGAAATAATGTACTATTGTACTAAGTACTTCAGAGAGGTCCAATGATTTATTCTCGTCCCATGTACATTCACCCTGCCATCATGGGCAGAAAAAGTCATTATTATATGATGAGTCATTATAGCTCTGTGATCACAGAGAACATTTTCTACAGATATTCAATATCCTTCCAAATTATATATTTCACAGAAGTAGGTCAAATTGAGCAGTGATTGAAGACTAACATTTCTGCAAGTACCCAACTAACCAGATTTTATCAAGATAATACTGTGAAGAAGTGCGCTGCATATTAAGAATGGCTTATCTTTTTGTAATAGAGATCTAAAACTGATGTGGGTAATTCAAAGGTCTTTTCTTTTATGACCTCTTTTTAAGTTCCTGCTCTTGTTCTCTTCAGGTGTTATTAACTCATGTTGTACAAGATCAAGGTAAGTTCTGAGTCACTGGCAATGTTCTACATTGAGTGAGAAGAAAACAGCAAGGGAACTGAACGTGGAAATTCCTGATCACAAGGAATCTTCTGCACATCTCAGAAATGCACTGGCAGTGTATGGAATGCACTGGGAGTATCAAAGAGTCTACCTGTGCATGTCTTTGGATATCAGATTGGCATCTATTTTTTATTCCTTAGTTCTTGTAAGGGGCTTTTAATTTTCAGCTTTTGCTCCTGGTGAACGAGATCATAGGGGAAGGGGATAATACATTGTAGTTTTGTGTCTACCTTTTATATTGCCCTTTACCTAATTTGTGGTCCATTTTATTCACCACCCGCATATCCAGTCAGCAATTACCACCTGGACCACAATGCTCATGCCAGTAGAAGTCTGTAGAGTACATTCAACAACAGATTGTGACTGGGTGCCCCTCTCTTGGGAAGATGATGTTCCTGGCTTCAAACAGAAGTCGCTGACCAGCAGTGACATCTCATGCCAAAAAGGGAATTTGGTGTCTGAAGAAGATGTAACTCTGGTCACCATTTACTGACTCAGAAGCAGCAGCTGCAGATGAAGACTCCAGTGTGGAAGGCCATTAAAAAAAAAAAGAAATTAAAAAAATTCCAGCAAGCTTTCTGTAATAATGGTAATAATGCAATACAAGAGAAAGAGAGAGTTTAAAATAGTACAGGAGACCAACTATAAGGTATCAATTTGGCATGGCAGCTCAGCAAAAGAAGTCAAAATTACAGGACATTGCCCACTGAAAAATTACCAGATTTTTTGGTAGACATATTAGAGGTGGTCAAAAAGAGAATTACCATTCTGTAGAAAAATCTGACATTTTGGATTCTGCTTTTATTATGATTAAAATGAAAAATCCAAATGTCAACATTTTCTATGATACAGTTCTAGGGAAATATTTCTTTGGAAATGTCAGAATTTCAGCACAATTGTCTTGTTAACTTTGTGAAATCATTAAATTATGAAAAAAAATTATATATAGTTATGTGTAGATAGATCTGCTATTATTTACAACACATGAAGTAGCAAGACATTATTCAGAGCAAACTAAAATGATTCATAGCATAAATGAAAGACGATGAAATCATAAAGAAATAGTCTTATCATGGTGAAGTAACAAGTTTTCTTGTGACAGTACTTCAACTTGTTTCAGTAATTATCTAGGAATAATACCATATTTAATGATATTGTCATATCATTTTGATAATTCAAATTTGTAGGTCTATTTTGTACAATCAAGGTCACAAGCACAGTGAACACCTGAAGTGATTTATTAAGTGTTAACTTTGAGTCATTCAGATAGTTTCATAATCAGATAGTTTCATAGTCAGTGTTTCATAAGGCACCCAGATATTTTTTGCCTTAAAAAAGCCCCATTTGTCTATTGGTAGGTGACCTCTTGGGAAGAAAAGTAAGTTTTGATTACAGTAAAATAAACCTAGAACTTAAATGAAATTACTGTCAAATTAATTACAATCTTATTTTAAAAGTTATTAAATGATTGTTTGGTGTATGGTCTTGCATTTATATCTCCACCGAGATGCTTATGGAGATTTAACTATACAACTCCAATAACTGCTGAAAAATTATTTATTAAGGTGTAATTTTTTTAGACTTCACTAAATAACAGCCTTGAGGTTTATGGCCTAAATATACTATTTTTTTTATTAGCTGTGTATCCAAGTGTTTTTTTTGCTGCTGGGAATTAATTTACAAAAGTAACACTTCACAGATGATCCTTCTTATGCCCTGTAGCATGCTTAGATGTTGGAAGAGTCTTTTAATGTGGATTGCATTGCTTCAGAGGGTTTTAAAAAGCATTTATTAAATTTAGTGGTTTGATGGAATACAAGGGACAAAATCTTACTTTCCTAAAAGCTTAAACAGTACAGTTTGTTAAGGTGTCCTCACCAGGGCTTATCCATGTTCTGATAAAGTGTTGAGGATGCATCAAACTCCCAGAGGAATCGGTTTAGAGCCGTGTATGTGTGTCTGTGCACACAAGAGTGGGGTATCATTTACTCATGTGCTGGATACTGGGCACTGCCCTCACCGGGAGTGTGCATGGCCAACATCCTACAAGCAAGTCTTCATCCATTCTGTGAGACCTGCATGTGAGGTCTCAGGCCTCTTGGATCTTATGGCCTCATTTGGACAGTGTGCATTTTATTCCAAAACAAAAATAAAATCCTACTCAAGTTCTCTGTTAAACTGCATCTTGAAATTAATGAAATTGTCAACACATCAGCCTCCACAGTACTTGTTTTCTTTAATAAAATACTTTTTAAAAATTCTATTCCTCTTGCTATAACTATGGCACAGAACTCAATGCAGTTTGTTAGTTCAGTCTTGTAATCTTACCAGTTTAGTTTCCTGTATAAGGCACTAAATGAGATCCTCATCCCATCAGAGCCATTTTTACCAACCTGTCTTGAGATGAATGTGCACACACACGTACCATGAACATTTCCCAAGTTATGTTCCAATGGCAATTTCAGATTTTTTTCCTGAACCAAAAAGACCATGTGTAAATCGATTTTAAAAATACTTCAGAACACTCATCTTTTTATGAGCATCCAATATGTAGGCAAGTGTCTGTTGTACCAGCTCTGCTCCCTTCATACCTCTCTCACCTGCTTTTCTTGCAGTGCCTCTTAGAACTGCTGGAAGGGTGCTACGGTAAATCGGTCACAGAACCCCCTCCAGCTGAGCATGCCAAATGATGGGGAGAAGCAGTCAGGCCCTGCCTGCATCTGCTTGTAGCCTTATCTCTTTCCCATCTCTGCTCTGACCTCTTGGCCAGCTCCGTGCACTTCACTGCTCTCAGCCTCATCTATATGTGTGTTTCACAGCAGCTTGGTTCAAGCATTGTGTTTCCCCTGGTTCCAACACATACTTCCTTCAAGAGCACAGCGCACACATTTATATCTAGAATATTGCTCCCTGTGGTTCCCTGTCTTGAACAAGTACCTGTGTACCTTGGTACTGTCATATTTCACTTGATACAGTAAATTTTCTCCACAGTTCTGTTGAAAACATATTTCCATCGGTTTATTTGATCAGTTAATCTGTCACATTTTCACAGATTCTCCCAATCAAGGCTTACCTGAGTAAATCCTGTCTCTGTCCTACTACTAGTCCTTGCTGCTTTATGATAAATTAACAACACAAGGCTAAGCTAATCTTTCAAGTCAGTATCCCTATTTTCCTTAAGTCCTATTCAGTGCAGCTTGGAAAATAAAATCTGCTTTTGCTACTACACAATTTAAAACTGCAGCATTTAGTAAACCCGAATATTAATTTGACTATTATGATACCAGACATCAACATCCTAAGTAATTAACCTGAATTTAAAAAGTATTATTTTTTCAGACAACATAATTATTTGCAGGTTATTAGATAGCACAGATGATTTGTCTCCGTCAAATACATTTTTTTGTTAGTTTCAACCAGTCTTAATAGATCTGATTGCTACCATGCAGAGAAGTAGAACAAAGTAGATAAGTGTATGAATTTTCATTCTATCCTAAGCTCAAAAATTCTTCAAGCATATCTACCCAAAGTGCAGATAAATGAAAATGTAATTTGCTCTTTTCTTCCACTTCAGTAGTTTCTTCCACTTCAGCCTCTATTATTCATATAGTGTTGAGCCCTAGGTCACTGTATGCAGGCAGCTGATATTTAGCAACTCATCTTAGTGGAGCTTCATTGATTATCTTGTAAAAATTCTATGTTTCCTAAACAAAGAACAAAATCCATTCCTACTAGGAGATCCTTTTTTTCCTGAAAAATATCTATGAGTGAACAATTCAACAAAAAATACAATGAACACAGGTATTGTTTCTCAACTACTTTTTCTTCAGACATAATTCAATTTTTATTGTCAATAAATATTTATGGAAATGGCTGTTATGGACTTCAGGGATAAGTGTGTAAAATCTTGTTTCTTTATTCAGATTTTATTTGTCAAGGTTCCTGGTGCAGAGTTTTGGTATTCTTTGGTAATGTGATCACTTAAAGATTCCAGTCTAAATCTGGTATGACAATACGAACCCAAAATTTTTATACAAAACATAGTGGTGGTTTAATTGCTAATAGTCAGCATAAAAATCTTTAAACATTCATCTATACCAACATCATAATCTGGAATGTGTCTGGATAGTGTTTCCATAAGGTAGCATTATTTTGGGGGGTGCATTATTAAGGGCATTATTAATTTTTCCACTGTTGCTTTTTCATCCAACCCAAAATATTAGTGACTTCTCCAACTTTATTTTAGGAATGTCTAAGCATTATAACTAAATTGCCTTATTTTACTTCTATTGAAAAACATTTCTTGCTAGCTCTTTTACAAGAAGTGTAGGTCAGCATCTTCACCCTGTATTTCATCTTCACCCTGTATTCATCTTTGGCTAAAAGGATTGTCTTATTCCATATAAAGGATTTTCTTAAGACCTGTAGCCTGAGTGACAGATCTAAGAGACAGCCTGTCCTGTCCATTCGCACAGATAAAACTTTCACTACCTTGCATCCCAAGAGCTGAATTTTTTATTTTTTTTTTTCAGATTAGAGAGGGTATTCCTCCTTAGTAATAACCAGAGATGCTGCTACAAAGATTTTGTTTCTACACCATCAAATTTTAACCATTATCCCTCTCATCCTCTCCTCTCCCTCTGCCTGCCCCTTCTGTACTGTGTTAAATATAGTTCCCTTCTCTGTTTCCAGTTTGTGTCCAGTCTTGCCAGTAATTATTCCTTGACAGGACCACAGTTATTTTCTCTGCCACCTTTGAAAGATTCTTTTTCCATCTGGAAAAAAATTCTTTCCACTTGTAAAAAATTTCAGCCAAATACCTGCGTGCTTAACAGTCCTCTTTGCCACTTGACAGGAGCTACTTGTACACAATTTTACAGGTCTTTATCTTTTTAAAGTAAATTCCTTTTTATTAAATTTCCTAGAGGAAAAATAATGAAAAAAACAAGCAACGGATATAGTAACAGTACTACTTGTCATATTGATGTTCAGGGTCCTTTTCCAGTGTTTTTATCTATCTGAGGTTTCATCCCTTGTGTTTAGAATATTGATTGTCTGCAGAAGAGTAATTTTGTTATTGTTGTTATTACTTTCTAATACAGTGGCTTACAAGTCCATGAGCAGGACTGATGCTACTATAGATAATGACAGTAACAACATCAGCAATTTACTCTGGGAAATGATCATGCACAGAATGCTCTAATGACTGGATAATTGCAAAAAAATGAACTTCTTGCTCTCTTTTTCTTTACAGCGAACTCTGACATCTCTTAATCTCAAATATAGGCATCACTAAATTAGTTCAGATTCTGGTCCAAGGTATTATGTGCCATCCAGAGTCACTTTATGAAAAAAAATTAATTTGAATTTTGGCACCTAGATAAATGCAATTAAACTGGTATGAGTTGCATACAGTCTTCAGGCGGTCTTTTCTGACTCACACTGATCTTGTGTCCAACCACTGCAACCAGCCCCCAGTGCTGTGACAGGATGATGAGCTGGAGAGAGCCTTACACTAGAAAGCAAACTAGAGCAGAGAATACATAGCTCCAGCAGGTCAGTAGGCTTCTTTATGATGTGTTATACCTTCCACTTATTTCTTTGGCAATACTGCATCTCACTGTCAACAGTGATAAGAATGAGGAAATTCCGTAGTCTTGGGTTGTTTTTGGGAATTGTTAAATCCAGGACGGGAAAAGGGCACTAGATTAATAAAGCAGATTAAAAACATACAAATTTAAGGAAAAAATGGTACGTTAAGCACTTAAATGTGGTAAAGTGCTTTAGACAGAGTAAGATTTACATACACAGGTGTTACTTGACTTCTAGAAATATTAAAAAACATTTTATCATCTGTGAGGACTTAGAGGATGCTGTTGCTTGTCTCAAAACATGGTTAGAGAAGGAAGTTCCCATAAAATAAGCCACCACAACAGGAATAAGCACAGATGATAAACCAGAAATCCCAGGCCTAATGAAGGTGGTGTTTCGGAATTAGCAAAACAGACAAAATTCTGCTGTGCAGACTGTTGGAATTTAAGATATCAACTCAACAAAAAATTAGCACAATGGCAAAACTGTGTGAAAGGATACACATGCCAGTCCAAGCTGTGGAATCAGCATCTATTCCCCATGGATACCCATGACCTTGACTTTATAAAAGTAGTTCCTCCAGAGGGATGACTCTGGAACCCCCACCCCACGGAAAACCAAGGTGAAGAAGGACGGGTGGGATGCCTCAGGGCCCATGTGGTGGTAATATCTTTTGCTTAATCTCTTTCTCACTCTCTTTCCTCCCTCCACCCCCCATCCCCTCGGCCCTTGCTGTTTCTTTCTATCTCTCTAACTCCCATTTGCTGTTAAATAAAATCTGTGCTATTGACTTCGGCATATGGTCTTGTTTGCATCTTAATTCAGGCAGATGCATCTCTTATAATCAGATCTTACCACTTAAAACTTTTCTTGAATACAGGCAAAATTCAAATTTTAAAAATGCTATATTTAACCAGGAACACCACCATCAAGGAGGTACTCATTTCATGTTTAACTTATTTTGAAGAATATGAGCAATGTCATGAACAGACCTTTTAAGAACAAGGCTTTACTTTCAGTGAGGTTTGTAACATATATCTTTCTCCATCTCCAACAGAATATATTTCAATTCCTTTTCTCAGTATAACGAGGATACTGAAACTTAAATCAGAAAATGGGTAGACTCCAAATCCCATTTTCTTAGAGTGTCATAGTCTCCATTTTTTAGTCTACAATTTCTTAGGAGAAATTACAATTCAATTCCCCTTTAGTCCTCTATAAGGTTCCATATATTAAGCCAAGCTATTAAAAAGTTCCAGTATCTACAGTATGTTTTAAGTTAAATTTAGTAATCTACAACCAAATGAACAATCTGTAAGAATACTGTTTAACTTAAGAACAATTTAAATGTTCAGTAGCCCATATGGGATTAATGGCCTGGATACCTAGATACTACTCTACAGAGTTCATGAAATTTTCCTCTTACATATCTTGAACCTACAGTGTCAGCATTTATGCCTGAGCTGGTCATTCAAAGCTAATTATAATGAATGACCACAAATGTGTAAGGTACATTTCAGTTCTATTTTAGCCATTAATATTAGGATGAGATTATACCATAGGAGCATCCACTCACTGACCATGAGAAGTCTACTTAGTATGCATACATATTTATGCAGATGACACAGGCTCCAATGGGTCTACATTTTTATTTGGAAACTTAATGTGTTGCCTACTGTGTAAGCCCAGGTTCACCTTCATGGAGTGGCTCAGCAGCTTTTGAGTGCCTTGCTTGTATTATTTCTGATTCAACACTAGACCTAAATCTTCTGATAATCTACTAAGCACAGTCTGAAACCAGCTACGCTTGTGTGACAACAAAGACCACATTCTGAGGACAGAAATCTGTGTGGGATCATTCAAATTCCAGGACACAAATGGGGTACATGGGAAGTGAAAACTTCTCTAGTCTCTGAAGAGACATCTTTTTACATTTTGTCAAATGTAAGTAAACAATTTCCTGCTAGATCAATGATTGCTTTTTCAGCAGGAGGATGGATGCAAGCACCCTCTGGACTAATGCATTTGTTCTGGATAATCACATATTTCATGCTGACTTGTGACATCCATACCCAGAGCCTGGCATGAAGAAACAGTGACACATGACATCTGCTGTGAAATTTATTGCTTAAGTCTCAGTTCTTAATGTTTAGTGAAGAGAGGATTCACCTAAAGCAAACAAACCCACTCATGTTCAGGAATACAGAACAGATTAAATTCTTTGAGAGAGGAGAGAGACCCTCACATGCAGCTAACATAAGGCACTACACTTTTTAGACCTATTAAAAAAAGAAAATCTGTAGTGCCATGTGCCCATATGCCTATAAATATATGTTACATCTGTGTAGAGTTATCGTTATTTTGAAAGTATTTATGAGACAGAATGGTTCATATTCCAGGGGGCCCACCTTCTTCCTATGGAGTTCTGAAGTTGTAGTACTTATCTGGCATAGTGTTTTGAAACTAAAGAAGCTCTAATAACAAAAATATATTTCTAAGACATCAGAAAGTGGATACAAAGCCAAACATGAAGGGATACATTTCCTTTATAAAACTGAAAATGCCTAGTGTGAAAATTACAAGAATTTTAATGCATTTAAAATTATTTTTTTCATATCTCAGCAGTCGAGAGATAATAGGACAGTACTACAACTACAAAGGAACATACATGTAGTATTTGCTTTCACACCTTCTGAGGCAGCTTTTGCCTGAGGGAGGCTCTCAATTATTCTAGTTGTGTCAGCTCCAAGGTAAACTATGGCTAGGAGATAGAGGTAGCATGGGAAACAAGTACCACATCTTTCTGTGCCCAACATTGTCATACTGGTAATATTGTTGAATCTAAAACTTGCTTGACACTGTGAAATGACCATAGAGTAAAAAGATTACTTTCCCTTTATCATCATATTTCATCAGCACAAAGCATTATCAATAGTTCATTCTGTCTAGGAAATTACTCCATCATATCCCCTTACTTGCTTGAATTTATTTTAACATTTAGAGGAATGGAACATAACCTGACTGTGCTTACTTTTCAAAAAAAAAAAAAAAAAAAAACAACAACAACAACAACAACAACAAAAAAAAACTGGGTCAAACATTTGGAGATGTGTAGACTATGCTGTTCACAGAAATAATAGGCTATAACTCATCTGTTCTCTTAGGATCTGATCATATCCCTAGTGAACTAATATTATTTTACAGGCAGGAATCTCAAATACATTCAGTACTTCTCTGGGAAACTACTATTCTAAAAGTGATACTTTCTCCTGTGCAATTGAAATAAAAATTCCAGTGGGCAAGGGAAATCACAAATAGAGCCTGTTCATTACTCATCCAAAACATCAGATTGTTGTCAACTTATGGGGGAAAAGAACCCTGGAAAACAAGAACTCTTGAATCAAAAGCAATGACTGGAGAATAGGAACAAAGGCTGACCAAATCAACAGAGTGTTTGAACTGTGTTGCTTCTTCAGTAGATGTCGGAGTAGCTGAAGTTCCACACAGGAACCAGCACCTGAGACTTAGAGGCTGCTTTCAGCTGCCTCTAGTAGGTGTCATCCATTTTCTCCTGATCAGGTAACCTGTAGCAAACACCCACAACAGTGTCACCCTTTTTAGTCTGCCCTTTTATCCTAACCCACAGGCTACCTATAAATTAATGTCATTAATCACTAAAGAAATACTCTTCAGCAAGGTGATTTTCTAAGTCACTCATTTAAGTGAAAGTACTGAAAACTTTAAATAGAAGGAGTGTCCAGGCACAATCATGGTTTATCTGTGAATCTCACTAAAAAGCAGTCTACCAAAAGTATTTGTCTGCTTTTTTGAGATAAAGTTAATTGGATTTCTTTCATTTTTGTTCTGATATTCCATAGAATGTTTATCAATTTTGTCACTTCTGAACAGCATGCATTAAAGAATTTGGTCTTCTCTGGTTTTGTCAGAAGAAACATTGGTGCTTGTTCTCTGATACTTGCCATTTGTTTTCACAGTCAGAACAGCTATTTTCTGACTGGACTTCTTCCTGTTTTGTTTAAATCACTTACCACTTGCATATGTATGGTCTCTGACATGGGGGAGGGATGGATGGTTGCAGTCATTAGTTTTCATCTGAAAGAAACAAATCAACTGGAGCAATGAATTCTGTAATAGGCTCCCTGACAACTGTGATCTCATTTCAGCACCTCATAGCCTGCATTTTACTCACAAGGTTCTATTTGAATTTGCTAGTGAATGTTCATACATTAAAGTATAATTTCTTGTCTAAGGCATATAATTTCTTTAAGATCCTACTGAGATCAGTTTCTATTCCAGCAGACATCACTGTATATAACCTCTACATAAGAAGCTTGCCTAAAGAATGACATTGTGCTTATGACCACAGGAAACAAATATTGCAAGTTGTTCTCTGAACTGAATAGCTATATTACAGTCCTTTTTGACTACAAAATCTTGACCTTTAATATTTAGAAATAACTTCTGTTTTCTATGCAACTGTTCACTATATGTAAAGGTTTAGCCATAAAGTCATTCTGTCCTTCAACATTTTCAAAAATCCTTGGCAACAACAACAGGCAGGAAACATTCAGAAGGCTTTATTCTATTCTATAAAAAGACTGAAATTTGTTCAGACTAGGAAGGGCTGGGTGTTGCACAGTTCAAATGTTTGACATCCTAAATCCTACAATAAATGTTGCACTTTAAAGGTACATGTAATATATATGAATATGAACCTATTGGATTATTCAGTCTAGTAATTTACTACTGCAGGCAATTATGTCATGCCATATACTATAGTTATCTATATGCAACATGACATTTCTGCATCCATTAGGGATGCAATACCCAGGGGTTATTTTAGATTTGTCCATTAGGGAGTCATCCTTCAATGGTAAACTGCAGCTCCACTGTCTTCTTTGCAGAGGTCATTCAAAGCTGGCCACTGATGCCCTGCATTAAATAAGAGGCAGCAAACCCCTCTTCCACTGAATTAAAAGCTGCCTCACTTTTTCTTGATTATGCCAGAGAGTGAGCCTACGTGTTGGCAAGACCTCATGAGTGGTTTAGTGACTGACCTCTTGGTATGTGGGGTGAGAAAAGCCCAATTACCTTTCCTGGAAGTAGAGTGAATTAGCTTACCTTCACCACTGGAGGGAAGAAGCTAGCTTCCCTTCTCTGATACAGCAAATAGACATTCTTCACATCTGCAGGCCAAACTCATTTGCCTTGAAAACTTGTACAAGGTGTACATTATTAGCAGTGAAGTTTCAGTCGGGTCTTTTAAAGGAATTATTATCATCCTCACATGTGTTAGGATATCATTACAAAAGCAACTTCTCATAAATTAACTCTTTCAGTATGAAAGTGTATGGGTTGTTATGGTGGTTTCAGGTTTGAAACCAGGGGGAAACACCAGAAAATCATTTCTGTGACTGGCTTCTTCCCTCCTCACCAAAGGTCAATCAATGCAAAACCAGCACAGTTGTTTATAAGTATCCTGGACTATCTAATGGACTCCACATTTCTTCTGCTTAGCGATCTAACAGCTGGATACAGAAAGTCAGTGATTTTAATTTTTCTTGATTAATTTTTGCTCAGTTTTATTGGCTCAATATCATCTAACTTTTCTCACTCAATATCTTACTCCATGACAATGTCCTTGATCTTCTGTCTTTGTCAAAGGTCAGTAATGCACACCAGTTTTCCGGCCACCAACAGGAGTCCTTGGTCTTGTGTCTTTGTCAAATGTCAGTAATGCAAACCAGTTTTTCTGCCACCAACAGGAGCTGAGGAATGCAGCATTTGTATCTCCCTGCTCTACATTTTCTTTTCATGACAACCAGCTACCTACCTTCTAATCTTTAATAAGTCATGATCATTCAGCAATTTCAGTAAACAACCATCAACCCTAATTGAACAATATTTCCACAACATTGCACAGATATATTTATTAATTTGCTTTAATCCTAAAAGAGCAGGTGGTTTATCAAAAAAGATAGAAGACTAATTTGGCACTTCTAACCTGGGAATCCAATTGCTCTTAAGCCGGTTTCCACCATGTATTACTTTAAGGAATGCCCCTTTCAATACCTGTTTTGCTGTCTGCCATACTATGACATAAAACTAATGAAACAATGTTCTTCATGCACATATCTGGTGACAATAAGTTGTTTTTTTGTTTGGATTTTTGTTAGTTGATTTTTTTTCATGAAGACATTATTTCTACTTTCTTTTTCCTAATTTTAAGTGACAAGGAATTAAAATTCTTTGGCTTTGTGAGAATATATTAAACCTCTCAAAAATCTTCAGGGTCATTCTTTAGCTGAAAGTGATCTATTGTTGAAATTTTGACAAATATTTTATGTCAGGCAAAGGTATAGACTACTAGAAGTAAATAGGTGTTAGCTAAACTCCAAACATTTCAGTCAATATGACCTTTTCTTTCTCAGTCATCCAGTACCCTTCTGCTTTATGATGTAAAAGACAACTCCAAAACTCATAAAATCTGAATATATAACAAAAAAAAAAAAAGCCAATAAAATTGACTGCATTTGTGCTAAAATTCCATTTGTAGTGCACCAAAAAAAGATCGATTGTTTCTTTTTCATATCAATTTTAGTAATAAATGTGATCAATACATAAGAAGAATATTAGGTATCATATAAAAGATTCACTGATAAATGCCTTATTTGACAAGGCAACATGGTGACAGCATTCCATCCAAATAGTACAGGATTGTCCAGATCTGTTAAACTTTGGAGATGTATTTAGATAATCAGGGAATATATGTATGGGTTAACATATTTTAAATTAATAAACTGCATTCTTTAAAGGGAGAAAAACAATTGCAAAGAGCTTAGATGCTCTGACTTCTTATTTAACCAGATATTGTTAGGGGTCTAACTCCATTCCATATTCACATGCAGAATCCAAATCAGACTCATGCAAGGCCACTCCATCAGCACTGAATACTCAGCTGGTTTTAAGGATAAAAGGAAATCACTTGATAAAAGGTCAAGCAATCACTCAGTGAAAAGGAAAATTTAAAAGAGCCTGGAAAAAAAAGGCTAAAGATGAGAATCTGTGTTTTACCTTTTTACTGAATGGACATATTAAGTATGAATTTAGTGTCTGTGATGAAAGCTATGGTAATATTGTTGATGGACACAGAAGTGGAGTTTTTAGAGTTCCTTCAAAAAGATTTTTTTTGAAAGAATAGGGTCAATTTACACTGTGCTACAATTTGAAGGAATTAAGTCACTTTTCAAGTAACATAAATCATTTATGTGCCCCAAAAATCATTTAATGGGGCCACTGCAACAAAACTATCATTACTTTCTTCATATCAACTCCAGTGAGTGTCACAGAGATATTGGTCCCAATCACCCTCTTAATTTAATTTGGTTTACATCAGGTTAGTGCAGCAAAGCATTCTAGTGCTCACCTGCTGGCACATTCTCTTCAGCCACAAGTGGAGGCTGTTTATTGCCAGTACACAGCAACTTAAGTATTGCTGAATATAGAATAAAACCAGGAAGAAGATGTGCTGGGAAAGCTTCAGTTATCCCCAGTGTCTTGGTTTGAAAAGACAGGTGTCTGCTAAGGAGAGGCAGGCCTCTCTAGGAAATGAGGAATTCAAATCCTTCCCCCCGTGTTATTATAATTTGGAAGATTAAAAAAAAACTTTTCAGTCAGAGTTATGGGGAAAAGGAATAACAGTCCTTTACTAGTAAATATAACAGGATAGACAAAAAAACAACAGCAATTATAATAATAGTAAAACAGAACCAAGAACCCCGAGGGCAAACGGTGGAAGCTCCGGCGCTGATGGCTGGAAGCCGGGCACAGCGGACTGTCCTCCGCAGGCAGGGGGTGTCCTCGGCAGGCAGAGGTGGCAGTGCCGGAGAAGCCGCAGCGGCGGGACCCGGTCTCACCCAAAATCCAGCAGGACAGCGAAGAAACTCCGAATTCCTGGGCGCTCTAACAGATGGTAGAATTCCCAGGACCAGACTCCTCCGTTAACAGTGGACTCCAGGCAGCCAGCAGTCTCTGATCCATACTCCCCAGAAGACTGAGAGCCGTGACCACCACCCTCTGCTCTCCCCGGAGCTTTCTCCCTCCCCCAAAACTAAGTGATCAGCTTCTTTTGTCCAGGTTAAGCACTGCCTAACTATCAGTATTTAGTCTCCTAGCAACTTGTGGGGGGCAAAAATTCTACAGGAAACTTAACCCTCAACACCCAGATAACGGGGCAATGTTTCAGTATTCATCAAACATGCCCTAAAATGTGTGGAGCAGCTATGATCTACCTCAATCTACATTATCAGGGTGACATACAGTCTTTCCTCTTTCTTCCCACATGGCATGTCCTTGTTTTACTCTGTGCCTCTTTGTGATAACATATCAGAGAACATCTTTGGGGCAGATTCATATATCAAGCAAAAAGATATTTATGAACTTCTGTTAGATCACTTCCCTTTATAAATAAATGTCCACAATCTTTTGTAGGCCAACTAGCATATTTTATAGGGTTGTCAACAGCATCCCAGAAAAAGCTTTTGTCAGTTAAAGGGAACTAATGTCAGAGTACCCAGGACAGATGAATATATACTTCAATTTCTTGAAAGTTATGTATCAGAAAATATTTTCCAGAAGAAAGAAAACATCATTCTTAAGGCAGATAGACAAGAAATAAGTTAATTTCCTTTCCATCAAAAAATGAGAGAACAAAAATGCATTAAAGTATTTACATCTGGAAAGGCATTTCAATATGAAAATCTTATCCATTTTGGAAAATCTATAGGCATGGAATATATGAAACAGGAAAGAATTACACTGTCTTGAACATTGAATTTAACTTTCCATTAACTTATGATTAAATTATGCTGATGTGAGGGTTATTGTGCCCTTGAGCCAAAGTTTAACAGTCCACTTACAGTCTAGTAATAGAGACTTTAAGAAATGATGATTCTGTCATACTGCTAGAGTTATAATAGATATATTTGGATGGCTGTTCACATACAAATGTATTCAAATGAAAAGAGCATCATATCAATCATGATCTGCAACACATCATGGATTTTTTCTGGCACTTTATCTATTTAAATTACATCTAAATTATAAATACTGCGAATTTCAGCAGTTAAAGTAATATTAGCCTAACAACAAAGGAGATGGATAGCAGAAACATTTTGTTACTTCACTGTGACCTGCAACTTCATTGCATTTTATGATACTTTTTAAAGAACTTGCCTCACCATTTTAACTTTGTAGAGATTTCTGTATTATTCTTAAAATTCATTACACTGTGAAAGCACAGACCTTTGTTGAGAGGCACATACTGCGTGCCTTAAATTGTGTACTTACTAACTGCCTGTCCTATAAGGCCCCAAAGTAAAGTGCCCAATGTTAATAATAATAATTATCACTTTTTAATTTTATTTTTTAACATCATAGATTTAGAGTATTTAATTTATTTCACTTGTTTTGATACCTTCCCAGCTTGTATCCTATCCTAGTGATGATTTCTTAAACAAATATTTTTGAGGCAAAGCGGCAATGACAATACTTCAAAACTGTATCCAGTTACAGGTTCATGCCTTGAAATGAAATAATCTCTTTCCTAAGGATATTTTCTGCTTTTTCTTTATTGCCAAAATAAAAGGGGAGGGAGGAGGAGAGGGTAAAGCCCATCAAATCACAGATTTCATTTATAAATGCGGTAGATAAACAAAAATGTTTAATTATCTAAACTTCCTAAATATAAGTATTTCAGTATAAGAAAAACCACAAATTTTTTAGAGAAAGCCAAGCTGTTCCTTTTATTAAGTGCAACATGATCCATGCAACTCATCGGGGAGAAAAGGTCCAATTGTATATTCTAGCTGTACTGAATGTCTGTCAGGGATTGCAATGGTTCATGCCCTAAACATTGTTATGAAGGAGTTTTGCCCATTATAGCAAAATATGTATAAAGAAATAACGACCGCTGTCACAGTGTTCAATTCGCACTGACCCGCGCGGCCACAGGCTAGCTCAGTTTCACTGCGGCAGCGTGGTAAGGTCGGAGCAGCGGACAAAGCGCGCCGCTTCCTCTCTGTGGCAGCTTGGATCCCGCCGTCAGCGATGGGCACGTAGATGACGTAAGCGACCTCGGCAGCTGAATGAAAGGCGAACTCTCCCGAGCAGGATGTAACATAGGTTTATTGAGACAGAGGGAGCGCGGGGCTCTGCACGCTGCACCTGCTGCCCAGGAGAGACCCTGAGGCCAGGCGTGCGGCAGGTTTTAAGGGGGGGTGGAAACGGGGGTGGCGACAACCGGTCAGCCAGTCACAGGAATCGGGGGGTTAACTGGGGGTGTGAACCATGGAACTGGGGACCAACCACGAAATGAGGGGAGGGGGCCTCCCGGGCCCCGGCCTATCACTTGGCACCCTTCCCGGAGTTTTCTAGAAGCCAGGGAAGGGTCTCTGAGTGACAGACAGGGCGACCATGAGGAGAAAGGGGGGGAATTGACAGCGACAGGTGCAGGGAAGGGATGAATGACAGAAAACGTCTGGTTTTACAATAGACAAAACAACCAATGCAGAAGGGAAAACCAATGCAGAACACAGGGGTATACAGTGAACTAAACCATTATAAAAAATAACTTAAAAATCTTACAAAAATAACTTAATAACTTAATAAAAACAATTCTCACACCACCACAAACCATCATAGCCCATGCCTCCCTGAAGATGCCTGACTGGAACTTTGGCCTGTGAGTTAAGCTAGGACAAAGGGGACGCTATTGTTCAATCATCTAAGGTCTAGGGAGAGATAAACAAGGCTGAGGGAAAGATCTTTCATCCACAAGAAAGCCAGAGCCAGCAGAAAATCATCCCTGGCTGGATTTGGGCTGGGGTAGATTGCAGCCAGGTTAATACAAACTGCCCCCAACCAAGGGGGGAGGAGGAAGTTTCAGGTGCATGGCACAACCTCAGGTCAGAGGCACTGAACACCCATCCTCTCTTACACAGACTGGCCCAGCTGTGGAATCCCCAGCCCCACAGGCCACATCCACGGGACATTCACATGACAGACAGCTGAGGGAATGTCGTAATCCACCAAAGATCCCTTGAGCGCTGCCCCAAGGCCTTGCATCACAGGACTGTGCATGATGCAAAGTGATGCAACAGATCCAGGGTCTGCTGTTCCAAACTCCCCCCTGCAGGGGACATACCTGGGCATTTCCACCTGGCCTGAACATATATTAATCCATTGGATTCTATATTTTTTGGGGACACCCTCACCACTAAGAAGACCAGCAGGAGAGGATCATTGGGACACCACTGGGATCCACAGAGTGGTGATATTTTCTTTAATCTGTCTCTGTCACTACCTTTCTGTCCCCCCACGTCTTCTCTATTTCTTTGTTTCTCTCTCTCTCTCTTTCATATTTACTATCAAATAAAATCCATCCTATTGATTTTGGCATATGGTCTCATTTGTACCTTAATTTGGGGAGAGGCATTTCTAATAATTTTAATAACTTGTAACTTTAATAACTTGGTTGTAACAATGGCAAAGAATACAGACAGAAAACCAGTATATGTGGGCCTCACTTGCACACTTCCCTGATCTGAGAATAAATAAACGTGTGGGACAGCAGTTGTGGCTCCCAAAGTTCTAAGGTTAGTTAAAACAATCATAGGAACACAAGAAAAAAATATCAGTCCGTTGCAATGTTCTTCCTCCAACAGTGACTAAAAAACAATTCTTGGGGAAGAGTACAAGAAGTATGGCTGGTAAAGAGTGATAATTTCTAGAAAAGTGTAATTTAGTACCTCTAACCAGAGGTGGTAGTTGAACCATAATGTTAAATGTTCTCTGGTGAAGCTCAACTTTATGAATTTCTTTTTGAACCTGTTTGACCTCCATGAGACTTGTGGCAATAAGATCCAGAGTTTAATAATGGAAACACAGTGAAAACAGTTCCCAGTTTACTTTGTCCACACAATATATGCTTTTATGAACTTCCATTGTCTTTCCCTTCATCTCTCTTTCCATTCTGAAGTGTCATAGACTGCTTTGTCTGTCTTTACACTTCTGCTTTACAGCACCCTGTGGCAATGAATTCCAGAGTTAAATAAATGAGAAAAATAAAGTCCCACATTATTTACAATGATCCAAACTATTATGTTATCTTCCTTTAATCTTTCTAATCTGAGGAAGTCTGGTCCATTTTATAAATAGTCTTCACTTTTTAGAAAGAGGTTGCTTCAGACCTTTAATAACCTTTGCTATACTTTCCTGTCCCTGAGCTCTTAGTTTCTTTTTGATAAAGGAAGACCAGAGCTTGCAGAAGTTTTAAAATTAAAGGTACATCATGGATTCTCAGTGACATAATGTTTGCTTCATTTGTTTCTCATTCCTTTTGAAATTATCCTAAACAGTATATTTGTTTTTCTACCATTGTGAAGCACATGATAAGCTTTTCAGAAAACCATCTAAGGTCCCGTTTTTTTCTGAGTTACTTTAAGTAATTTAAAGTCTGTCATTATGGATATATTTTTCTCCAGGTGCATTACTTCTCACTTGCCTACACTGAATTTCATTTGTCATTTTTTCACTTAATCATTTAGTATTGTGAAACTGTCCTATCTCTCTAGGCAACCAGTTTCTACTATAAGAATATTGTTTCAGAGGCTGCTAACAGGAGTAAATCATGCAGTCCTGTTGTTGTGTGAAAGAAACTAGTTATTGGCTTTTCTGACCTGTATTCAAGAACAAATGGGAAGGTACATATATTTATCTACTTTATCTCTTTAGATGTATCTTTATAGGCAGACTAATATAAAATTAAGAATTATTTAAAATATACAATATAATTATACTTTATAATGAAATGTACAACCTGAGTTAAGAGAGCTGGGGTGAGGAGGAATGATTTATTTCTTGATAAGTCAAAAGTTGTTAATTGGCTAGCAAAGTAGATAAAATAACATTTGATTTAACAAAGACACATTAACATTCCCAAGGATTTGAGTTAATCCACTTCTTTGGTTTAAGAGACACAACAAACTGTCCATCTCTTGCAGAAGAAAGACATAAAAAGTTTTGAGGCAAGAGATTTTATATATATATCTGGAATCTTGGAGGATTTCAAAGGAGAAATTGGCTATAAAAGCTAACATGCATCACCAAGACAGGGTGCTCTCTAGTAATCCAACATGAACAGCATGATAAGCAAAAATAGAAACCCCCTGATAATACCTTGTCTGGAAAACTTACAACAAAACACCTAAATATGAGAAAAAGGAAGAAAAAATAGTTCTTTCTCATCTTAAGCAGGTTAAGCAGAGTTTTACTTTCACCACCCCCCCAACCCCCTTTAAACTTCTGCAGCTGTTTTGCCTCTTTTGCATGTTTTAAGAAAAATAATTTATTCTGCATTTTACTTACTATGGAGTTAGATATATGGTACATGAAACACAACTGATACATTTTAACAATAAGACATTCCTCACACAAAAGTAGAATGCATACAGTTCTCCAAGATCCCTATGACAGAAGTGAGATTCCCAAGATAATATTCTGAGTATTCAAAGCATAAAAGGATGTGCCCATCTTAATTTACTTAAAGCAGTTAGGAGTCACACCTGGAGTGGGGTGAGTTGGGATTGGATGGGATGTGGGGTGGGACAGTGATAAGGAGGGTGATTAATATTTCCTGTAAATATCAACAATTGGATTGGTTTTCCATATTGGGACTCTGACTGGACCCTGTAATTGCCTTGTAAGTTTTTTTCAGCTACTTTTAATAATTGGATATGAGAATTGTCACTTAATTATTCTTCATTTTAATGAGTTACAGGGAAGCAGAAAACTAAGCACAAAATCACAGGTGTAACTTTTCTACCAGTAGGAAATCCATTCACCAATCCCCACCTTATGGTTCGTGTTCTTTAGTCATTTCCTAATCCTTACAAGAGGACGTCTCTTCCCTCTGATGCTTTTTCAGGTTTTTTTAAACCCAGGTATCTCACATGAATCAGTTGCTCAATGATTCCTTCCCTACACCTGAGCAATGCTTCATCATTCCAAATTACCTGTTTCATAGTGTGAAACATTTTTTCCATGCATTTATTTATCCTGTTCTTTATTACATGTTTTAACAAGCAGTCTGATATTTCAAATTGGTCTCCAAACACTTTTTAAAGTTTTAAATCTTATTTTCCTTGAACCAGCTGTGCTATAAGCAGTAAATTATGCCTCAATTAGAAACTGAACATATCCTTCTAAGCAAAAGAGGTTTTAGGTTATGTTCATGTGTCATTTTACAGCACAATCCACTTGAGCCATTACAGTACTCAACCCCACATGAATTTTTGCTCTCAAACCTCATACAATTTTCTGGAAATCCAAAATTATCAGAATAAATTATTTCTATCTGATCTGCCTCTCATCTGAAAATTCATGGTTCAATTCCTATGCAAGTGATATGTTTTTTCCTTATGTGAAATAGTTAAAGTAGGACAAATAAGAATTAATATAGAAATTAAGTAGGGCTTATTGCTCTAATGTCAGTATGTAAAGGTACAACTGGATCCCAGCTAAGAACACGTTTTAAGGAAAGAAACAAAAATTATCAAGAGACAATTTTCTTGGCTGTGGTGGGTATCTGATAAAGAGCAGCTCAAATTTAGTTTGTGGTATACATTCCTCTGCATCAATTATACTGGTAGCCTGAGGAAATCACCTGCCTCTAGCTTTTAGATTTCTGAATTTAGGTGAGATGAAGCATGTCTCTATTGACTGCTACACAAAGACACTATAGTTAAATGAAGCAAACAGATAAAAATGGGTCAATGGGGACAGAGAAGACAAGAGCCTCTAATTCTTTCTAAGCTAATTTTAAAAATAAAAGCAAACAAAACAAAAAAAATCCTCCCAATGACTACACTCTTGTACAGAGACCGTATCACCTGTTCTGGTTTCAGGCAGATTTTGGGAGAAACCCTCCCACAGGGCTCCCCTTCCCTCCCCCAACCGGTTTGGGAAAAGACTTCCTCAGAGAGAAGTGGAAAAAACCTGTTTATTAAACAGGCAAAGCACTCCCAGCACAATACCCGATGACAAGAGCTTCGTGCCGCTTACGGAGGGATAACAAACTTAAAAAGAGAAGGTCTCCTCTTGAAGATAGTCACTGTGTTCCATTGCTCCATCTCCGCTGGCGCTGGGAGAAAAGGAGATGTGCAGGGCTGGTCTTGGTGGGGTGGGTCCCCTGTGGAGGCCCCCGGTGCTTCCCCAGGTCCTTAGTCCGGAGAGGTTGGAACAGTTCTGAGGAGAGGGCAAAAAAAGGAAAAAAAAAAAGGAAAAAAAAAAAGAAAAAAAAAGCTTCAGCTATTCTACGGCGTCTAACTACGCTAGCACTAAACTAACTAACTAAGTCTCTGGGGGCAAAAAAAAACCAACAGAGCTTCTTTCGTCTTGCAGTGTTCCAACTCCCCCGCTTCAAAGTCACTCTGAGGAGCAGAGTTTTCCTGGGGAAAAACAAACGGTCTTCCCCTCCCCTTTGCACCCAATAGACGATTGGGGGATACACAGTCACCCTAGGACATTCCACCCCTTATCCCCATATCATCAATTTATGGCCAAAACCAACGTATATTCCACATCGTGTATTTATCCACATAAAACTTCCATCTGTTCTCCCCACAAAAAATACAAGCAATACCTGTCATGCTCCTGTCACGTTCCACACTGAGCCACTGAATCCAGGCCCCAGGCTGCAGGGCACCAGGATTCCTCTCTCACTTACTCATACCTTCAACACTTGCTCATACCTTCAACACTTAACACATACCCTCTTACACATTTTCTTCTATTTCATTCTGCGTGGTTTAATGTACAGACAATGGCAATAGCATCCAACAGACACTGATGTTTACAAATGATTCTCACCTAACAATCAGATCTTTCTGAGGTACACATTGTGTTGTTCCATCTTTCTGCATTATCCACCATGTGCAACCTGGTCCCTGAGGAAAGACAAACCCACAAATGAGTTTGTCTGTACTTGAGGCGGACTTGATCCACACTATCTTCCCTAACAGACCTCTGACATGCACTACGGAGACTTTATCTCCGTCTATTGTATGCAGAGGCTCAGCCTGGGCAGGGCCTGCTCGGCTGGTGGAGCCTCGGGTGTTGACCAACCAGGTGGCCTTTGCCAAATGCTGCTCCCAGTTCTTGAAAGATCCCCCACCCAATGCTTTCAACTGGGTTTTTAACAATGCATTGTGCCTCTCCACTTTGCCAGCAGCGGGTGCATGGTAGGGAATATGGTACACCCACTCAATGCCATGTTCTCTAGCCCAGGTGTTTATAAGGCTGTTCTTGAAATGAGTCCCGTTGTCTGACTCAGTTCTCTCAGGGGTACCATGCCTCCACAGGACTTGCTTCTCTAGGCCCAGGATGGTGCTCCGGGCAGTAGCATGGGGCACAGGGTAGGTCTCCAACCACCCCGTGGTGGCTTCCACCATTGTGGGCACGTAGCACTTACCGTGACATGTCTGGGGTAGGGTAATATAATCAATCTGCTAGGCTTCTCCATACTTATATTTAGACCACCGTCCACCATACCATAGGGGCTTCACCCGCTTGGCCTGCTTGATGGCAGCACACATCTCACAGTTGTGGATAACCTGAGAAATACTGTCCATGGTTAGATCCACCCCTCGGTCTCGGGCCCACTTATAGGTGGCATCTCTACCCTGCTGGCCTGAGGCATCATGGGCCCATCGAGCTAAAAACAACTCTCCCTTTTGTTCCCAATCTAAATCAATCTTTGACACTTCAATTTTTGTTGCCCGATCTACCTGCTCGTTGTTTCGATGCTCCTCATTAGCTCTGCTCTTGGAGATGTGGGCATCTACATGGCGGACTTTCACAGGTAGTCTCCCTACCCTGATAGCAATGTCCTTCCACTCCTCAGCAGCCCAAATTGGTTTCCCTCCACGCTGCCAATTAGCCTCTTTCCACCTCTTCAGCCATCCCCACAGAGCATTGTCTACCATCCATGAATCGGTATAGAGGTAGAGCCTCGGCCACCCCTCTCTTTCAGCAATATCCAAGGCCAATTGAACAGCCTTAAGTTCTGCAAGTTGACTTGATCCACCCTCTCCTTTAGTGGCCTCAGCAACCTGTTGTGTGGGGCTCCACACGGCTGCTTTCCACTTCCGGTTCATCCCTACAATACGACAGGAACCGTCAGTGAAAAGGGCATAATGCGTCTCCTCTGCTGGCAATTGGTTGTATGGTGGAGCCTCTTCAGCCCATGTCACTTGCTCTTGTTCTTCATCTGTTAGACCAAAATTTTCACCCTCAGGCCAATTGGTAATTATTTCCAAAATCCCAGGGCGATTCAGTTTACCCATACGGGCGCGCTGCGTAATAAGAGCAATCCACTTGCTCCATGTGGCATCAGTGGCATGATGGGTGGAGGGGACCTTCCCTTTGAACATCCACCCTAGCACAGGCAGTCGGGGTGCCAGGAGGAGCTGCACCTCTGTACCAATCACCTCCGAGGCGGCTTGAACTCCTTCATAGGCTGCTAAGATTTCCTTCTCAGTTGGGGTGTAATTGGCTTCAGACCCTCTGTAGCTTTGACTCCAAAATCCTAGTGGCCAGCCTCGAGTCTCACCAAGCACCTTCTGCCAAAGGCTCCAGGACAGGCCATGGCTCCTGGCTGCTGAGTAGAGCACGTTCTTCGCATCTGGTCCCGTCCTCACTGGGCCAAGGGCCACTGCATGAGCGATCTCCTGCTTGATCTGGGGAAAAGCTTGTTGCTGCTCAGGGCCCCAGTGGAAATCGTTCTTCTTGCAGGTGACCAGGTAAAGAGGGCTCACAATCTGACTATACTCAGGAATATGCATCCTCCAGAAACCTATAGCACCTAGGAAAGCTTGTGTCTCCTTCTTATTGGTTGGTGGAGACATCGCTGTAATCTTGTTGATGACATCAGTAGGAATCTGCCACCGTCTATCTTGCCACTTTACTCCCAGGAACTGGATCTCATGAGCTGGTCCCTTAACTTTACTCTTCTTGATAGTGAAACCGCCTTCCAGAAGGATCTGGATGATTTCCTTTCCCTTCTCAAACACTTCTGCTGCTGTGTTCCCCCACACAATGATGTCATCAATATACTGTAGATGTTCTGGAGCCTCACCCTTTTCTAGCGCAGTCTGGATCAGGCCATGGCAGATGGTAGGACTGCGCTTCCACCCCTGGGGCAGTCGGTTCCAGGTGTACTGCACTCCCCTCCACGTGAAAGCAAACTGAGGCCTGCATTCTGCTGCCAAAGGAAAGGAGAAAAATGCATTGGCAATGTCAATTGTGGCATACCATTTTGCTGCCTTGGACTCCAGCTCATACTGGAGCTCCAACATGTCCGACACGGCAGCACTCAGTGGTGGTGTCACCTCATTCAATGCACGGTAGTCCACAGTCAATCTCCGTTCTCCTTCAGATTTACACACAGGCCAGATGGGGCTGTTGAAGGGTGAGTGGGTTTTACTAACCACCCCTTGGCTCTCCAGCTCTTGAATCATCTTATAGATGGGAATCACAGCATCTCGAGTTGTTCTATACTGTCGGCGGTGCACTATAGAAGTGGCAATTGGTACCCGTTGCTCTTGTACTTTCAGGAGTCCTACTGCAAATGGATTCTCGGACAGTCCAGGCAAGGTGTTCAATTTCCGGATGCCCTCTGTCGCTACAGCCGCTATCCCGAATGCCCACCTAAGTCCTTTAGGGTCTTTGAAATACCCACTTTGGAGATAATCTATGCCCAAAATACATGGGGCCTCTGGCCCAGTCACAATAGGGTGTTTCTTCCACTCATTTCCAGTTAGGCTCATATCTGCTTCCACCAAAGTAAAATCTTGTGATCCCCCTGTCACACCAGCAATAGAGACAGATTCTTCCCCTACATGTCTTGGTGGCATTAATGTACACTGCACACCAGTATTGACCAAGGCCTCATAGTCTTGTGGTTCAGATGTGCCAGGCCAACGAATCCACACAGTCCAAAAAACGCGGTTTTCCCTAGCCTCTACCTGGCTAGAGGCAGGGCACCTCTAAGCCTGATTATCCTTATTTCCTTGAGCATATGTCTTAGAGGTTCCTTCAAGGGGGTCGGACATGTCATCATCGTCATACCTGGCAGTTCGGCTACAGGCAACTGGAGCCGCTTCCCTTTTGGTGGAACTCCCTCTTTGAGTCTTGCCTTCCTTCAATTCACGCACCCGTTGTGCCAGGGCAGCCGCAGATTTTCCGTCCCATCTCTTCGTATTTTCTCCGCAATCCCGCAGGAAGAACCACAGCTCAGCGCGTGGAGTGTATCCTCTCTCCCTAGCCGGGGAGCATCTACGTTGGGTACCAGAACCTCTGATCTGTACTGCTGAGATTTGGAGAAGGTCCTCTCTAATCTCCTTCCTGAGTTTCTTATGATTCTCGTCTATCTTATCCTCTAGTTTCTGTAGACGTGTTTCCACAGCTGCGATTCTGGCATGTGTTGGGCTATGCATAGCATCTGCATATGCTCGGAGCTTCTTTGCCATATCAAGCACCGTCTCCTCCATGTCCTCCCGCTTCATTACTGCTAAAGCAGAAGCATATTCTAATGGCCCGAGTTGTATAAGTTTTCGCCACATCACAGATGTACATGATACCAAGTCTGCGTTCCTAGTGTTTATGTCATCTGAGAAGACCATCTCTGCCACTGCCATTTCTCTCAAGTGTTGAATCCCTTGTTCTATGGTCTTCCGTGGGGTTTGCTGCATATAGAGATCATCTGCACACAAGTATCTTTCTGCCACACTTCCTAGGACCTGTACCCAGAGACTGCAAGGACGAGCCTCTCTCATCATCTCTTGGTCAATGACTGGATCATGTGACAGGGATCCCAGATGTCTCGCTTCAGTGCCGTCTAGAATTGTAGCCTCGCCTGCAGCATCCCAAAGACGGACTAACCAACTAATTATAGATTCATCAGGTTGTCGCCGGTAATCCTTTCTTAGGCCCCGAAGGTCCTTCAGGGAAAAGGAATCAATATTGGCTTCTGATCCTGTGCTAGAAGCTTTGGCTTCTGATTTTGGTGAAGGTCCTTCTCTTGGGTCATCATCGTCCACTGGTCTATTGGTTTTGAGTGTGTGCTTCTTTGCCGGAGCAACCGCCAGGGGCATAGGCTTACTGTCGGGTTTAGCTGCCAACTCAGGCTCAGGTTCTAGTTTAGCTGCTGGCTTCATAACTGGGGTGTTGGCTGCAGCCTGACTGACTGGGGTGGCTGTTGATTTGTATCCCTTCCCCCCGCCTCTGTCTGCTGCCCTGCAGTATCTAGCAATGTGCGATAAGCATATGCCAGGGCCCAGCTTACTGCAGCGATCTTTTCTCCCTTAGAGCCATCATGGTACCTCTCTTCCAGGTATTTCCCCACCTCCACTGGATTCTGAATTTGTTCCCATGGAAAATCCCAGACTACAGGGTCAGAGAATTCCTTGAGGAGCTGGCCCATATCCTCCCATTCTCCACACCACTCAGGATTTCCTCTGCCTGGGTCAGGAGTTTTATCAGCCCCTTTAGAAATCTCAGCCCATATTCTAGAGAAGCTGCAGACCGTATAGAGGAGGCTTACCAGATGACATACCAGAAAGATGGTCTCTTTAACACTCAGGGGAAACTGAACATTCTCCAGCAATGATTTAACCGATTCAGAGGAGAAGAAGGAAAAGAAAGACTGCAATGCTTCATCCTCTGCTCCTCCTCCCACAAACAGGGGGAATAACCATAACCATGACCCATACACACTAGGAAAATATTTCAGCACCTTTATAAACTTCCTACAAATTATTATCATTAAACCAAGGCCAATAGCTACTCTAATCCGTGTCCCTCTACTGTAAAAACTGCGTATTAGTGACAATATTGGGGCTATCTCTGGATATGCAAATAAACCTAAGGACCACAAAGGTATTAAAACCTCAAAGAAGCCTAAGGATCCAAAACACATCAAGGCCCCCACCCCAAAAGGCATGAATTCAAGCAGCATAGTTACTGACTGCTAAACACCAATCAGTACAGGGTTTTTCCACTCTCTTGAGCGCCATGTTGGGCACCAGGAAGTTTGTTGTGGTTTCAGGCAGATTTTGGGAGAAACCCTCCCACGGGGACCCCCTCCCTCCCCCAAATGGTTTGGGAAAAGACTTCTTCAGAGAGAAGTGGAAAAAACCTGTTTATTAAACAGGCAAAGCAACTCCTAGCACAATACCCGATGACAAGAGCTTCGTGCCGCTTACGGAGGGATAACAAACTGAAAAAGAGAAGGTCTCCTCTTGAAGATAGTCACTGTGTTCCATTGCTCCATCTCCGCTGACGCTGGGAGAAAAGGAGATGTGCAGGGCTGGTCTTGGTGGGGTGGGTCCCCTGTGGAGGCCCCCGGTGCTTCCCCCAGGTCCTTAGTCCGGAGAGATTGGAACAGTTCTGAGGAGAGGGCAAAAAAAGGGGAAAAAAAAGGGGAAAAAAAAAAAAAGGAAAAAAAAGCTTCAGCTATTCTACAGCGTCTAACTATGCTAGCACTAAACTAACTAACTAACTCCCCGGGGACAAAAAAAAACAACAACAGAGCTTTCGTCTTGCAGTGTTCCAACTCCCCTGCTTCAAGGTCACTCCGAGGAGCAGAGTTTTCCTGGGGAAAAACAAACCGTGCTTCCCCTCCCTTTTGCACCCAATAGACAATTGGGGGATACACAGTCACCCTAGGACACACCCTATACACATTCTGCACCCACAGAAACCCGATCTGCTTTGCTTTTCCTGGCATTTCACTACTACAAGTGTGTGCTGCCCTTCCCCTTTTTGCATTATCATGTGGACAGCAACCTTGCTCATGCAGAGATTACGTGCTGGGTATGTGTTGTTAATGGGGGCCCACTAACTCTGCTTCCAGGTCACAAGCTGGGGTAGTGTTTGCCTAAAACACAACATCTTCACTGATTTGCTTCTTTGGGTAGAAAGCTATTTATTATTGCATTCTCTGTTGTAATATTGCGTTTCATTGGATTTGTGATCACATGGTTTGTCCTTGCTCAGCTGTAACCCAACCCTGTTCCCCTCCCACTTCTCCCTGATTGGATGGTGTCTTGGCCCTGCCTCTGGGCCCTGCCCCCTGGGGAAAAAGCCCCAACATGGGCGGGGCTGAGCTCTCTCTGGCACCAGTGAGCTATCGGGAAGGGCTCCAGCCAAGCAGGGCAGGACCCAAGAATAAAAGCTGTTATATCCCACCCAGAGAAAGAGAGCACTCTTTTCCTTTTGCCTTCGGCGGTCGTCTAGTCTCATAAAGAAATACAACAATTCTCTGAACAAATTTCTACATTAACAGTAACAAGGGGGGATGTTTTACAAAGCATTTTCTTTACAAAATAACCTTTCTTTCTCTTATCATGTGCTTGCATACTTCCCCTCTCTAAAGAAAAAATTGTGAATAAATAGATTCTACTATTATGAGGATTCTACCATTAAATAGATTCTAGTATTATGAAGTGGTTAACCACTTCATTTTATCCAACACCATGCAAATCCCATACTTCCAGCTGCAAAGCTACCATTTTCTTTTAATCGTTACACTTTGCCTTTGGTCAGTTATTCCCAGAACCTTGCCCCATCTGTCCTTCCAGGCTCCTTCAATCTCTTACCATTACAACTTCCAAGAGCAGAATACTGCAGCTGGGGAGAGGGTGAGAGCACAGATTTATATGCAATGTTCAACTGGTATTTAGACAAGGAATTTGCCTGCAGCCAGTAGGAGAATGAGGTAGATTAAATTAGTTTGATGTTGTAAAGAAGTGAGTGACATTTTTATATTTTAATTAAGTGAGACTAGCAACTAGGAAAGAATAGGAATGCAGGAGCAAGGAGAAGGAAAAAAAAATAGAAAGGAAATGAAACAGCAGCTTGCAGGAAAAGATGAATAACTAAGACTACTTTTTAGATTCTGTATTGTAAAGCAGGGGATTATAACAAGAATATGAAAACGTGAAGGTAACAGGAAGCATAAGCAGGAATTTATAATATATTTCAAATGACCTTTTTATCTTGGAGTCTGCAACAGAGAATAATCTGTCACTCAAGAAAGCTAATTTTAAAAGAGCATTCTGGGTATTGCTGTCATCTAATGCACCTTGTTTAATATCCTGGTTTTTTCATCAGAAGTGATATATCACAGGTCAGATTCCATTTCACTGCACATGCTGAGTAGCCATTCCTTACTCATTGAGTAGTCACACTGGTTTCAAGGAGAAAACCTTGCAAGTAAAATACCATTCAGTAAAGCTCAGACCTGACTGAATGTTTTTGACTTTCCATCCACTCAAGGTCCTAAATATAATACAGAAAAATATTCATGACTTTTGCCCCCAAACTAGCCAGAATATTTTTATGCAAAGAGATACTGGTATACTTTGATATAAAATCATGAAGATTATGGACTGGGTTATTTCTATGCAAATATAGGCATGTATAGGAGATCACTGAGCAAAAAAAAAATCCCCTTTACAACAAGAGCATCTACATTACTTATGGAAGTATGAAGGTTTTCAAAAGGATTGATTCAGATCCACTGTAATTAGACTTACCATTTATTTCAGTGGGATAGTACAAATTCCCAGCTATGACAAAGTGTCTATTAAATGCCCACAAAGGTACATTCTTCCTTTGTAGTACATTATGGTTCTGTCTTTAATATAAACTTTTCTCAGATGCCTTTGACATTTTTAAAATCACAATCTAAATTTTATCCATTGTGTGCATAACATTAATGCCAAAATATTATAGTAGCCCAACTAGTTTTTTTATAAAATAATCCACTAAACTTAATTGCTGTTATCAGAATATTATTGTCCCAAAAAGTATGAAAGAAAAAGTTTGCCATACTTTCCCAAAAAGTATGAAAGAAAAAGAGGTGCCTATCACTCTTGCTGCTTGAAGAACAAGCTTAGATGACTAATTTGAATTTATCACCTAACCTGGTGAAGTTAATGTGTGTGTTGAGTCTTGCATTATGGGAGTTTTGAAGCATCCAACTTTGATAGACATACAGAAGAAGAAAACATATATAGCATTTAACAGTGTCTGACAGATTTCTTAATACACTTTCCTGTGACACAAATGTATCTTGTGTGGTGTAGAATATGCTTTTTGCAGGAGTAGCCAACTTCTACTCCTCATATCATCTCTTTTTTCAAAGTCAATGCAACGACAAATTCATTGACCAAAGAGGTAGTAGAAGCAACAAACCTGCTTTTTGATCTGATTTTTGTCATTCTGTTCTCTTTACTAAAATGTACTATCATTCTGTAATTCTTATTGCGAGTCATATCTCCATATGTTTTCTTGTGTATGGAATCATGAATTTAGAATATTCTTCTTTAGTCAGAATATGTCTTAACTTTTACTCAAGTTAAAGTTGAATTATCATCATGTTTTCAATGTAAGAGTCACAAGCTGGACTGTAAACACCACAAGCTTTTCTTTTAACTTCATTGTATATGTTAGGCTCAGAAACAGAAAATTATGTTTAATTTACAATACTCAATTATTTCAGGCTAATGGTGGTGATGTTTTTTAAGATAACATTCTTTTTTCCCCCCAGCTGGTGGATTTTTATCCTTATAATTTCCTCATTCATGCATTGTGTCTGTGTGCTTGGCTTGTGCTCATGAGAAGATTTCTGTAGAAATCAGAGTAGTGTGAAGTGCTAATGGCTTTCCAATTTACTAGACTTGAAACTAACTTCTGAAGTATTATTGGAATACAAATCTCTTCTACCTCTGTAAAGTAGAAACAGTGGTTTTGCTGGGTCATAAGCATGTGATTATTTGAATATTTCTGAGTCAACTTGTAAAGTTTTGTGCAGATTTGTCCTTTGTGCATATTCACACAAAGAAGAAAATCATAATGTCCATTTGTTATTGAAGGCTTTATTTCCCCCACTGTTTTCTAATTACAAGTGAAGGCAATTGGTTTTGACTAGTAAATGTATTAGTTTGAATAGCAGCAATAACAAAGGTGTTAAAAGAATTCTTCTGTATGCTCAAGTGGGGGAAAGGCATAATGTTTTACCACTCCATAGGGAGTTATAACACCTATTTTAAATGTAAAGCTGAAGCGAGCATTTTAGCAGCTATCTGAACTCTAGAGAACAATAAAGTGCTGGTAAACTCACTTGAATAAGTTCACTACCTAAAGGGAAATAGTGAAAGTGAGAAAAAAATTTGAAACATCACTCCAATTTCTACCACTTCTAAATGCTCACAGACGTTACTTGTGCTCAGGAAGTCAGTTCACCTTACCCATTCCGCCTAATTACTCTCTAAGCCCTTTCATTTTAGAATCAAATGAAAGTACACAAATATCTGTAAGCACGTAGACTATTTGAAGTGTAATTTTATGCATCAGATTATAATCCTTTGGGAGAATTCAGTAATAGTAATACCCTTCTACAATGCATAATCTTACTGGTTTTCTCCTTTTGATCAATGTCTTTCCATTTGTGTTTATATATAGAAATTGTGTTGCACAGACACACTGAGTTTCTTAAATGCTGAAACTCTTGTTGTTGTGGGTTGATTCCAGTAGACAACTAAACACCACAGTCAGTCAGCCAACAGATTAGTTGGGGAGATCCTGAATCACTCAAGGAATTAATGACTTAAAACCACTGATACACACCTACATTGTTTTCATACTTATAACTTAAACTCCACTGGTCTTATACCACTTGTGTCATCCAAATCATACACAAGAAAAAAAATAGCTTTCATAGAAGCATAGACTCATGAAGGTTAGAAGGGACTTCTGAGGACTGTCCAGTCCAATCTCCTATTCAGTGCAGTTCCAGCCAGAGAAGGATGCTTAAGGACTTTTGTGGTGTATTGACCCTGGCTGGATGTCAGTGCCCACCAAACTGTTTTGTCATTACCCCCATAGGCTGGACAGGGGAGAGAAAATAGAATTAAAATCTCATGGGTTGGGATAAGGACAGGAAGAGATCACACCTGTTACTATCACAGGCAAAACAGACTCGACTTGGGGGACCAAGTTGAGTTTAATTTAATGCCCATCATATCAAAAAGGAATAATGATAAATAAACCCAAATCTCAAAAAGCATCTTCCCCCCCCCCCCCCCCCCCCCCCCCCCCTTGCTTCTTCCCACACTCAATTTTAATTCTGAATTCTCTCCCTCCTCCCTCCCAGAGGCACAGGAATGGGGTCTGCAGTCAGGTAGTATCTTCTGTGCTGCTCCTTCCTCTTCTGCTCATCCTTCCTCCTCCTCACACTTTTCCTCTTCTCCAGCATGGGGTGAGTCCCACAGCAGAGAGTTTCCCACAAGCCTCTCCAACCTGACTCATTCCCATGGGCTATAGTTCTTCACAAACTGCTTGACTGTGGGTCCCTTCCATGGGGTGTAATTCTTCAGGAACGGACTGCCCCAGTGTGGATCCCCTGCAGAGTCACAAATCTTTCCAGAAAACCTGTTCTGCCATGAGCTCCTGTTGGGGGTTAAGTTTTCCTGTGGAATTTTTCCCCCCATAAGTTGCTAGGAGACTAAATACTGATGCTAAAAGGGTGCTTGACCCTACAAAAGAAGTAGATCACTTAGTTTAGGGGGGAGGAAGAGGCTCCCAGGAGCTGAGGGTGGTGGTCTCTCTGCTCTCGGTTTTCCGGAGAGGACGGTCGAGCGACTGCTGGCTGCGTGAGGGTCCACGGTTAATGGAGGGGTCCAGTCCAGTCCTGGGAATTCTATCGTCTGCCGGAGCGCCCAGGAATTCGGAGCCTCTTGCCTGCCCTGCTGGATCTGGGTCAGCTCAGGTCCAGCCGCCGCGGCTTCTTCAGCACTGCCGTCTTCGCCTGCCGGGACACCCCCTGCCTGCCGGGACACCCCACCGTTTCAAGCCATCAGCCCTGGAGTTTCCACCGTTTCGGCTTGGTGCTCTCGGGGTCCCAAGAGATCAGAGTGCCCGGGACTTGTGAGACAAAGCCCCTCGGGTTTCTTAGTTCTGTTTATTATTATTGCTGTTGTTCTTTGTCTGTCCTGTTATATTTACTAGTAAAGGACTGTTATTCCTTTCCCATAGCTCTGACTGAAAAGTTTTTTGGGTTTTTTTGATCTTCCAAATTATAATAACTTGGAGGGAAGGGATTGGAATTCCCCATTCCTAGAGAGGCCCCGCCTCTCCCTAGCAGATACCTGTCATTTCAAACCAAGACAGCTCCTCTCTCCATGTTGCTAAAACTCCTGTGGCTGCTCTCTTGTCCATACAACCCAGTATCCAGCTGGCCTCCTTTACGTCAGGGGCACCCTGCTGACGAAGGTTGTTGCTGTCTATCAGCACTCCACAAGGACTTCCAGCTGCTGCTTTCTGTTCCATCAACTCCCAACTGAAAACAGGGTGCAGGACTTGATCTTTGATGAACTTTCTGAGATACCTGCCAGGCTATTTCTCCAGTTGATATAGCTCTTTCAGAACACAGAAGACCTGCTCTCCAGTGGTATAACCTACAAATTGTTAACATCCCATCCCATGGTCCAGGCTGTCTCAGTGCCCTTCTCGGAGAAGCGTCTCCTTCCACCAAGGTTAGCTCTGACACCGAGATCAGTCAGGGAACACTCCTCTGGATGCTGGGAACCAGAGGAGCGGCTGAGGGGGTTTTCCCCTTATCACGGGAGAGACCTCACCAAAATCGGAGGGAGGAGTCAGACACAGCCGGAGAGCAAAGTCCAAGGTGTTTACTCAGTCCCACTCAGGGACATCCAAACCTTAGGGAGTCTCTCCAGCTGAGCCGACCAGGGTGGTGAGCTCCAGGGATTAAATACAGGAGAGGGACTAAGGGAGGAGACAAACTAACATGCAATGAGGGACAAGGTGGGAGTGGAACAGGGTTGAAGGGACATTCAAAGAAACCAAGGAGAACATAAAGGAAGGAACCTCCTCGGCTCCTGCCCTATCACTCGATGACCTTATCCGAACTGTCTAGAAGGTGGGAGGAATAATCGAATGACAGACTGGGCCCATAGGAGGGGACTGGGAGGAATATGGGAGGATTGACAGGGAAGGGGGGCAGGGACAAACCTTGGAACATACCATTTCTTAGGAAAACGGGAGTACAGAACAAAACATTACAATGAAAATAAATAACATAAAATACAATATGAAAATAAATAACAAAGAGCACAATGCAACACCAGGGCACTCAAAAACATGTTACATGTCATCAAACACTATATCAGTCCTCAAAGGACACCACTCATGGCCAGGTATCACGCAAGGTTTTGGATCCCCTATCTCACTATTCCGATCCCAGATGTCAACAAGTTTTCCACCTAGTTATCTAGTCAATACTTAATCTATATGGTCCTAAGCATACTATGAGAGAACAGGTTGGATGTCTTGCTAAAAGCAGGGAAAAGAGCATTTACATTCCACAAAGTCCCCTACTTCGTCACAGAAAGCTGTCCATTTCATCAGGCTTGTTCTGTTGCTCGAAAAAATCACAAATCCACAAAGTCTCAAAGTCTTTTTTTTCAATCTTAAAAATAATTTCTTTGTTTTTCACTGCATGATAGGAGAAAATTGATGGAAAAGAAAACTCTAATTTCCTTCAGTTTCAAATCACTTTAATTAATGTAATTGACTTTTCTATGTGTCGGTTCCTACTATGATATTGGCAAATATATCATCCAAAAAAATTTAAAGTAAATTATAATACATGAACTATTTATTTAAAGCTTCTAATTGAAAAATATAACCATTATTTCTACTAAATATAAAACATGTAATAATCCTGTAAATCCAATTAGAAATTTTTCAAGAAAGAATAATGAGTTTCAACATCTTGCAGTATCGAAACAGATGTGACACTAACTATATTTGCCAAATTTTAGTTAAATACTTGCTACCATCTTGAAAATAACTCACAGCAAACATTATTTCATTTTAATTAATAAAAGCACTTTACATTTTCTCTGTGTGTGTGTATGCAGTAATATATTTTTATTTTTTTCTTAGGTTTTTAGTCAATAGTATAAAGCTAGTTTTGGAAGTCTGAACTATTATTCATTGAACCGGTTTAGAATTCTAATGCTTGCACTGTATCTCCATTCAGAGAAAAATCTTTTTGTTAATAGTCACCTTGCTATAATTTTATGTTATCTTTCACAGCCCAATGTTGTACAATTTTCATTGTCTAGTGTAAGAAAAAAAGTGTAGCTGTGTCTTGAAAGCACAGTCAACTAGATATTTAGTGAATAGTGATGGCTAAGATGAATTCATAGACATTTATAACTTGACTTTCATTAACTATTCAAAGCATCTGTAACCATAAAGGTGTAAGTTTGAAGTGGAAACAGAGGCTCTTTGATGGATAAGACTAAGTAGAAGAAAATTTTTTGGGCTAGGATAGAGAAGACTCTTTCTAAATTATGGTAAACCAGTGTTCTTCAGTTTAACCAATGTGCTGTCAAAGGTGAAGACTAAGAAAAATCTGGGTGCGGAGGCCATACAGGTGCTTTTGGTTATAATGAAAAACACTACTATTACTATGAAGAGTATATAGACCTCTTTATTCAAATTACTTTTTTATATGGAAATTTTAGTACTAAGCATTTCATGTAGAAATTTCCATGTATCCAGATACAAACTGAAGTAGATGCTGACCTATCCTCATTAATTACTTTCTATTTAAACTAATTGCTTTGTTTGCTTTGAAATAAAGAACACCTTTTCTGTTATCCAGTCAACTCTTAAATGGTAGAAAATTTTAACAAATGGCCAATGGCTTTATTTGTTAATTTATCATCATTTTTTTAAATGCAGCAGTGTGATCTGATAACTTCAGTAATGTCACAGACCACTGTAAAAGATTTCCTAAGTTACATTTTATACAGCATACATTTAAAAAGTCTAAATATCAGTTATTTAAAAATCTGAGGGTACATTCAAGAACTACTCCTTTTATTTTCCATCAGATTGTGTTGGCATATTATTTCTTTACAGATGTTGATGATAATGATGATCTTGTTATTGTTTCTGCTATTATTATTATTAATTATTTGATTACTATTCATTATGGCTTTCCATTTCAACAAAAAATTAGTATTGGAGGGTTCCCAGTTATCTGCACCTAACAACAATCACCTCTACTTCTTGCAAAAAAAAAAAAAAAAAAAAAAAAAAAAAAAAAAAAAAAAAAAAATCCCTGAGCAAATAAATTCAGGTTTACTATTAAACGCTCATCATAAACCTTTTTTTCCCAGATGAACTTTTCAGTTTCTGCTCTCTTTCCAATTGCAGGTTTCCATAAACTATGGCTTTAATTACACTTTTTTTACAGCCTTCTAGGAAATTAGATAGCTTAACAACATTAGCATATGTATGTAGAGAACAGGAGGAGGGTGTGTTCATAATAGGATGTCTAATTTAAACATCATTGTTAGATGGCCTAGAGAGACAGGAGAGATGAGAGAGGTTTGACAACCCATCACAATCAGTGATGGTCTAGTCAATAAATTTAGTAGAGCCAAGAAGTATATTCAGGTCCTGCTAAGCTGTCTCTAGGTGTAGGAAATGCTTGTAGTGCAGTCTGAGGTGCTCTAACAGAACTGATTCACCCACATGATTCTGCCAATCATGACAGAGGGTCCACAGGATACCTACATCCTTCTGGCACAGCAGTTAATGAGCAGGCAGGATGCCTTGAGCCAACATGATGGAAGCTAAAGACCTAGAAGCCTGCATGACAAAAACATTTAGTAACTTGAACCCAACCTCCCTGGCTTATAGGATCTATCTGCTTTCTAGGGATCGATCTTTAGTGGCCACTGTAGACTTTACTGTAATTTTACTCACTGCTGACAATCTACAGATGCCACTGTGATGACACCACATGCCAGGTGTCAAAGAATGACAGAATATTTGATTTTAGAAGGAACCAGTTGAGAATGTTTAGTCCCACTTGCACTTCAGGTAGGGTCAGTTAAACTGGTTGCCAAGGACCACATCCAGCTGGATTTTGAGTATCTCCACAGCTGGAGACTTCACAGCCTTTCAGGAAATCTCTTACAGTGTTGGATGACTTCCAAAGCAAAAAATAAGTGTTCTGTGTTTTCAGACAGAGTTTCATGTTTTTCAGTTTGTGCCATTACCTCTTGTCCTGTTGGTGAGCATTACCAGGGCAAGTCTGGCTCCCTCTTCTTCACATCCGCTCATGATGCATATATATATACACATTTGGAAAAGAACTGCCTCTCCTGAGCTTTCTGCACCCAGGCTAAAAAATTCCAGCCCTCTCAGGATCTCACTGCACAAATGTTGTTCCCGTCCCTTAATAATCTTCTTAGCTTCAATATTTTACAATAATGGACAAGTTATAAGTTTGGACTTTCCCCCAAGAAAACAATGACAAATGCATATCTGGTGCCACAAGTTTTTGTACAGTTGACATTTTCTTGACATTTTCTTATGGAAGATCATAAAACTGAAAAAAAGAGAACTCACACAGTTTAACAGGTATCTCAGATAACACTAAGTTCTTTTGCCTGAGCAACAACTGCACTGTTCACTAGCACTGAAAGGGAGACAGCAGAGGTAGGATTTAGTTCTGTAAACAGCCAAGTTGACTTCCTCTGGTGACTTTGTCATGGTGTCTACTATGCACCTGGAAGTGCTGGCCCACGGGCTAGCTCAGTCCCTCACCGCGGCTCACGCGCTCAAGGTCAGGGTCACTAGTTCGACTAGCTCCCTCCTCCCTGTGGGATCTTGGTTCCCCACACCCAGTGATGGACCTGATGGTAGACGCAACCATGGTGACAGATAGAAAGGCGACTCTCTGAGCGTGAGCGGGGTTAGCAGGGTTTTATTAAGGGGGAGACCTGACCAGACCTTTGCACCTTCTGCTCGAGAGAGCTCCTGCTCAGGAGAGCCCCGAACAACGGTTGTGCAACAACTTATAAAGGGAGGTGTAACAAGGGGTGGTGACAACAGACTGCCCAATCAGGCTAACTCAGGGTGGAACCGGGGGTGTGAACATTCGACAGGGGAACCAATATGCAATGGGTAAAAGGGGATTTCCAGGACACCGGCCTATCACACAACACCCTCCTTGGAACTTTCCAGACTCCAGGGAAGGGCCCCAAAGTGACAGACAGGACACCCAAGATGGAGAGAGAGGGGAATGACAGCAACAGGTGAGGGAGAGGGTGATTGACACTTAACTGAAGGTTATATAACAAACATAAAGGGGGAAAAACATTGGGAGGAATGTGAGTACAAGGAATGAACTATTTTACAGAACTTCCTATAAAAAACTGTAAATTAATTACATAAAGCACTTAAAACCTAATAAAATACCTTTTGCACCACCACATGACTGCAATTGGCTTACAGTTATGCCTCTAGAATCACCATATGTTACCCGTGAATCCATTAGTGTATCTGATCACCCATAGCAGTTCTTTCAGTTAAGGTAAGGTCCCAAAAAATTGTCTGCTTAGCCAAATTATTTTTTTCTCCTAATTTATGTGTAGATCCCTTATTTCTTCATCTCCCTCTGTATTTAGTTTAGAAGTCACCCTGAAAATCTAAACCCATTATATCCTTATAAACCATGGAGTTTACAGGAGACTTGTCCCACTATGGCAAATAAAGACCAGGTAAATTTTTCCAGTGTACCAAAAACGGCACAAAATTCTTATCTGTAAACAAATGAATTTTGTCCAAGGAAAATTATACCTCAGAAGATTATTCCTATCACCTACATGAATCAATTATTCAGAATATTCCCCTGGCAAGGCATGGTGCTTCAATGACATATATGTATTTTGCATTGTTCACTGGGAGACCAAAAGTTGGGGTTTTTTTCTGTGGCTCTAACTAGATGATGACAACACTTTGAATTCATACTCAATAAATGGAATGAGTATTTTAGCCCAGCAGCTGTCATGCTAGGTCTCCACTATATCACATTGGGGATTAGAATAGTTCCCTAGCATCAAATGCAGAGTTATTCCTAGTTCTGTGTATAGGAAACAAGGTCAAGGAATTAATACTGTGAGGTGATACTTAAGTAACCATTGCCAAACATATAGGAGGAACACCCTGGAGGCTCTAGCCACATCATAATGACTTTGTTTTTGTGATATGGAAAGGTGTACAGCTAAAGTAAAACGCTTTGTCTACCATCATTTGTCTCCTTCAATATTAAACAGCATCAAATAAAACCTAAAATCTATAATGATACATCTTTTATATTAACTAAGCAGTGGTTTAGGTCAGTCATACAATTTCCCACTATTGCTACAACTAAGAGTTAGGGTCTACTTTATATTGAGTACTATATTATTCGATATCTAGAGTCATATAATAGGCAATCAATAGGCATATATTGGCCATGGTTATGGAAAGATTTTTTTTGCCTGGATTTTTATTTCTATATTTTATTTCTTCTTGCTCTATTTTATCATCTGCTCTATGATAATATGCGGTTTGTTGAGCTGACAGTGTTACTGATACTTTGCTGCAAAATCACAATAATCTGTAAACATATATAAGGAGACAACTGAGACTTAACCTATATCAGAAAGTTTTGAGCACAAGATGAATATTTTATGGGAGGGATAAATTACTTGAAACTGTCATGAATATGCATGAATAATGGAGTTTTGTACATGAAAGATAACACTGAAAAGAAAAATTAAATTATGCTAGCAACATAGCTTTAAGGTCAGCCAGAAATTACTTGGAGAAAAAACAAGAGACCACAAATATTTTGAATTATTTTCTAACTGTATTTCGATATGGATCCTCTTCAGTGTGCTAATTTATATTCAGTTATGGAACTTTGGGAAGGTGGGAAGATGGGAAGATGCATGAAGGAATGCCATTGAAATGGAACAAGAGCAGAGTTTGAACTCTGATCAGGGACTTAAAAGTTATTATCTTTTGTTTTGATTGAATCACTAATTTCAGTATCAGTCAGTATTGGATGTATTTCTAGAAGTACTGAAAAGTCCCTCCTGCAGGCTGTTAAAAAGATTTGGAAGCTTAGCAGTCATGCCTGGCAGTGCAAATTAAACAAAAATGGTTGAACAAAAAGAAAGGTATAATTTCAAAAGGGTGAAACAAAATGTACTACGGATTAAAATGCACTCACAGGCATGTTTGTGTGTTTTGTGGGCTCCTGAGATGGAAACTAAAAATTCATAAAAGGAATGTATTATGTATGTGGAGAAAATACAAAGGGACCACTACTTAACTTCTACTCAAAGTATATGCCGAGATATTCTACTGTCTCAAAGAATTCTTTGAGCCCAGACCTTTCATTAAGCTATAAACAGGGTTTTGGTCATCAAAGTTATGTTAGAAATTAGAAATTCAATGAAGAAATTTGTTTTTTTATTTTAGAGTATTACTGCCAGAGTGTCTGATTTAAAGGCAAATTGTGTGCACTTCTGTCCGTGTAATATACTCTCCACAAAAACAGTACATGCAATTTGTATTATTTGTAGGGTGTTTATATTTACTATACTATATAGTTGTCAAATAATGCCTTGACATTTGAAAAGAGTATTTTTTGAGTTGCTAAAAGTGACTGAAGGTCTCTTTGGGAATATAGTCACTCCTTTTCATCCCATGCAGCAATAAAATTATTGGCGAAAACACATTGATGTTCTAATGAAATGAGAATGCAGTGTGATCTACGTGAGAAAGCAATATTGAAAATACATTCTTATCCTATGTAGCACTCATACTGTTGCATAGTTCCTCATCAGACTTTATCTGGGAAAGACAGGAGCTGAAAGTATTAAAATTTAAAAGGCACATCTGCAGAGAATATGTAATGAGTTCAAGGAACATTATTGCAGTCAACTATTGTAGAGAACATATGTAATGAAAAAATGAGAACATATTTCAGGAACAGAGAGAAAGAGTAAAATCTTTATTAATACTCATAAAATCTAAGCGTCAGAAAGCAGCATAGAAATCAATGAGATTAAGCAAAAGTCAAAAGGCAGATGGCAGCGATTTCAAATGGAGGTATGGTAGCATAAACAGAAGAATGTACAGACCTTTAAAACAAACAGAGCAAGTAAAGTCATTGTATAATGTGAGTAGTTGGCAGGTGTAAGTTCACAAGGATAGGGAAAACAAAACTAAATACTATTCTTTCCATTCATAAACTAAATAAGAATTTCTTATATGGATTAATTTTTGGATAAGCTGAAGGGAGAACATGGGAATTAATTAATAACAATATATATTTAGATGGAAAACAACAGAATAAATAAATGTCTAAAAAGAGGAGCAAATTTCTACTGTAGACTGAATGTATTACATTAGATTTTACTAAGTGGAGTTCGATTGCCTGCTCTGGACTCAGGCCCTAACATGGAAATAATGTGGCTGTATTAAAAAAGCAGCATTTTCACCACCGAGTGATATACAACACCTGCCATCCTGACATTACAGGTGTCGATTGACAGCTGCCCTTTCCTCTCTTGTAAGTTTATATCCATAAAATATATTGCTTGTTTTTAAGGGTTTTAAAGGATTTATTAAAAAAAAAAAAAAAAAAAGTGTTATATCTTGAAAATAATGTGGAAGAATTAAAAGGAAGACTATTTCCTTTGCATTTGCAAATAGAATATTAAAAAAAAAATCAATATGAAATGATCAGCCTGATAATGTCCAAGACTGGCAAGAATAGTCTAAGTAACATCGCCTTTAAGTTTCCGTACCTAACACAATTCATCAAGCAACTCTCAGAATTGCCCTGCCACATTGCAAAGTTTTGACAAATGGAAGAATTTTAGAGGGCCTGTGTCAAGATGTGTGAATATAAACTTAATATAAAGAATAATATATTGAAAAAGAAAACAGAAAATCCACCATAAATAAAATGGTACAAACCAATATCAGCAAATAATACAGGTTTTCACCAGGAAAATATCCCAAGGGCTCTGCCTAGTCATAAATACTTCAACTATTTTCATTTTTGCATGATACTTGATGTGGCAGTTTGTGTGCATTGGCTGCATATTTTTTAACAGTAACAACATAGGCAACCAAAAATATTCATCTGGAGGACCTGGCAGAGAACATATGCATGGGAGGATGTTAAATACGGACAGGCAAGCTGGGCCTTTCATTTTGCTATGGCTATTTTTGCAAGTGATAGATTGGGCCAGATCCTGTTCCAAATGAAATTAAAGGATAAAAGTCCCCAGTGTTTAGTAAACAGAAGAGGTTTTCTCATCAGAAGAGCCACAGAGATCAGCACAAGAGTCTCTTCTGCAGAAACTATTACTAGATAGGTGCTGTTTTGTGCACCGCTGGAAATATTGCACAAATTTCTTCAGTTTGCAGTTTTCACCACCAAAGACTGTCAGAGTCTAAATCACATTAGAGATATAAAGCCAAGAAATGAAGGACATAATTTCTTTTTCTTGGAAATATATTTTGAAAAATATCCAGATAAAGGGGTAAAGATGACCTTCATCTTTGCTTAGAAAGGACATTGGAAGGTGAAGATCAGTTTGAATTTAATCCAGCATCATACTGGTAGCATTATAAGAAATACTACTCAGTATATTGTCATAAATGATATCTACTGCAAGGACATGTAAGCCGTAAATTCACACTTGTAAATCACTCTAGGATCTTAAATTGTGAGACCAAGTTGTAAAGCAAAATGTCAAGTTTCACTGAGTTCTGAGCTGAAGAAGAGGGTGGTGAACTTCTCAGCATAAGAAACAGATCTTTGGGAAAATCTTGAACTTATCACTTTACTTGGTTTGAATGAAATACAATTCATATACCCATTTTCAGAGAATGAAAAGATCCAAAATCTTGGTCCATGGAGAAAATTGCTAGTGGGATGGAATTCTATCAGGTCTGGAATGTCTTCTTGCTTTAGTAACAACCTTGTATCAACTTCCTCTCAGACATTAAAATCAAAGGCAAAAGCTCGCACTTCAGTACAGAGACCATGGAGGTAAAGCTAGCAGGCTTTCTCCACTTTTTTTTTTTTTTTTTTTTTTTTTTTAACCTTTAATTTGTAACCAGAAGATAAATTCACTGGCATGCTTTGGTTCTTTCTTGTTTCTACAGTGACACCGTTACTCTGAAAACCACTGCATTGACAAAAACTTATTGGTGTCAAGTTTTGGCAGGTTTTCTGCTTTTGTACTGCTGAAGGACAGTGATAAGACTGACACTGTTTCCAGTCATTGAGTCAGCCCTAGGGATTGTTTAACAAAAACGAAAAGAATATATATTCAACTATACAGCAATATATGAGGGTGTGGTAAATGTGAAAAATAATGGAAACTTAAAATAAATATAATAATCACTTCATCAAGTGTTTCTGTAAAGCACAAAGAAATATTATGTCCAGTTACTGTGAGATATAGACAGGTTTTTCTCCTTCAGTTTTATCAGTACAGCTGCCTGATGAGTTTCTGTTTCTTCTGAAAAGTGTAAGCTAAGTAGTACAAAAATATGTTACATGAAACTGGCAGCAGAGCTGATATTTTCTCAATGTCTTTGACAGAAAAACTTATTGAGAACTTTAGAAAATTTTTCTATGAAACAAAGCTACTTCATCAATAAATGGAAAAGGTGCTGCTCAATAGCAATTTTTAAAGTACCTTTTTCAGCATCATTCCTTAAACTAAGATAACATTTATAAGGATCAGATTAATAATGATTCCTGGAAGTAGGCTTCTGAATAAATTATACCCATTATAACATTGCAGAGAAAAATATTCTGAAATACTCAATAAATTATTTAGTGGCAACATTAGACATTGTGGTTCAAGTGATGACTTTTAAATAGCTTTCAATCAGGAAAATTTCCTTCACAAGAGGATTTGCCATCTTGCATTTCGCACTACTCTGTGACAAGATTTTCAATCCCAAATGTCATCAAGTCAATCTAATATGTCTGTTATATAGAGAAAAAATACACTTTTTGTTAGACAAAAACTCTATCAGGTATGCTGCTACATATCTGTACTACATTAAAAAAAAAAAAAAAATTAAAGCATACCCATTAATTAGTTTATTGTTTTAAATCAGTCAAAAACTCAGGGCATTTAAGAATTTTGGCAACAGTGTCAGTCTTGATTTTGTCCCAGGTTATCATAGAAATGGAATAAACTTTATTTTTAGTGTTTCTGTCATTAACATTCATTGAAATTTCATTTGTAAACTCTATTTGAGGAAATTAGGTTTTAGTTTAGCGTCTCTCTAATTGTTATGATTACATAAACTACAGACAGGTCAGGGGAACAGTATGTGTAGTTCATCAGTGTGATGACTGTGACAACAGAGGTAATTCCTAGCCACCCTTACCCTCTTTAAGCTAATTTGCATGAAGCCATTCAATTTGCTTCAATGAGTGACTACTATTAATGTGCCAAGAATTCTGATTTTTATGTTTTTCATTCAGCTCTTGCTGTTTTTTAAAGGTTCTGTGGAAAATTGCTTTTGGGGCTCTTGGGTATGAACAGCACTTTACAGCACTGCTGCCTTGTCAATATTGCTTAAATTACGCAACATTAGGGGAGGAAGTGACACAGAAGAACAGGGAAAAACAGGCCAGTATACCTATCTGCAGAGACATCAGAATAGTGTTTTCCCTTCACTATTAACAACAGACTACCCCAAAACCCAGGAGAAATAATATGCAGAAAATGAAAATGAAAGTCAGATTAATCCCACTTGGTGCTATAAACAGTAACAGAAACTGGTGAGGTTTTTTTTAGCACCATAGGCATTAGTTAAGTGTGAGCTTCTAGATGATAACCTGCTTGATTTCCTCTAAAGGTCATTGGCTTTGGAATAATCATAACAGTTCCAAATTAAATTAACTATGAACACTTCCATTCTAAACCAATATACTGGGTTTGTGTGGCCAGGTCTTGGTAGCAGAAGGGCTACAGGGGTGTCTTCTGTGAGAAGCTGCCAGAAGTTTTCTCCATGTCCTATAGAGCCAATGTCAGGTGGCCCCAAGACAAATGTGCCACCGGCCAAGGCTGGGCCAATCAGAAATTATGGTAACACCTCTGTGATAACACATTTATAAAGAAGAAGGGAAAAAAAGTTATTGTGCAGATGCAATTGTGGTCATAGAAGAGCAGGGTGAGAGCACATGGGAGAAACAACTCTGAAGACACCAAGGTCAACAGAGAAAGAGTGGGAGGAGGTGCTTCAGGCACCAGAGCTGAGATTCCCCTGCACCTGATGGTGAAGACAGTGATGAGTCAGGCTGTCCCCTGCAGCCCACGGAGATTCACAGGGATGCTGAGACCTGCAGCCCCTAAAGGAGGCCCATGCCAGAGCAGGGGGATGCCAGAGAGGAGGCTGTGAATCTATGGAAGACCTGTGCTGGAACAGGCTCCTGGCAGGAACCTGCAGACCCATGGAAAGAGGAGCCCATGTTGCAGCAGGCTTCCCCGTAGTATTTGTCACCCCAAGGGGAACCCACATTAGGAGCCATCCACCCTTGAAGAACTGCACCCCATGGAAGAGTGACCCACATTGAAGTAGTTTCTGGAGGACTGCTGCCTGTGGGATGGGCTCATGTTGGAGAAGTTCATGGAGAACTGTCTCTCATGGGTGGGACCCAACAGTGGAGCAGGGGAAGTACTCCTCTCTCTGAGCAAAGGCAGAAACAACCTGTGATGACCATAATCCCCATTCCCTGTCTTCCTGTGCTCCTGGGATGAGGAGGTGGAGATAGGAAGGAAGAAGGGATGGGGGGAATGTGTTTTCAGGGTCTTATTTTACTTCTCATTATCCTGCTCTGATTCTGCCAGTAGGAAATTCAATATCTCTAATTCTAGCCTGATTTGCCCATGACGGTATTTGGTGAGCAATCTCTCCCAGTCCTTATCTCAAGTCATGAATACTTTGTTATATTTTCTCTCCCCTCTCCAGTTGCAGAGGGGAGTGATAGAGCGATTCTGGTGGGTGCCTGGAATCCAGCCAGGGTCAAATTTTCATAAGGTGCTTTTCATTAATGATATAGAGTAACAGAATATACTATCTTCATCATGTCCCATGATTTCAATCATGTTGGATTTTTTCACTTGATATTTATTTTATATATAGACTTAATTTGCATGATATATAACCATTTATATTATGCATATAATATAAATGTGTCATCTAATGTGCATGTGCATATAATAATTCATATACAGAAGTAGTTGAAGATTCTATTCAGTATACATATTTTCCTTGAGGAAATTTAAAAGTTTAAGTATATTTTGAAAACTTAGAATTAATGGAATAGCTGTCTAGAAGACCAAGATGAAAGGAGGATTACCTAAATTGTTAAAGCATGGCACTAGTAACTCCAGGGCCATGGGTTTGATTCCTGCATGGGCCATTTTTTTCAGAGTTGGATTCAATGAGCCTTGTGGATCCCTTCCAAGTGAGAATATTTTGTGAAAGTCTGATGACTATATAGTTGTTATTGCTTGATATTCCAGTTGGTACTATTAATTATTTAATCAATCAACTATATAGTACTATGAACATAAGTGCCATTGTATGAAAAATGATTTCAATGTGCTGTGGAGTTCACAATAACACGCCTTACAAAAGAAACAAAGACAAAGCATAGGACACATGGGAAACTGCAGAGAGTGAATAGTGGTAAGTAATACAGGGAAGATTGCCTAGAATAAACGAGTTCTCCGAAAAGGTTTGAAGGAAGAGATAAAGGTATATGGTCTGTTCACAGGGCTGCCAGAGACCTCTTGGGTCAGCTCCCTGCAGACAAATTCAATTGAAATCACTTTCATAAACCCTCCAAGTTCTATCTTTAAAGCATTTTGGAGGTGAATTGCCCTTAGTACTTGTGCCTGGAAGACTGGTCCAGAACTGTGCTCTGAGAGTTAGAACCTGTCTTCTCATTCCAACTTCAACTTACTCATAGTGGTTGATAGTCACCTGTTCCCATGGCTGTCAGACCTTTTATCTTAAAAAAGAGTTCTCTCTTACATGCTTGCCCCCATGGCTTACTCATATACAGTAGTATCTTCCCTCATGTTTAATTTTTGCTGGATTAATCTCTTATCTTGATATTAATGTTGTCTCCTTAAAAACTCTGCATCTTCAGATAGGATTTCAGTTCATTTTTCCTTAGTATGTTGACAAAAATGGAACATGATATTAGATTTGAAATATCACCCGGGCCTTTATAATGGCATAGAGGCTTCCTTCTGTCAATTCATCTCCTGGGATAACCTCTCCAGATACACAAGAATCACCACTGAATTTTTCTGATCATTTCTCTGTGATAGGAGGTAGCCATTCTGTAATCCTGTCATTAGGTATTACCATAAGTAATTTCACAGATTAAGTATCTCCTAAGAAAAATTCTTTTTGTTGTCCAAAGCATTAAGCTGATTCAGCAGGTGGACAAAATTGGCCTGCAAGAATGCTGTCAGACACCAGTGATATATAGACCCAAAAAACCCCCGAGTTCTGGACGATTCCTTTATATAATATGCATAACTGCAAGCAGATGAATCCAAAAGCATCATCATCTAAAGGTGGTAGGAACCCAGAGTTAAATCCAGAAGAATCATTATATTCAATTTTCTTTTAGCATGATAACATATTGACTGGTTTTTCTGACTTTTTGATGTTGAGATTTTATTTGCTAGAGTCCAGACATTGCCTTCACCAACATGAAACCTTTCCATCACAGGATTCCTTTCCTGTCTTCATTCTCAAGGAATTTTTTTCTTCCCTAGGTTCTGTATCCCTTCTTTACAGAGATGTTGTTCCTATTCCTTAAAGAAAGAGGCTCTCAAATCCTCTATTCAGTTCACTTCATAACTACTTCAATACATCTAATCATCTCTGTTTAATATTGAATCTTAGTTACTGGCATTCTCCTCTGAAACTTCCATTTGTTTTGCACTCAAATCCTAATCTCATTGTAGATGCTTTCAGAAGTCACAGCCTTGCCACAGTAAACCTCCTATTCGATTTTTACCCTGTTTATTTCACTGTTGGTTTCTTAGACCTTAGACCTTAAGCCTGTTCCCTCAATTATCTCTGTTTTCTCATTCGAGGATGGCAATTAACTGCTTTTTACAGTGTCACACACTGAACTGTGCTACTCACAACACAGGATCCCTAGCAGCCTCTTGTAAGCTGTGAACTACAGCCACACTACCCTTACAAAATACAACTAAGTCCCTGGCTCTCACCCTAACAATGGGAAACACAGTGATTGGACACAGAGGGCAATGGAGCATAGAAAACTTATCACAGTTCCATGTCCATTCATCAAGTTGTCATCGACATTTTCACCTATAAGAAATAAAGAAATGAAACAAGATAGATTGGGAGGAGAAATTCAGCGTGGTTATAGAAAATACATCTAAGAGAACATGTAGAGATATTACATTTGAGTCAATTTGATGATGCAACATATAATTTGATTATTTCACATTAAAGTAAAATTCAAATTGTCAGAAGAAATAAAAGAATATAGAATACTTCTGTTCATGACTATCAGTGATCTCTAGTTTACCACCTTGTTTGGGTTGGCATTATATATATATATATATATATATATATTTAAGAACTTCTTACTTGTACAAGTGGAATTCTTCCATAAATAAATTTTTAACCCTCTAATGAGATCTTGATTTGGACAGAACATTGCAGGAATTTGTTCCAACCAACTAACAGTTGTAAGCCTTCTTTTTGCACCTGCATCTCTGGTGTGTCAGACCATTTCTCAAATATTAATGAACTGGTTTTTAAGATTGAGTGACTTAACTGCAAAGCCTTCCATAAATCATGTGGGATTATGAAAAGCTCTCTCAAGTCTTTGATCACAATTTGAATTAAATGGGTAACTTAAAAAGTATTAAGACATCAGTTAATTTAAAGGTGTGATTTTTACCTTCTTGTTTTGGTCAACGTCAAGGTCAAACACAGAAGCATCAAGTTACTGAAAGAATTGTAATTTATTCATCATTTGATTAAATAAGTACCTGACATGCTACTACATGTCTACTGACTTGATGTGTGTTCAGTGTTTCCTATTAGAAACTAGTGATTGCACATATTGTGACTCATTTTAAGAGTTCTGCCATTAGATTTATCTGTGACTTCAACTGTGCCAGCCAAAGGTTACAGATACATCTTTCAGAGATTTCTGACACCACTCTTGGAGATTTATGTAGTAGAAGAGCTGAATTTCAACTTTGAAAACAGAACTCTACTAAATATTTACTAAACCCTCCCTGGCTGTCTTTTAAAAGTTTGAAATGTATATGGGAGATTATTTCTTTTCCTTAGCAAACATAAATGTACGTGTGTGTGTGTGTGTGTGTGTGTGTGTGTGTGTGTGTGTGTGTATATACACATAAATGTACAATACACACCTCCTCTTATACTACCATCACTCTAGACAGGAGAGAAATTCAGTAAGATTTCCCTCTTAAGGACTGTTCTAAGGAATCTGCTCACTAAAGAATGCCTTTCAGTTCTTGGTTATTATTAAGGAATGAAATGAATTCTTTCAGGGGATTTGGGAAGAAGACAAGATGATGCCTCAGGCTGCTGTGTACAGAAATTTGGTCACCTGTTTTTCACTTGTTTGTTCCTTTTACATTGCCATGGGAACTTTACTTAGTATCTTGTGTCTGATCTTTTCTAAGACAAGCAGCGGACCAGATATTCACCAGCTTCTAAACTTTCTGTGTGTTTTAGCATTTGTGAAAATGTTAGTGACATTTTCCTGGACAGTTTCCCATGGAAGAGAAAAATCATAGATAGTACAGTGAAAACACCACCAATAATGACCTATGAGTTTCATCCTTTGTTTGAGAACTTTCCTGGTCTAGCAACTAGTGACCAGTGTTTTCCATAAAAAAACAGAGGAAATATTGCCACTGCGAATATCATGTCTATGACTAATGGTCAGTGAAATCTTTTTCACACCACCTTGTATTTTCTTTCTCTTTGATTTAAAATACGTAACTACATTTGGGTATTTACATACAGCAGTTTTAAAACCTTATAAGAAATGTTTCCTCTTTCAATAAAGGGAAAAAAAAAAAAAGTGATATTACTTAAATTTCTTGTTGCTATGAGACAAAAACAGGAGTAACGATTTTTATCATGATGTTAAAATATGGTGTTGTGGCATTAAAATGGCTTGTGTATAGTTATTGGGTAGTAATTACCACATGTGAAAAAACAATTTTATTTTATAGAAAAAATAGTGTATGGTATCACATTCTGTTTGCATTCTCAAATACATTGTTGCAACTAGCTTTCAAGTTGAAGTCCAGTAGGAATTTTGTGTACCTCAACAAAAGTGATGACCCTGCACTTCAACTTATCAGGATTCAGCTATCCAAATGAACTGCAGAATTCAGTCTGGAGACACATTCAGGAGCTGTCATACAAAATATATTGCTATTACAAAAAACTGACATCAGTATGACTTTTTAGCTCAAAAATGCATCCGTAGTCCATGAACTTCACACCAGACAAGGTGTTATATGATCATAATAAAAAAGCAATTATTCCTAGAAATTGCATGCTGCTATACATTTCTATAGTACTATTTTAAAGAAAAAAATTACTCTCTCTTTCATACAGTGTAAAAATTACTCTCAAAATTTATAGTTATGTTTTATCATCAATACCTAAACATGAAACAAATGAATATTTTTTATCTTTGTAGGAATAGAAAATTGTGGTTTTCTCCATTTACTCTTCCCACATGATCATTTTTTATGTAGGAGCTGTCACTTTTGAATAATTCTCTGCAATAGAAAGGCTTTATATTTGACATAATATTGCTTTCCCCCTATTTTGCACGCTCTTTTTTGTTTTGTTTTGAGAAGAGGAAAAAGGAGGCTAAAGTTCAGCTGCCATGAAACAACTTGTCATTGTAACTTAAAAAAAAAAAATCTTTCGATGTTATCAAAACAGTACAGGTAAAATTTTGCATTACAGCAGAGTTCTCTTAATACATTCACAGACAAAATAATTCAGCAAGGTTCTGGGGGTGTAAGGACTTGGTCTTGGAGCCGGCTGATATTGTCTCTGTCAGACATAGGGGAAGCTTCTAGCAGCTTCTCAGGGAAGCCACCCCTGTAGCCCCTGGTACAGGAAACACCACATTGTTCAGAGTATTTAGCAACTCTACCACCAGCTGGGAATCTTGGGAATCCAGAATATCAAATTTGACCTATAAGTAGAAAAAATTATGCTCCCTACTATAAAATGTCATGCTGAAATTCAGGCCCTTACATTTAACTTAACATATTTCACTTTCTCAAACTGCCTCCACCCTAAATGTGTTTTTTAAATTTTCATGTAGAAACTTGCTGAGGGAGGAAAGTGTCAGAGATGGAACTGTGAGACAAATTAGCAGGTTCCATAATTCACTGACCTAAAGGCATTTTTTATTTTTGTTCATATATTTGCACTTTGATGAGGTTCCTTGACATTACGCCCTAAAGATGGGAATTCAGCTTTTATAAGCTCTGACTTTTTAGTAGGCTTTGCGTGCAGATGCTAAATACTGAAAATATCAATATAAGACTCTAAAATAAAACTGGCATTTTATTTTCCTTGCTACTTGCTATTAGTTGTGGCTGTTATTTTTCAGTAAAGGAAGATGTTGATTAAAAATTCCCATCTTTCTCTAAATCTCTTTTTTTCTAAAGGAGATGTCTATTTTGAATCACATCCTCCTATTATCTTTCATGTACACATTGCTATAAAACTAATATATTAACAATAAGTTTAGTAATAAATAATAATAAGTCAGTAGAACAAAGGAAGCAAGAATCCTTTGCACCACAGCACTTCCAAGGAACAGTGCGAGACCCGAGAATTTTTGAAAAGATTGTGTTACAGGCTGCTTGATCCCTTAAGTCAAGCTAGAAAAAAAGAACTATTTCAAAGGCAAATTTTTTCATGTTCATTTAGAATAACACCTATCTAAATGCAGGGGTGCAGATTGGTTCAGGATAACATGGTAAAATGCCCACGATACTGTTGTGTGGAGAGGTCCATGTTTGATGGACATGAGCCAGCACAGGGTCCCAGGAGTACAGCTACGTGAGATAAGCCATAGCCAATAAGCTCTCCTCAGAACAGTGTGTTCATCATTCACTAAGAGGTCTTCTGAAGAAGAACTGGTCTTTCTCAATCCTTCCAAAAGCCTTATGTGTTCAAATTTATTTTTGGAGGGGTTTTTTTAACTTTTAAAACACTGTCTCAAAATAGTATCATTACTGATGCAATTTCCAAGTAGGCAAGAAGAGAAAATATTCCTTCCCTAAGAAGGAATGCTGATGTAATGGTATCACTTTATTGATCCAAAGAAACTGCCTCCATTTGCACCTGTAATGCTCTATCTCGTATGGTCAGACATTTACATCAATTTAATTTCTACTTTGCATGCTTTTAATTGCAACTAATAAACACCTTCATTATTTCTCCAGGTAGTTCAAAATTTAAATTTCACTGGTCTCAAAGCCTTTCTTTTATATATTCCTTTTAATTATTTTTTTTTACCTATGTTTTTCAGTGCTATCATAATAATTCTTTCACTTGAATTTATAATTTTTATATCACACTGTTTTGTGTTGTTTTTTGGTTCCATCAACTAGAGGAACAAACAGCCAATGAAAAAAAATATTTTTGTTGGCATCCCTTATGTTGAATTATTTAATAAAAATGAAGTTTTTAATATAATCTTGTGACAATTATTCTCATTTTCCTTTTGTGTTCCTGTGTGAGTTTACGCAAACCAGACCCTGTATAGTTTGTAACATTATTTGGAGTGGACAATGGCTAACATCTGCATTTTCACTTCATTTCCACTGAGAAATGTATTTAGTCCCTCAGAAACTGCTTGTAGATCATTAATCATAAAACTGACTCTTCAGCAAAGCCACGCACTTTCAAAGTCAAGCTGCTAAAATGTTTTTTCAGACAATATGATTCCTGAACAACTTGTCTGAGTAATAATTATGCTAATTTCATTGCTGCTTCTCCTCCAAAAGTCTTCAAAAGCTCCTTCCATGAGCCTCGTGGAGGCAGTCTGGACTTCTTTCTGATGGGTACGAAAGAACAAAGCCCTCTTGCTTAATTTCTTTTGGGACACAACCAGAACACTTTAATTCACTCATTTTCTCTATATAAATTTATTATAAAGCGACCTTATCAAATTAAGGGACACCATGCTATCTAAAAATCCAATTAATTTTAATGTGGTCTGAACTTTCCCCCAATATACCTTAATCCCCCTAAAGACCAATGTTGGGTACAGCCTACTTCCCTAAACAATATAATATTTCCATTCCCACCATCTCTTGAAAACTGAAGCAGCTGGCAATAAAATTAGAAAGATGAGACTCATTATATGAGATGGCAAAGCTGGACAGATTTATCAAATCAACACTATTTCAACTTATTTTCAGTACAACAGATTTATATCTGTTCATTGCTTCTGCAAAGAAAAAAATGATTATGTTTCTTGAATGCTTTTCTCTAAAGAGATCCATACTGCTCAGACCACACTTTTGTTTGGAATAGATTTCCATCAAATCAATTCCATCTTCATCGTTAGTGATTTTCTTGTTGCATCTTCAGATCTAATTAAGGCAATCATGCCTTTTCAATTAACTACAATTACTTTAATTAGGGGAATAACAACAAGAAAAAAAAAGAAAACAACTTCCAAAGTTAATCAAATTAGTGTATCCTTATTTACAGACTGCAATCAAGTCTGTAGATTTCAGCCCAGTTTCCAACTTCAGCACAAACCGACCTCAAGGAATGGTGGTGATACATAGCCAGCTCTGTTCAGAGATGGAAATCATGTGGCTTTAATGTAACTTCAAGGTGAAACCATATTCTCTGGCAGCTAGATGTAAAGCGAGCAACTTTCCCTATACAACCAGTGGCAAGAACCCAAAACCAAAGTTGTTTGTCATTTGCTAAATAAGTCAATTTGGAGGAAAAGAAAAGAGATTTCCAACTTTTTTGAGGGGCCATCAATTTCTGTGCAGTGTTTTGAATACAACTGGAATTATCACTGTCTCGAAACACTAGCGGTTCTTGTGGATAAAGTCTGCATTTACTTCCTGTCAGCGGAATCACTTTGAAGGGTGGTTCTGGAGTGTATGGCCTGGATTCCTTTCCAAGTGGACTCTAAATTAGAATCCTGAATTACACTAAATACTTTAAAATTCCTGATAGAAACATAAGTATTCTATATAAAAAAATTATGGTGTTTGGACAGCTTTGATTGAGGGGCATGGTGTTCTGGTTTTTTTCTAGGATAGATGGAATTTTCTTCACAGTTGCTTGTATGGGGCTGTGTTCTGAATTTGTGCTGGAACCAGTGCTGATAACACAGGGGTGTTTCTGGGTAAGCTGAGCAGAGCTTACCCAGAGTCAAGGCCTTTTCTGCCTCTCACCTCAACCCACCAGTGAGGAGGCTGGGGGTGCACAAGGAAATGTGAGGGGACCCATCCAGGACACCTGACCGCAACTGACCACAGGGATATCCCAGACCGTGTGGTGGGCTCAGCATAAGGAGCTGGGGGAAGGAGAAGAAAAAAGGGGATGTTTGGAGTGATGGTGTTTTTCTTCCCCATTCACCATCACCTGTGATGGAGTTCTTCTTTCCTGGGGGATAGCCAAACACCTGCCTGCCCCTGGGAAGTAGTGAAGTAAATCCTTTTTCTTGCTTTGCTTATATGCACAGCTTTTGCTTTGCCTGTTAAATTGTCTTTATCTCAATCTCCATGTCTCCTCACTTTTACCTTTCCAATTCTCTCCTCCTCATCCAACCAAAATGGGGTGAAAGAAGTTGGGGGGAGTGACTTGAGTAGCAGCATGGAGCTGAGCTGCTGATTGGGCTTAAACACAAGGTGACAAAAAATGAGGCATACATGCAGTGAGAATGTCAGATCCTGAGGCCAATCCAAACCTAACTGAAGCACAACACCCAAATCAAATATGAAGAAAACGTAAGAGGTGGTCTTCAACATGGACAATTTCATTATATATATATCCAGTGAACAGCATTGGATCATTAGATAATGGAGACACAGTCCAAGTTTTGCAGTATTTAGATGGATTAATTGATCATGGTATTGTCTCTTTTTTACAATAAGCTGAATAAAGAATGCAAAGTAACATGAAATGTAATCCAAATGAGTACACTAAGCCTATAATATATTCCTATGACAATGTTGCCACATACATTTGTGCCATCTTCTTTTAGACAAAGCATTTTTTCCTGTACTGACTTTGTTTCCTTTCTTTCCTGGAGAACACAAGCAAATTCCTTTGCCAGCAAAGAAGATGTCTGAGTTCAAACTGACAAGCAATGCTCCCCCTCATCTTTTCACCTAGGATCATGTCCTTACACATGTTCTATTAGCCAGTATCAGGCAGATTTTATATCACAGCTAGAAGGATAATAAAGCTAAAGAATTTAAAAAAAATTCATTTGTTGCAGCTGAGATTAGAAAAAAATAGCTTCATACTACTACTAGCACAACTAGTTACGCTGCAAGTATGTAATTTCCCTCCATCAAACATAATTTTTGACACAACAGTTGATGCAAGACTGAAAATGTGTGGATGTTTTTATGAACACTAATAAATGGTGAGAAAGCCCATGAAAAATGCATTCTGTATTCTTGAAATACTTCTTTCTTTCATATATGTAAAGTTTTGCCTGCCTTTCATTTTAGACATTTATATCTCACTACCAGTTCAGAATAATTTACAGACTAATACCAAGTACCAGTTTTAAAAAATAACTCAAATTAAATAAATTTATGTTCAGAAATTTCATCCGTATTAGTGTATTAGTTTCTTGTAGCATGGGAGGAGGAGGATGAAAATCAGTCCCTAGCCAGATATGAAGCAATTTGAAGCAATTTCAAAAGTCCTCTTCTTTGTAACTTTCCTAGACAAACCTCACTGGAATTACTTTTATGCAGTTATAATTCACTGAAGAAAAAAAAAGGAAGAAACTTTATTAACTTTCAGCCACTTTTTATGTTTCTATGTAGCTGTGACTCCTTTCAAGAAGGGCTAGGAACCAATTTAGCAAGTAGTATTCTTGCAAGATAAATAAAGGTGAAAATAAGGTCTTTGGGGGGAAAAAAATTGAAAAATTAATTTAGATACTTGTGTTTTATTTAAAGGAAGGAAGAAGTTTTTAAGATCCTTTCAGATCTACAAGGGTGGATTTCAAAAAACAATGTATTTTTCAAATGTTATTTTTTGTTAGTTTTTCCTCAGCTCATGTTATTCTCTATGAAGAATTAATAGCACTAGCTGAAATCACTGTAAAATTTATACCCAAAGCTCTGCCATCGGCATTCAACACTGAATTATTCTTCATGTTTATTTTGGTTCCTGGCTTCATCTGAGCAAGGATAAGTAAACTCTGCCAAATCTTATGTTTCTATCAGATGAATGGCACATGTTCTTGGGAAAATAAGTTAAGACTTCAAGATCTATTTCAATGGAAAATTAATTTCATTCTCATTGTTTCCCCAAAACTATGGTTCACTGCAAGAGTCCAACCTATATGGTTTCCCTTTCAATTTTATAAAATATAACTCTTTGTGGTGATGCTTTCATATAGGAGTACAAAATTTATCTCAGTGATGACTCATGTCATCAAGAATTGAGTAAAGAAATTTGGACTAAAATAAATAGCTAGCATGTATGCATGTTCTTCTGACAGCTTATCACAGACCTGTAGAAATGAACTTGTTTTTCCAAGTTTCTTGACAGCCTCTGTGAAAAGGGAATGTACTACATTTGTTGATTTCTTGTTTGGGGTTGTTTAGTTTTATCCAAATACACTGCTTGTGTTACTCCATGCCTTTAGCTGCATTTTAGGAAACTGATTCTGGGCTCCTCCAGTAGATTTAAAACAAACTTTCTGTTAGCAAAAATAGAATATCCCCTGACCTATAAATACTACTTCCATAGCATCTACTTAAATTCACAGTATACCAGGCACCATAAAACAAATACTTGCTCCCCAAGTGCCCTATCAGTCCAAGCTGATTCCAGAAGTCAAAAAACCTTTTTTTTTTTTTTTTTTTTTCCTCCTACCAAAGTAGAGGAACTGGCATGGTGAAGCAAGGATTTAAGCAAAACAGCCAGAGAAAAATAGTTAAAGAAGTCAAAGGCCATGCAAAAGTGCTATTATAATTTTAGCTATTACATATATTAGCCATCATACAACTATTATTATACTACATTTTGTGTAGTGTTACATTTCTACATTCATTTAAGGTGACAGGAACAGACAGATCGAAAGAGAGGGAGGCACTGTGGTTTCAGATTAGCTTTACATAAATGCAGACACATTTCTGAAAGCTAATTTGCAGTGTGCTTTCTCAGCAACACTACAGAAAACAGATGAGCACCTCCCTAATCTGTATGTGTGTATATTGCTTTAAAAGTCAGTGAAGACTCTCAGATGCCCCAAGGACTCTAAACAGAAAATCAGTAACTCAGAAATTTGGCAGAATTAACTCTTTGAATTGTAAAGCAATGAGATATTGATCACCCAAAATTAATACTCTCCTTTCCACTCCTTCTTAGTTACATCTGAAACAAAGAAGTCCAGTAAGTAACTCAGTGAAATTAAAAATGAGATCACTAATTCTATTCTTTTGCTCAGTCCGACACATTGTCTAAAAAACATCCCTGCCACAAGGTAGGTTTAATTGTTATAACATGTACCTCTTTTTTTATGCACTTGTGTAGAAGAAATGCATTGACTGTTTTCCTCCGAGGACATGCATCTCATAGTTTCCACGGCACTGTTTGTTTAAAGTATAAAATGCATTCTGCCACACTTCAAGCAGCATGGCATGTGTATCATCTTTCCACCATTCTGAAAAATGAAGTGCATGAGGTGTGGTAATGGTGAAGATGTTTTTGTTTATCACTCATTCAGGTGAAAATTGGAAAGGTGAAATCAAGTGTATAGTGATCAGAAAACGCTGCAGTGAGTAGCTATAATCAGGCTGATAAAATGTCACACCTCAGACCTGGTTTTGGGTAATTTAGAGATCACAGAATGGCCCAGTGCAAGACATGCAGACAATAAACTAAAGTGCTGTGACTCGTTTTGAGTGGTTTACAATAGCTAAAGATTAGAAATAAATTTTTCATTGTATTATCTTTTTTTTTAATTCCAATTTTTTTCCTCAGTGTCTGCCATTTAATGCAGGCAGTGTGCCAAAACGATCTTAGAGAGTCTGCTATGCCAGATGTCACCCTTTCGCCCTTTTGCTCTGTCTGCAGATTTTCTTTTAGCAGCATTTGAAACTAAGTTAGTGAGCATGTATTTTCCAGTAAAAAGAGGCATTATGAATAACACTTTTTGTATCTCTGAATAACACCCACAAAGTGGGTGGGTACACATTATACATCAGCTACATCAACTAAATATTTAAAAGAAAGTTATTCTTAACTCTTAGCTATGTGGGGAATACCTCAATGGTGTCATTCTTTCAAATATATATAACAGCTACAATGGAGGCTAGTATTAGGGGTAAATAAAACCCCACAGAGATGGATTTTACAACATTAATTTGACTTTTGCTAGGTAAAGTTTAGTTATTTTATCCTACATACTTCTTGAAAGATTTTTTTTTTTTTTTTAATCTTCTGGTGTACAGGATCTCTATTCTATTATTTCCAAAGGAGAAAACTGTTCTTGTTTGAATTCTTTATGCAGCAATAGGATTAATTTTCTAAGATTTCCTCCCTTAAACTACAAATTTCTAGAAAGTAGGAATGCCTATTGCTTCTCAAGTTATAGGCATGAATAAAAACATTTTATTTGCATTAAAAGAAAATGAGACATATATAAATTCTAATTTTCACAGGCCTCCCACATTCTTCAAGTACCAGGCACTAATCAAATAGTTAAACAATATTTTCTTTCTTTGTAGAAGACATAATTTTTTAAAAACTGGTATTTAACAAAACCTCTAAATATTACTCTGAGTCTGGTGAGAGTGTGTGATCAGACTTCCTTGGTCTGACTGCTGCATATGACTGTAGTGTTCTCATGAGAAAATGTGTTGGTGTTTTTGTTGTTTCAGATTTTTTATTCAATAAAGTTTGGGTAGAGATTCACTGCTGTGGGTCATTCCTTCTTTTGGATCAACTGTGCAACAACAACAACAAAAAAGAAAGAAACAAAAATCACTAAAAAAGTGCTCCAAGTTCACCACCACCACCACCCTCTCCCCCCCACACACACACAAAAACAAACAAACAAACAAACAAACAAACCACCACCCAAAAACTAATCCCAAACAAATAAGCAAACAAACCTAAAAAAAAAAAAGAAAAACAACAACAACAACAACAAAGCAAACAAAAAACACCAAACAAACAAAAAACCAAAAAAAAACAACAAAAAGAGTCAAAATATCCACAGTCTGGCTCAGTAAGATGAAGCAATTGTAACTTAAACAGTCACTTTATGCATACAAAGTGAGGAATGAGAACTTGGAGAAGAGCTCTATGGAAAGATATCTGGGGATTCTGATTGAACATGAGTCAGCAGTGTGCCTTGGCACCCAGAAGGACGTCAGGCATGTCAACCAACCATTATCACTGGCTGGTTGAGAGATGTGGTTGACCTACTCAAATCTATTCAGGTGCAACCTTACCTCAAATATCACGTGCAATTTTTGGCACTTCAATAGAAGAAGGACATAAAATTATAAATATATCTAGACGAGGATTATCAAGACTGTAAAAGGCCTTGAGGGCAAGACATACCAGGATCATCTCAGGTCACCTGATTTGTTTAGAATCTGAGAGAAGGCCTCATGGCTGTCTACAATTCCTCCAGGTGAGCAGCAGAGGGGTAGGCACAGATCTCTTCTCTCTGGTGTCCAGTGACAGGACTCAAGGAAATGGAATGAAGCTGCATCAGGGGAAGTTCAGACCTGACATTAGGAAAATGTCCTCTCTTAACTGAGAGCGTGTTTGGGCGTAGGAAAGACTCCCTAAGGAAATGGTCATGGCGGGAAGCCTGCCAGAGTTCAAGGAGCATCTGGATGATGCTTTTATTGATATGGTTCAGCTTTAGGTCATCCTGGAAGGAGTAAGGATTTGGACTCCATGATCCTCATGTGACTGAAGATCATCTCTATGGTTTTATGAAAATATTGTAATACTCAGATAAATTAAAGTCACTGAACTGAAACTAAGATATTCTTATCAGGAAATAGTGCTCTGAGTTAGCTGCCAATATATTTATGTAAAGGAAAAAGACATGTTATTTACTGAAATTATCTGTAAAACAGCCTCATTTCTACACCCATCTATGATAAAAGTAAAGTAAGTAAACATGTAGAATTGTTCCCTTCATTAAATTTCTATATATTTATATATCAGCATTCTCATTTCTTAGCCACATGTACTCTGCCTCATCTTGAAATTGTTCAAAAATGTTTGCGACAAGATTTTGTAAGTTTTCAGTGAAGACTGATTTAAATATAGATGTGATAATTAGCTCTTGGAATGCAAGTTTTGAATTATGCAAAGCAGTTTAACAGAGCAACAAGTTGCTGCAAATATTTTTTGAAAGGTCAAATCACTTCTGTGTCTGCTTCATCTTTCTTTTCGTAAGTATACTTTTAAAAATGAAAGACATTAGAACACTATTTACCTTTCTAAGAATAAATGTCAAAGACATATTGAATGGAAGAACACTAAAATTTTTACTGAAGGCCAGCTGCCAAAATGGAAATTAACACCTACAAAGAAATATTAGACAAGTCCCCATAATAGTAACAAGACAAATATGAGTTTAAAGATTGATGTTACATAGAATATTCATTAATATAAGCTGATATAAGTTAATAGTAAGGTTCAGAATTTTGGTTTTGATCTTTATGAATGGGAAAATTGTCCCTTAGACATCTAGTGTTATTAATTTATTTTCATATTTTGCTAGGCTTTAACACCAGTACTTTGTTTTCTGTAAACCCGTAATATACTAGTCATCTGATGCTGGCTAGCTGCCAGAAGGCAAATTAACACCTACAAAGAAATATTGGACAATTTCTCCTTCCGTTGTAATTTTGCATTATCACTATTGAACATAACTGAATATTCATCTGTCCATTAAAATTCAGGTCATTATTCTAAATAAAAAAAAAAGATTGGTTTTGACATAGTTTTTCCCACACCATCTCCTTCAGTATTTTTCTCTGCATCAGCTCTAAGTGAAAACATATTCTTATGTCAGTTTAAGAATTAAGATTTTCACACTTGTATAAAAATCTTTTCCTCTTACAAATTCAGTAAAAGATTAACAAACACTACACTTTAGCTATAATTAGAAAGAATTAAATCTGAATCCAACAATCTTTGTTGAAAAATGCAGGCATTTCCAAAGCTTAGACTTTTTCCAGTAGGACAATTAAAAAAAAAAAAAAAACAAACTCTGGTTTACAGCTACAGAAGTTTATTTTGTGGGGTTTTGTATACAGTAACAGATAGTGGAGGAGGCAAACTTTAAATTGCTATCAAATTTCATGGTTCCAGTATGTTATTGTGTGACATGCTTTACTGCTGAGTAGAAGATGGTTCCCCCATTGAGAACAAAACCTCTTAATTCAGTACATTACCAGAAAGCTATCAAAGAAAAAAAAAAAGTCAAGACAAACATTGAAGTGCTATTTAGCAGAGATATAGCTATGTGAGGTCATGCAGTTAATAATTTCACATATTATTGAAATGTATATGAAAACAAATTCAGTGATTTCATACAATAGTCTAAATTGTTTTAAAGCTGGGGTTTTTTAAAGTTTCTTAAATTTAACTTCAAACATTGAATTATCTAAACTATTTTTCTTATAATATTTTAATCTAGGGAGTTTGGATTTTGTGGCTTTTTCTTGGGTTTTTGTTTGTTTGGGGTTGGAGAGTTTTGTGTGTTTTGTTTTTGAGTGGGTTTTTTGGTTTTGGTTTTTTGGGGGGAGAGTTATTGTTTTTATTAGTTTTGTTTTGTTTTAAAGCACCTGTAATATGAAATTCTTGGTAATAGGGAAGATTACACTAAACTTCCAAACAGTCATATCCTCATAAAGTCTAATTTATATAATTTTAAAATCATTAGCAGTCTCAGTCAATAATAAAGAATTTGTTGGTCAGTTAGAAGATTCTTCTATGCAGTTCATACAAAAGAAAATCTGAATATTTCCATCCTTTTTCTTGTTGGGTTTTTTAAGGGTGGTGGGAACGGTACAGTGATCCTACATATTTTCTGTTCATTATTTTCATTACTAAGAAGCTTAATTCTGAATAATTTTTTTAGACCCCCCCAAAAATCCAGATTCTTTTCATAGAAGCAGGTGTCAAGAGCTGGCTCACCTAAGACCTGTTTTCTGGAACATACTCTTATTTTACCTACCAAAATAAAGGTGCATTATCTCACTATTCTTTATTTCTCATTAGGCTGTCATCTTTGTTAATAGCACTAAAAAGATTGTTTCAATTTTCGCAAACCATAGCTGCAGTTTAATTAAGCTTTTGCCTCCCCTGTCATAAGATATAAATATAAAATAAAACATATACCAAAAAAAAAAAAATCTACAGCACATGTGAAGAGAATTGAGTGCCTTGGGAGACTTGGAAAAGAATAAACTTTTTCAGCTATTCAACTAGTTGATTACTTATTTAATATCTAGCTCCAGTACATTAAAATTAAAGCATTAAGTTCCACAGCATTATGTACTCAGTTTTATATAATTTAAAAGCAAACAAACAATTCTCTTCATTGACTAAAGGTAAGAGGGCTAATTAGAAGGCCAGAAATGGTGAGTCTGTAAACTAATGAGGCACTGGCTTACCAGGGAAATGTAGAGGGGTTACTTTAACACTAAATATAGATATATAAACATATATATTCAAAGACACACAGCTGAAAGATATCGAAATACTCTCCTCTGAATTAAGGAAGTTTCATTATACTGTGTTGGGTATTTTTAACCAAGGCTACAGATGCAGCATTTAGGCTGAAGGTTGCCAGGGATCTACCTTCAGTATGGTAAGCTTTTTTAAGCTTAATCTGTATGAGTTATGGTACAATGCCACAAAAACAATCTAAATTAAAACATAAGACATCACTACGTTGATTGATTGGCAGTCTACAAGTATGATTATCTCGCTACAGAAGAAAAAGTTCTAAATTTTCAACATTTCTAGGAGAACATTAGCACTATGAAACAGTATTCAAAGACAATTGCAATTTTTTTGCACTCAGAGACATGATTTTTTCTATATAGCCTTTTGGTTTTCCTTAATTTTTTGTTTGTTTGTTTCTTGGATTTTGGGTTTGTTTTTTTTGTTTGTTTGTTTTGGTTTGGTTTTGTTGCTGTTTTTGTTGTTGTTTGGGTTTTTTCTTCCTATTTTCTTTACAGCAAGAACTGGTAAAATTTCAGGCATCTGATTGGACAGCAAACAAAAATACTAACATTTTTTTGTTGTTGAATATATGTTGAAGCTAGGTTTAATCATATTTATTAAAATTCTTTCAGATTAAATGACAAGCAGGCTCTTAAAAATGGAAGTTTTACATTTGTTGAGTTCAAAAAAATCTACCAAAGTCTTAATTTTTAACTTATTCTCTCAAAATACATGTTTATTTGCATAAATCTGTGTAACAACAACAACAACAAAAAAGGTAGCTCAGATAACAACCTTGCATTTGTTATTTATGTCATTAATGATGAAATCATGCTATGGAAAGCTATTTTTGTCATCAGTGGTTTTCTCAAACTCCCTCCAATTTTGTAGATACTTCCTCTTCCAATTGAAAATTCCCACAAAACCTTTAGGCTCAGAGGTGAACTTTACATCATTATCTCAACTGCACTTTCCTGTTAACACTTGTCTTCTGTCTAACCTTATGTAGTATTCAAGAGTGATTTATTTATTCATATTAAATCCTGACAGGAATCACTAGAAAATATAGCTGGAAAGGTGCAGTTGGCAGTGGTGCTTATGATGTTCCAGCCTCATTTAATCCATGAATTTAAGGGATTCATCATGCATGTGTCTAAATCACCCCTGTCAAACAGAGATTGAGCTCCCATTCCACAAAATGGCCTCATCAGCCACTGGGTGACTTGCGCTAGTGGAACCCTGTCTGTCGTTCCTGCTGTGGGTGATTCACCTTAGAAGGAGGATACATCAAAATGAAAGAAGATCTCATGAGAAGGTTATTACATATCTTGGTGGTAATAGCCTTGCTATGAAAACTTAAGTCAGAGCTGTTGCTTTGGTGAATATGGTGCATGTAACTACAAAATGCCAGCTGGCTGCATATCCCTATGTGCTAAAAGTCATCCTTTTCCTTGTCACTTCCAACCTGTTAACACCTCTCAACATGACAGTAGTTGAGGATTCTATACACTCATGATAGACCTAAAGACCTAATTTTTCTATCCTCACTGTAAAGGAGACCGAATTCTTAACACCCACATTTTGGAAGGAGGCCTAGCAACCATATTTAGTATTATGAATGTCAATGTTGAGGGCTTAATCTCCACTTGGTGCATTAATCCTGAAGAGATTAGTGAGACAAAAATCAGGGCCAAGACGCACCATAGCAGTCCCAGAGGACGCTGTCTCTTTACATCTTTGATAACAGCCCTGGAGATAAGAGTAGTGCAAAACTGCAGACTTTGGGGAGGATAATGTTAGAAATCTCAGAAGACAAAAGAGCCCAAACTTTAGTAAATAAAATCATCAAATTTGTCTCTCTGTTAAACTGAGTGGAAATGGTGGCTGTTGTTCTTCCTCTGTCCCAACTACCTATTCCATCCAAGGAAACATCAATAGATGTTTCATCTCTCTACTGCTTTTTCTTCTCTGTGCCAGTTGTACAGTGAAATTGCTGTGATCCTAGAACCTGACTTTTGATCCTTTCCCAAGGATTGTCATGAACAAGGCACCAGCATGTAAGCAATGTTCCTGTTCTTTTCTTCTTTTTCAGGTTTTATTTGGCCTTATGAAATTATTTAATGGCTAATGTTCCATAGGTCGAGAAACATTAAAAGGTTTGCAATATGTTTTTTCTTTAGAATACATTGAAAACTGAAAAATATTATATGCAATACTTCAAAGTTCATAGTAAAATAAAATGCACTTTTAGAAAATTTTCACTGACAGTCATCCTGACACTCCAGGAATCAAATAAAACCAGGAATTAAAGACTTATCCTGTTACTTTTAAACTGTGCAATAGATATTTTCTTTTTCAAAGACAGTCTTTTATGTAGAGCAAATTTTCTCCTCCAAAATTAATTTTCTTTTTTTAAAAAAAGTCAATATTCAAAATGTTACCATTTAATGAAGCACTTTTTTGGTTTGGCGCTTGGAATACCATAATTTTAAAATGTAACATTTTAGTAAAGAATTTTTGAAATAAAACTTAAATGAGAAAAAAAATGGTGAAGTGAATTCCAAGAAAAATTTATTCATGAATTTTTATGTTGATTAAATGAATTATGCTAAATGCAACTACTTTTACCCAACAAAGTTTCTTAATAAAATGCTGAAGTGTTCCTTTTATATTAGAACAATAGATGTTTCCGATACATTTAAAATTTTAAAAAGACTTTAACTGCTGCATTTTATGTCTAACATCATTAATACAACAGAGGTATAATTGCTCATTGTAAGCATTCATTTATTGCTGTAGCAAGCATCGACCATAGTTATGGGATATAGTTATAGAAATTAAAGAGATAATACAATATTTAGTGTATGCATTCAAGTCAATAAATCTGACTGTCCCACTCAGATCTCTGGAAAGGCTACCCTGCCATATATCCACCCTGCCACAGCTATGCCAAGGTCACCGAGCTTTGAGCCAGAGCTGACAGGTGACTGGATACTCCTTGGGTGCAGGGAGAGTGTGGACTGCGAGTATGAGTTTCTGTTTAATTCCAGAGACATGAAAGTTCCCATGTTATAGACTAGTCACAATTTTTTAAATAAACTGTTGAAAAAAAATTGATTTAGCCATAGAGAAATATTTGACTATGGCATGCAGCAGCAAGAGCAAATCCACCAATAGTGTATGAATGACATCTCAGGGAAGGTACGCTACAAAACTTAGGCTATCCCTTCACAATAAACATGGATCTATACAGGCATAATGCTCTTGTCACCAATCTAAACTCGCACTGAATTCAGTGGCATATAAAAACTAATGTCAGGGAATTTTTTGTGAAGTAGCCTATAAAGTTTGGAGGCCTCTGAAAAAGTTACAGTTATTTTTTCTGCCTGACTTTGACTTGGCCCTGTGGTTAACTGAAGTTCACAGAAGCAACTAAAGCAGGCTCAAAGTCATTGATGCAATCTTCAAGTGCAGATTACATGTCATGCCAGCAATTGTTTCTTCTCTCCTCTGGTATTAGCAGTGAATTCATCTCCAGACCAACACTCAAGGTCTGCCAACACAGTGTGCAGCTGTATTAGTTTATCACCGAATATGGTCTGAAAACAATTCTTGTGCTGTGCTATGATGAAACATTTAAAAGCAGCAGTATCTGTCATCACTGGAGATGCAGAGAAGTGAATGTCAAGAATGAGTTAAGAAAATCCAAGACTTCCTATGAGATATATTGAAAAAGTGTGCAAGTTACCCAACTAAAACTGTAATACAAGATCAAAGATGGGGTCTAGTTGTGATGCATCTTCACTATGCACTAACAGTAGTCAAGAAAATCAGACCACATTTATTCAGAGCAAAGGCATTAATGACTTCAAATTCCAAGGTCTTGTTAAATGGTAGAGTTGGATAAATTTTTGGCCAAAAATGTAGCTGTTATAACCAGGCAGTAATGATCTCCCAGGAAGAAAATTTCTGATGGCATTTTTTTGTTATGATAGAAATACAGGTCAAGGAAAAAGCAATCCAAATCCACAGCACCAACTTGAACTGACAATCAAGCAGGTTCCAGTAATGGCTGCATGCTGGCAAGCTGAAACTGAAGAGACTTGAACTATCATGTTTTTGTTATATTGATACCTAGCAAAACAGAATGGCTGAAAGCTGAGATATACCATAATAAATAAATAAGATTGAACAATTTATGGGAATGGTAAACTACTTTTCCACAGTCTACAGATCCATCATATAAAAAAGCATCAAGAAAAAGCCGGTTCTGAACTCTCTAGCTCAGCCTACAGGGGTACAATGGAAGGTAAGCCAGAGAAAAGGGCTTTTAGCAGACAGTACACTGCAGACCAAAATCCAGACTCCTTCCAGATAGCAGATGTGCAACACAGGAGACAAGCTTAATCCATGAGATACAGTAGCTGTGAATCTCTCCAGAAGGCCCCAAACAACCCAAAAAGGCTTTGATGTGAGTTGCTTCATCCATTAAAACAATGCATACTCTAGAATTCAGGTTCCAACATTAACGGCAGATATTAACTACTGCCAGCTTATTTGGGGATGAGCTGGGAATACAAGATAGATTTAATCAGTGTTGTAGGAGCTGACACGCAGCTGAGCAAACATTTCATACTTAATGTAAACCAGTATGCACAGAGAAAGCCAAAAGTCATAACTACAGGCCATGAATTTGTTAAACATGTATTTTGAACAGCATGAAATGCACAACTGTTCAGACATCATAAAACTCTCCAACATCATTAAATCACAACTTAGTGTTGAAACAACTAAGGCAGACATTATTTTTACAGGAAGGACTATGTTTCCAATCTACATTTAGTGAACACTGGTTCCTGAAAAATCCACATGGATTTTAAGTTGAGAACCAACTGGGAACCAACTTGAGGCATGTTTTTTGTTTAGACATCAACAACAGAAGAAAATGGAAATTTGTAGGCTTCAAGATAGATAGTCAACCACTCACACAAAGCAAATGATGAAAGATTAATCCCGGGTGTATAATATAACTAGAAATCAGGGCAGTAGAAATGAAATCAAGTACACCTTGTAAGAGTCTGTCTGAAGTTCCCCTCATTTGCCTCACGATCGTCATAAGGATCCCGAGGACCCACTGCAGTTCTGGCCTGCTCGAGGTGGATGCTTGCCAATCATCTGCGGGTGCATTTTCCTGTGTCACCACACCACGGTACACGGGCTTTGAGCAGTGTAATGGCAGTTCTGTACCTGAAGATTACATCTGCTTCACGGTCCCTGCTTCATGACAATAGCCTATGAATTTCCCCACCTCTTGGCCAAGGGAACTTTCTGGGGTAACTTTGGTAGTCCCCCACGGAAAATCCTTCATCTGCTTCACAACCACCGTGACAGACAGAGATCAAAACCCCCTTCCAAGGACTGAGACTGAGACCCCTATATGAAGCCCCTCTCAAGGACTGAGACATGAGACCCCTGCAACCCTAATTCAGGGGGTGTGGACTGACTTAACTGAAGTGAGATATTTGCCTGGAGGCGTGATCGTTGGACCAAGAAGACAATGGCTCTCGCTTACTGCTAAGGACATGGACTACCTGTTCCCCCTTGGTGGCTTCAATAGATTTACCTGTTCCCCCCATGATTGAGGACTATAATAAAAACCCCTGAGTTAACCAGAGATTTTGAGAGAGAGACTCTCCCCGACGTGACGGACGGACCCATCGACCGGACCACGAGGACTCCGTCTCCACGTTTGGTAGCTATATTCCCCCCTTTCCTCTATCTCTTTCTCTATCTCTTTCTCTCACTCTTAATCCCTCTATTGCATTTGCTATGGTCAATCAATAAAAGGTGCATTTGTTTTAATGCTGAAATCCCCTCTGTGTTGTGTTTTGCACTCTGAGATCAGTAGACGAACCATCACGATCCCCGCTTGTACGAGCGGATCGTGACATTAAATTGGCGTCACGGACAGGATTCTGATAGACGGAGGGGTTTGCAGGGTCGTGTGTAGTCTGTAATAGGGGAAGGACGTTTCGCTCCAGCCGCACCTAGCCTGTCATTCCCGAAAGGGTTGAACAGAGCTAGAAAGCAAGGGGGGCGACTCGAATTTCCCGCAAACTGCACATGCCTAGGTGATAAGCACCCCCATACTCAATTGAGGGTTCTGTCTTCAGAATTTCACAAAAGATCTCTTAGTGCAAAAAGGGGAAACTGTTTTTGTGTTTGTGTGTCTCTGGACTGTCTGGGAAGGAAGGGACACCTGAAGAAACTAAGCAGGGCCTCCCAGGCAGATTTTGTCTCTTCACCCACTCAGGGAAGCGAAGGGAGACACAGCCGAGCTGTGTGTGTGTGTGTAACTAAGTGGTACCTCCCTGTTGTGGTTCTGATCCCTTCATAAAATTAATGAAACCTTAGTGTAAAGGACTAAGCTGTACTTTGAAACTGTTTTTGTGTGTCTCTGGACTGTCTGGGAAGGAAGGGACACCTGAAGAAACTAAGCAGGGCCTCCCAGGCAGATTTTGTCTCTTCACCCACTCAGGGAAGCGAAGGGAGACACAGCCAAGCTGTGTGTGTGTGTAACTAAGTGGTACCTCCCTGTTGTGGTTTTGATCCCTTCATAAAAGTACTAAGAAGGCTAAGTTGCATTTTTAAACTGTTTTGTATGTGTGTGAATTTGGACTGTCTGGGAAGGAAGGGACAACCTGAAGAAACTAAGCAGGGCCTCCCAGGCAGATTTTGTCTCTTCACCCGCTCAGGGAAGCGAAGGGAGACACAGCTGAGCTGTGTGTGTGTGTAACTAAGTATTTCCTCCCTGTTGTGGTTTTGATCCCTTCACAAAATGACTGAAAATCTTAGTACAAAAGACAAAGCTGCATTTTATGCATTACTTGCTAAACACAATGCCAAGCCTTCTCCAGGAGGAGAAGAGTGGGCACAATGTAATTGGTTTAATTTGGAAAATATTATTGATAGAGTATGTTCTTTACAACATGAAACAAAATTTAAACTGGGCAAAAACAAAACTATCCTCTGCTCAGTTTTGGGAGCTTGTCTTTCAGCAGCTGTAGAAAGTCGCTTTAAGCGAAGAAGTGAGGAAAAAGCTATAATAGACTCCCTTCAAAATCTAGTTGAAATTTTGCAAAAACAATTAAATGAAGAAAGGAATGAGATCTATGCACTGAGAGCCGCCCTTAGAGAGGAACGTGTTAAAAACTCCTATAATGTTGATTCCTCTATGGAAACAGAGGAGAAGGAAACTCCTCACATTAAACAAATTTATCCCCATAAGGAACTTGAAGCAGTTAAAAACTGCGGGGAAATCTGCTGTCCTCACTTGAGACCCTTGGTTAAAACAGAATATAATTATATAAATGATGAAGATTTTGAACCACATATCACGACCAAACATATACCATACAGTGCTACTGAATTGGCTAAGCTAAAAAAGGAATACAGCCGCCTCCCACAAGAATCAGAGACAGAGTATGTCTTCCGAGTGTCCCTCACTGGTGGAGATCAAATTAAATTAACTGAACACGAGGCTAATGGATACTGGGGACATGGAGTTTTCTTAACAACAAGTGATAAGCGTGACGCTTGGTCCCTAACACAGCGCGCGGCTTTTTGGGCCGGGGGAATAAATCCTCTGGAAAGGGGAGACCCCTTAGCCATAGCTACTACCCCTGACCAACTCCTAGAAAGCGTTCAAAAGGCCGCCTGTCTGCAAATGATCCATGAAAAGAAATTGATTCCTGGTTTTGAATCCCCGAAGCAATTACCAGTGAAGCCAGAACTGATGACCCCTTTGATTCGAGGGCTTCCAGAATCACTCAAACCTACAGCAATTACTTTACAAAAGACCATAATGGCATTAGGTCCTGTGGAAAGGCTGGATAGATTCCTTGGAATCCCAAGCAACCAAACTGGATCTACTGATCCTGGGTTTGCTCCATATTCAATCCCCTCTCAGTTGCCAGCTTCTCAATCTGATTCATCTGCCGGTGGTCATAAAGTTTGGACTGGGAATCAGCTTGCAGCAGATCTCATTAATTCCCTCACCCTAGCTCAGGATGCCCAAGAGTTAGAAAATATACCCATAGCTCACAATGTAGCTGTCTATCAATACATTGATGATATCCTTGTGGGAGGAGATGAAATAGAAGTGGGAGATGTCCAACAGAAAATAATCTCTCACTTAGAAAGTCTTAATTTGCAGGTTACCTCAGAGAAAATTCAAAAACCTTCTCAGGAAGTGAAGCTTTTGGGAATTTGGTGGAAGGGAGCTATGACCTGTTTTCCACCGGATACCCTAAACTCTTTAGATCAGATTAAAATGCCTGAATCCAGGAAAGATCTTCAGCAAGCTCTAGGACTATTAGTGTTCTGGAGAAAACACATTCCAGATTTCTCAATAATTGCTAGGCCCCTTTATGGTTTGCTGAGGAAAGGGGTGAAATGGGATTGGATCCCTTCTCAGGAGGAAGCAATGCACTTGCTGATTTTTGAAGTGACAGCTCATCAAGCCCTGGGCCATATTCACCCTACAGACCCTTTCCAGGTAGAATGGGGATTTGCCTCCTCAGGGCTATCTGTACACATATGGCAGCATGGTCCTGAGGGTCTGATGATATCTGCTGGTTTTTATTCCTGTGATTTCAAAGATGCTGAAAAAAGATATACTACCTGGGAAAAAGGATTGTTTGTGGTTAGCTTAGCTCTCAAAGAAGTGGAGAAGGTTGGACAACAACAACCAGTTGTCCTGAGAGGCCCTTTTGAAGTTATTAAAACAATCACTACTGGAATCCCCCCACCTGATGGGGTGGTCCAGGGGGCCTCAGTAAGAAAGTGGTATGCTCAGATTGAACATTACTGTAACATCTTCTCAATAACTGAAGAAGCTGTGAAAGGTGTGAATGATAAATGGGTGGTAAATGGGTTCCACAAAATCACTGCTTTTTGCCCTACACCTCCAAGCATAATTCCCTCACCACAGGGACCTGATGATCCTAAGAATCCTGCACATTACCCTGGCCAACCTGCTCTGGTGGACCTCCTTACTGTAGGGGCAGTACCCCTAGTGCTGAAAATCCCTCTGAATAATTATGCATGTATAGTCTTTGATGCCCTAGGGAAAGAGCATCAGAAAAATTACATGCTGGACAATTCCATCATTCTAATTTTCTGCCTCTTAGTGGCAGATCTTGTTGTGTTTGCTTTTCACAGGAGAACTCCGAGGGACATTAAAGATCATCTGAACCATGATAAGACTAGTGATACTTTTCTGTATCCTAGCACAACCCCATGGCCAGAATTTTTCGGAATGGCCTTGGTCCCAAGCTTTTGTTCACTCTACTGGATCCATGGGAAATGTGGAAAATTTAAACCTGTCAACTCTTGTTATGCATGAAAATCAGATATATACACTAGGCAGGAATGGGAAAACCAAAAAACCTGGCAGCTTCCAGGGATAGTGGGGAAAAAATTAGTATAGGGTGCCGAATGATTAATGGAACCACCTATAGTAAAGCAATCTCAATCAGTGTTCGGACAAACCAAACATAAAAGCTCAAAGAGGTCTGCACGCATCCAAGCATACAGGACTGTTGGAACAATTTCACACTGCCACAAACCGTAGAAGTAGTTTGTCTTTCGGCCAAAAATACTGAAGGGCTTTCTTTCAAGTTTAAAATAAATATCACAGCCCAGTCTACTACGTTAAGAGACATAACTGGTGTTATGGGAACAGGATTGGAAATTCTAAATACTATTAATGAATAAATTGGCTGCCACAACTAGAGATTTGACTAAATTACAACAACCACTACAGTTGTCCTTATTGGCTTTGGGAAGCTACACAAAACAATGTTTCTTTGGCCCTCAGCTGTACCCAGGCTCAACTGTGGATGCAGTCAGTTGCTGCCTCTATTATAAGAGAAGGTGAAGAAGGCACTTTTCCTACTGAAATTCGGAAAATAATTTGGGACAATGCCACTGACTTCGAAAGAGAATTCCAATCCTGGTGGACTTAGTAAATTTTACTTACAACCCCTTACAAACACGGCTACAGCCTTTGTATTAACCATAAGTAATGCTTCAGTACATTTGATATTCCCTATCATTGCATTAGGATTGAATTATGATGGAGCTATTCTCTATCCTTCCGAGCATAGGGAATGGGCCCGTCAAATTGGTGAGAAATGGCAAACTGTTAACTTAGAATCCTGTATTGTCCGAGAACAACAAGGGTTTATCTGTGAAAGTAATGCAGTTATAGCTCAAGATGTTTGTTTGGATACAGAGCAAAATATCTGTCATTTTGAAATTCATCCCAACGAGGCCCCTGGAACAGTCCTTATATATATAGGTAATGGTTGTGCATGCTTTAGAACTATTTGTGATATGGTATTTGTAGAAAACATAGTAGTAGACACTAAAAATCATTCAAATTTCTGTGCTTGCAATTTTACTAAGATTACAGGATGTGATTTCTCTTATAAAGCTCCAGTTACTTCTCATTACCTTTTGCAATCGAATTATACATTGATTCACAAACTATCACCTACTCCCATTGGAATGAACCTAACTTTGGTAAAGCAATTGTTGCTTCACCAGGACTTAATAGAAATTTTGGAAAAGATCAAGAAAGATGGGCAGAAAACCCTGATAACTGTTCATCATAATGTGAAAGAAATACATCGTGTTATAGAAAGGGTAAGAAAAGATGTTGAGCACAAGTGGTGGGATACTCTTTTTGGCTGGTCACCTACTGCCACAAGTGCCTTGAACAAATTGTGTCATCCTATCATTGTCCTTTTGATTTTAGTTCTAATTGGTTTTCTTTTATGAACTGGAGAATGATGAAACGGTTAACACGGTTGACGTCCATAATTAATGCTCATAACCTGGCAGATATCCTCTCCCCTATGGACATCCCCAAGACTATTGACACAAGGCGATTATAAAAATTTGAATGTATATTTTGAAATTATTTCCTTTTGTAATCTTGTGAAAATTACCTTTGATTTTTGTGATTTGTTATGAAAAAAAAAAATTATTTTAATTACTACTGATTGTTATTATTGTTTTGATTAATTGTGATTTGTTTGATAATCTGAATTGATATTATTGTTTCCTTTTCCTTTCCTACTTTTCCTTTTCCTTCTTTTTCTCCCTCTCCCTCTCTACATACTACCTCTGTTTCTCGAGATATACTACCAACGTTGACGAGTCCTGAAGACTTCGCAACGCCACTACAGAACCCTGTTGAAGAAGATCTCTTGAAGACAATCGTGAGTCACGGGGTGATGTAAGAGTCTGTCTGAAGTTCCCCTCATTTGCCTCACGATCGTCATAAGGATCCCGAGGACCCACTGCAGTTCTGGCCTGCTCGAGGTGGATGCTTGCCAATCATCTGCGGGTGCATTTTCCTGTGTCACCACACCACGGTACACGGGCTTTGAGCAGTGTAATGGCAGTTCTGTACCTGAAGATTACATCTGCTTCACGGTCCCTGCTTCATGACAATAGCCTATGAATTTCCCCACCTCTTGGCCAAGGGAACTTTCTGGGGTAACTTTGGTAGTCCCCCACGGAAAATCCTTCATCTGCTTCACAACCACCGTGACAGACAGAGATCAAAACCCCCTTCCAAGGACTGAGACTGAGACCCCTATATGAAGCCCCTCTCAAGGACTGAGACATGAGACCCCTGCAACCCTAATTCAGGGGGTGTGGACTGACTTAACTGAAGTGAGATATTTGCCTGGAGGCGTGATCGTTGGACCAAGAAGACAATGGCTCTCGCTTACTGCTAAGGACATGGACTACCTGTTCCCCCTTGGTGGCTTCAATAGATTTACCTGTTCCCCCCATGATTGAGGACTATAATAAAAACCCCTGAGTTAACCAGAGATTTTGAGAGAGAGACTCTCCCCGACGTGACGGACGGACCCATCGACCGGACCACGAGGACTCCGTCTCCACGTTTGGTAGCTATATTCCCCCCTTTCCTCTATCTCTTTCTCTATCTCTTTCTCTCACTCTTAATCCCTCTATTGCATTTGCTATGGTCAATCAATAAAAGGTGCATTTGTTTTAATGCTGAAATCCCCTCTGTGTTGTGTTTTGCACTCTGAGATCAGTAGACGAACCATCACGATCCCCGCTTGTACGAGCGGATCGTGACACACCTGCAGAGCAAAGGCAAGTCAAAAGCCAGAGTGAAATCAGGGGCTTTAACTCAAACAGTTTTAGGAATTAACGGTCAGTTGTTGAGTAAATACAAAGATCTGGTGGAAAAAATTAATGAGCTCTTAATAAAGACTACTCCAATGACATCAATTTGACTAATCAGTTCTTGCCCCATCAATTCAGGCAATAGTCACAGAAAATTAATGATAACTACAGACATTGTTCAATGAAGGAGTAACTACCTGAATGTAACTTGGAAGAAAGAATTTAGAATGAAAGGCAGACAAGAAACCATCTTTGTATCCACACAGCCTAAGAGTTTAGCTGCAATTTCACCTCTCTATAGAAGGTTCTTTTATAAAGAGAATTCAATATATTTCTATAACTACATACAATTCTAGAAATAGTGTAGAAACATGAGGCAGAACACATATTAGTACTGCATATCTGTTAAAATGTAAATAAACAAATAAATAAAAATAAATCCCAAACCTTTAAGGAATTCTGAATGCACTACTATGAATGATACGAACATAAACATGACATGAAGCAAGCTTAACTCAGTTTATAAGTAAGCTATTTTTGCAGCATAAGAATTGCTGTTATTTATTATTATACCACAAAGATACTGGTTCCTGTGGCTATCAGAGAAAGGAACAGCATCATTCACAGAAAGTTGAAATTCACCTGGTCTAACAGCAAAGTATTTTAACATTCAATGTAAGCGGTCCAGCAACCAAGTCTTTTATATTTCTATGTTAGGAACTGTCATAGGGGAGAATTACACCATTCGTGACCAAAATTGTTAATATAATCAATGAGCATTTGGGCATTCCCTGGCACCTGCACTGTGCAAGTCTCAAGGCACTTCCATTTGTTTAAGATAATCTGTGTGAAATTACAATAAGGAGATAGTAATTGCCTAAATTTTCCCTTTAAAGTCAGGTTCGTTGGGATTGGGTACAAGAACATGAAAGTATAATCTTGTGATTGTTAGGTGAACATAATTTGCAGTCTCTTGGCAGCAGCTTGGAAATAACTATTTCTGCAATAGCAAGTCATGTCAAATAATCTACCAACCATAAAAGACGCAGCACTAAATGCAAACTAATGAGGATTGCTGAATCTGTGAACAATTAAACCTGCCAACTAAACCCCACACTGCAGACATGAAAGTGCACTCCAAAACAGAGAAAACCCTATGTAGCTTCTAATGTAATTCTTCCAGATGGGTTTGGTTAATTAAATAGAAGAAATGGTCAAACCTTTCACAAATTTGGTTGTTTCCTGGACTGCAACCCCTCCAGTGAAAAGTTCAAATGTTCACTGCTGCCTTTTCATCACAAAATTGAGCTCTGTAAAAAGGGCCACTGTCAATAAAACATGCTTAAAGCTGGGGATGGGAAATTGAAGTGAAGGAAAAGCCAGTTCAGGGTGACCATTTCTAGAAGCCATGTCTCAGGATGTGGAGAGGATGACTACCAAAAGCATAGGAAGGTTCACAAGGCTTTATCAAGCCTTGGTTAAAACCTTGTCTTGTGTAGTGTCCTGATGAATTTCCTATGGATTTGCATAACTGCACAGTAAAAAATCAGTTTATTTTGAAGAAGGTTTTTTTGTTTGGTTTTTTTTAATTGCCATGCTAAATAGATCACTTACCAGTTTTAATATATTTCTTTGACAAGAAAGATGTTTATGAAGATATAAAGTATGCAGTTTCTATTGTAAAGAATGCTTCTGAAATGGTGTACCTGTAACTTATAAAAATAATGTTACCTGCTAGTTTATAATTGAAAGAGTCTAGAAATGACAACCCAAAGGAAACATCCCAAGCCTAAAAGTCCAATTTTGTGTTTTGCCTGCCAGTACACATTGTTTTCCATGGTTAACAAAGGTGATTTGAAGACACGGAAGCTTTCTGAGAGCTGGGAGAGAAGTTATTCTTTCTGGTTTTGTCACTTTAAAAGAAGAATTAATTCCTAAAGAACAATTGTATGAGGGAGCATCAAATAATGTCCTGCATTTTCAGAAGAATACATAGCATAGTTTTAAATTAAATGTATGAAGTCCAAAATAACAGGCACCCTAGCTTACCTTGGGGCTGTTTCCCTCTTAAAAAAATAGTACATGCATGAAGATGGGAGATTTTTGGAAAATTGACATCTGCTCCTCCTTTGCCCTGGCAAGGATAAGGAAAAGGTGAATAATCAAAGCCTGTCCTTGTCTAAATCAATGAGTGTCATTGCAAATTGGTACAACTTGAACCTTTCTAACTACATTAGGCAGAAGAGCAAACTGAGGCAAGCAAATCTGGCTCTCCCAGCTTGTGTTGAGGGGAAGCTGTGACACTGCAGAAACCAGATATACCAGCAGAAAGATATTACCTCATTGGAAGGGAGGTTAGTTGATTGTCCCTATTAGGCCTGTTCAAAGGCATTTCCAATTACAGTTTTAATCACTTTGAGTAATGAAGGACATAACAAACATTTTTGCCTAGCCCCTGGATTTAATCAAGCCATTCTTCTGTGAGCCATGTAGATCTACAGAAGAACTTCATCTCATACACAAGGATGTTACTAAAATTGCTTTCACATAGCCTTTTCATCTCTGGGAGTGGAGAACAGGATGGGAAAACATTATGAGAAAGGCTGTGTGTAAGGTCTGTCTTTCTACTCTTGCCAGAGGAAGAATGTATTCAAAAAAAGGCAAAAACAGGTCTCTGTTGTATTTTCCTAGTTTTGCATAGTGAACTGAAATTGTCATGTCCTGTGATACAAAAGATACAGAATTCAATTAAATAAGCACAAAAGGGATTCAATAGCTTGAATCTCACATGCATATACTGTGATGATTTCTGCCTACTGAGCTTCCAAGATGAGGAACAGTCAGCTCTCTGAAGCCCTCAAGCAGGCTTAGCAGTCATGGATCTTACATTAGGCTATGTTATGTAGATGAAAGTGGCAGAAAAGTCTGCATGCTTAGCTGCTACCCAGCCTGCCCTGAAATGCTTGCAATACAAATGAAATCATTAAGCCTCTGGAGATCCTTAAGGGCATGACTTGTAGAATACTTATTTATTACTTTATTATTTTGAGTGGACTTAGAACAATATTTTTCTTCCACTGGCAGCATTGATATTTGCAGTTTCACATCATTCTGTTAAGGAGCAGGACAGTGGCTGACTGAGGTGATCTTTGAAATTTTCTTTCCATTTAAATGTGAGTATCTAAGTGATCTGAACTGATATGGAAGAATATTAATACAAGGAAATAGAAATATAAAGCCTTAGAAGGCAATAGTGCTGTCTACCATCAACACCTTGATAAACCTGAAATGATGCTTTGAAGTTAACATGTCAGTCATGTTAAGATTTAGTCAGATTTATGAAATCCAAGTTTTCTTTGCTCCACAAGAATAAATTTCTTTTTCTCGGTATTTTAGATATGGAATTATTTTTAAGCTCCAAAATTCCATTTCTATATAGGAGAAGCATCAAAGCATTACACATGCCATGAAAACATCATTTATGGTAGACTAAAATGTATTCGATTTCAGATGTGTTAGTGACAATGAAGCAACGTAATAGAGCTTGGCAAGATGAAGACAGTCATAACACACACCTTTGACAAGAGCATCCAAGTAGCACAGAAAATAAATCTACTTCAGAGGCCTTACTAAAGACTCAAAATATAGATAAATAAAATGTGTAAGAGTAAATTTTTTTTCTGGTGATGATCTCTCTTTGCATTCGAAAGGGACACTGAATAGGATGCTACAGTAAAGAAAGAGAGCAGGTGAGGAAACAAGTCCTGAAAACCTTGTGTGTTCAGCTTTTACAGCCAGGATAAAAATCCTAAAAAGCAGCTTTACTTACTCACTTACCTGTGTATCTCTCCATGCTGCATGTAGTAATTCCATTGGAAGAAAAAAAAAAATAGTAAAAGATAGGAAAAGATCCCAAGAGTTCACAGCTATTGTTCCACAGCCAGCTTTATGTGTTTTAACTCCATGCAGAATGAGTTTTCATCATCATCATCATCATCATCATCATCATCACCCTTAAGATGACAGCAAACACTATATTGGGTAAAGAAAAAAGACAATATACAAGGCACCTCTTTTAATTAGATCACATTTAGTACAGCAGAAGTAGTATCAAGAATAGCTTTTTCTTTAAATTATTCTCTTATTTGTATCTGTCAGATGAAGTGCTCTCTGTTGATGTTGTCCTAACCCTTTTCATTTCATATATTTACTTTATTCAAATTATCCATGATTATCACGTGAAAAGGGAAATCAGGTAAAATGATCTTATTGCCACTCCTACACCCCTTCAGTTTCAACGGAGACCTATGTCAAGGCTGTGCTCATGTTCAACAGACCCCACTCTAACCGCTGGGCATTAACCCAAATTTCTCATTTATTAACAGCTTTTAATCCATAAACATCTGTTACAATTTCTAAGTGTAATAGAAGATTGAAGGGCTGGAGAACCTGCTATGTGAAGAAAGACTGAAAAAGTAAGGTCTCTTTTGCCAGGAGAAGGGAAGGCTTGGGGAACCTCATCACAGTATTCCAGTCCTTAAAGTACAGTCAGAAAGAGGACAGAAGCTCTCCCTTCACAAGACCTACATGGAGAAAACAAGGGGTGATGGAGTACCAGGAGAGCTTCCACTTTCATCTCAATATAAGAAAAACTTTTTATTACAGTAAGAATCACCATTCCCTGGAACAGCCTCCCCTAGCACATGGTAGAGTTCCCATCACTGGATGTTCTCAGGATGTGATTGAACAGGGTGATAGATAATCTTATCCAGGCTCCTTTTCCTAAAAATATGTTGGAGCAGATGATCTTTTAAGGTCTCTTCCAACCCAGGCTTGTCTGCAATCTATGATTCTATTACCTTCAACAGAGGTTTAAAATAGAGTCAGTTTTTGAAAACACAGTAAGAGTGATAGACATTCCACTAAAAACACAAGCAAATATTGTTGCTCTATCTTTCTTAGGTTAAAAAAACCCCCAAATTAATTTTGTTTGAGATATGGGAGACTTTTCTTTTCACCAGTGTTTCAAATAATAGTATTAAAGGTGCCATTATGTAACACTGAATAATTTTAGGAAAAATCCCAAAAGTATGGTAATTCCAAAATGTAATAGAAGTAAAAGTATTTTTTCCAGAAATTTTATAATGATCAGAATTGAATCCATTATCTTCTTAGATAACAAGTGGCAATTAATGCCATTATTTTAACCAACTAGCTTTAAACATAGGCAAAGACAATTTTATTGCAAGTTTAGAAAAAGTAATTTCACCATTCATATAAGAATTTCTGCCTGCTCCTCAAGAAAGTAAATGTAATTTTCTCATGTTTTTTGACTTGTAAAATGAGTGTGAGGACTTTCCAAAACTTTCTATCCATTACAGATGAGATGGTTTTTCCACATGTATCTGAATGAATATACATTATTCAGCAGATAATTTAATGCATAAATATATTAAAATTAAAGAGGAGAAAAAGCTCCAAAAAAACCCAACCAAACAAATGAAAAGAAAATAAATTTATTGTACATCTGAAATAAATTTCTGTAAGTCTACCAAACTGCAGAGGACATCCGTTTCACTCAAGTTAGGTATCCTGCTTTAGGACTGATAAATGACAGTGATGAAACATTTTCCCCCATAGCAGCTGTGATAGCACCTTATAAAGACAAAAAGATTTCCTGACTTTTGCAATTTGAGTTGTATATTTTATATAACACTTGTGAGTTATTTCAATACATTTGTATGACACAGTGCATTGGAGTAAATGAACTAGGAAGGGTATTTTCACGAGAGTTTTGGGACAGAACATAAGAAGTTTCTGGGGATGTTAACATTGGAATTGACAGCTTCATTCAGCTGAACAGTCTTTTGAAAGTTTGGAGTTTTTCACTGTAAGCTGCGTGAAAATCAACAAAGCGCAAGAAGAGAATAAAGTCTAATTTGAGAGGATAGATCTCAGTGAAAGCTGGAAGAAATCAGCACGAATTAGATGACTGTTAACAATATTAATGTCACCTTTACTTTCGAAAACAATGTGAAAAAGGTCTTGGGACAGATTATTATACTCACAATGTGTTTTGCTTATATCTTTGTCATTCTAAAGTTTCTGTAATACTGCGTACCTTAGCAAGGGGGGAAACACAACCAAAGTACAAGTCCATTTGATTCTAGGGAGAGAGTAGACAGTGTGTATGTGTTTCCATAAAACAGTATCCCATTGGATCCAGAAAATACCACAGGATGTCAAAGTTAGATAACAATCATTTTCACATCAGAAAACAAGATATAAAGCAATAACAAAATGTTCACTCTATTGCTAACATAATTCATATGTAAAATTTCTAGGAGTAGAATAATTAACATTGTTAGCATTTTATAAACAAGAAACAGTGAACAATCATTCATCAGAATTTTTTCACTAGCCTAAACTGAAACAACAGCCTCAGACAATGTGTTTTAACAGACAGGTTTAATACTCAGGAACTTTTAGCAATTTCAAAGGTTGAGCCAGAAAGAAGTGAAGATAAAAAGAGGAAATAAATCTAATGCACACCAAATTTTAAAGGTTATAAACAATATTAAATGCAGTTCTCTTTATTCTTTGCGTATCGGGTGCCAGTTGACTACCAGGTCAGACTGTGTAAAAATGTACAGAGTTATACAAGGCTAGGAGTTATCTTCAAATTAGGTAACTATTGCAAGAAAAAGAAAATGTGTGTCATAATTAGTAGCACCTGTGAATTCAGAAAGAGCTATTTTCGTAAGAATCAGGTTCCAGGGAACTTGTGCATGGCCAGTTTCTTTAAACATTCCACAGCCTGAGACTTCCTATACCATGAGTAAGCCTTCCTTTCTCCAGGCCTTCCATCTAGTTTAAAAGGTCTGTGGTTCCTGAAAACAAATCATTCTAGAAAGAGTAGAAGAAAGTACTGGGTACCTCAACCTTTTCCATGTCCTTTGTCACCAATTTTATCAGCACTGTGGTCTCTTTTCCCTAGCCTTCATTTTCTTATATGCCTGGAGAAGCCCTTCTTATTCCTCTCTATGACCCTCACTATATTCTAGATGAGCTTTGGCTTACATCCCTTATCACTTACACAGTATCTCTACATACCTGAGTTATCTCACCCCACTTCCACTTCTTGTATGCTGCTACATGATAGCAGGAGATGCCAAGAAGAAAGTTAGGTCTAGGATTTCTAACTCCAAAGCAAAGTTTAAAATATCCCCTCTAGTAAGGCTTCACAGTTTTGAGAGAGGAATCAAATAGGGTGTTTATTCCGTGAAGTAAAATATGTTGTAAAGACCCTTGACTAGCTCAAGCTAGGCTGGCATGAATATATAGTGGAGAGCAATGCTATGCAGAGATAACAGTTTTAGTCTCAAAAGCTCCATGAACAATTAAAGCAGCAGCCAATGAAAGCTTGAAAACCCTGCTTTTAAGTACAATTAAGTAGCTCAGGTGCCACATTGCCTTCAAATGCATATATTTTCAACTTCAGCAGCTAGTTCCACCGGCACTAGCTTCGCACATTTGTTACCCTAAAGTATAAAAATATCCCAAGACAATTACTCTTATTCCTTTTATCCTTGAACAAAACAAATCTTCAATTCTTCATACATAACCATTTACCCAGTGCTTGGAGAGCTAATTTGGGAAAACTTGAGCTCAAAACTTCTGACTTAAGGGATTTGGAATTAGAATCTGATCCCACAACCATTTAGCAAGTCTTAAATGCTAGGTTAAAATAGGCAATAGGGTTTTCAGAAAAAAAAAAAAAAAAAAAAAAAAAAAGAGGCAGCCACTCCAGTCCAGTTTTGAGGTCTTCTAATAGTACAGCAGGTCACTTTAACCAGCTTGAGACGAGTCTGGTGAAAAAGTGTTCCACCCTAAAAATACATACTAAACTCTTTTCCCTGATGCATATATTCTCCTGCCACTTGTTGTCACACCATTTCGTAGGTGCCTGAGCAATGTGAAAATAGAACATTGCTTTTAAGGACAGCCAATTCCTTCACTAAACTCAATATCTATGCATAGTCACTGTAATCTGGCGTAACTCCATCCTTCTGCCAAGTATAGTCATACTCACAATGGTCTACTGTGGCTGTCGCAGCCAAGGCAAGGAGAAACTAACCAACGCTCTCTAGATGAGAAGTGCTGGTATATTGAACATCTCCCAGGAAGACACCACACTGTGTGTATTTCTTTATCTTCCATGGGACAATCAGGCTTTCAAGTGACTATCAGGAATATCCAGTAAGAGGATTACAGACTAGAACATATCCTGCTTTGCAGTAACTAGAAAAAAACCCCACAGTTTCACCCACAAGATTGGAATGGGAACTGAGGGAAACCAACACGAACAGCTGCTTCCTAACTCACAAGCAAGTTAGATTTACACAGAAAACTCACAAGTCTAAACAATTGTCCTCTCTAAGACCAATATTCAAGGCCTTGGCAAAATATCTTTTGCATATAATGACTTGATGGTTGCCTGCATTCCTCTGTTGACTCTATGTCATTTCTGCTGTTGCCCATTCACCTATTTATCATTTACAGATAAGATATCTAACTTACTTGAGATGTCCTTACATGGCCTAGATTTTCACTTTTCTTTCTCTTTTAAGTCTGTAGGGCCTAATCCAGTAACTCTAAAAATATGTTATGGGGTGAAGGAAACTCATTCATATACAAAGTAAATATTGTTAGGGGATTTGGCCAAAAGAGAAAGGCTTCCTACCTTCTCCAAAAAGTATTTAATATTCACATGCGAAGCAGTACAGCAACAGACAAGATGTATACAAATATATTTCATCTACTCACTATTTAGGTGGAAAATTTGAGTCTAACCATTGCTAAAAATCAAACACAGCAAAGAATTGTACTGGATCTTCTGGATTTAATAACACTCAAACTACAAGGAAAAAATTATGCTCTACAAATAACTCAGCTGCTAGTACTGTGTGTGAAAGACAAAACATAGATTTTTAAAATAGTTTTGTAATCACTTCTAATGGAAACACTCAAATTTTTTACAGCTTTGCTCTCTTTGAACATTTTTTGGAGCACACATTTATCTCCCTAAATGATTACCATAAAAATGGTGGTGAGCAACACCTCCAGCAAAGCAAATTACCAGCTTGCATATGGAAGAAATCACTCTGCTGTTGCATTTTCTAGCCCTCTTCCACTTTGGCTTTTACAGACATCAGTGTTCTCTCTCTTCTAATTAAAAAAAAAAAAAAAAAAAAAAAAATTATAGACTATGTACTGTAGTGCAGGAGGACTGATTGAGTAGAACTACCGGAGGGCAGAATTTATCAACAGGCAGCCGTGACTTTGTCATTTACCTGTCTGCTTTGAAGTCTGCTAATCTTTTTATGTAATGTGAAAAAATGTAAGCAAAGAACTTCTAGTGTATACACACAATTTCCTTCTCTTTCTCAGTCTCAATCAGTCAAATACACATGCAAATGCACGTGCACACACACAGAGCATTTCTTTCTTTGTTCAGCTTTGATTGTGATGGATATCAGCTAAATTCTCTGCAGTTTTGGATTTTTTTTTTTTTTTTCCAGTTAAAGGCTTTCCAGGAGGAATTTAATTTTTACAGGGAGAAAACTGGAAGAAAACTTTGTCAGTTGACAACCACAGAATTTCCTGATCTTACATTATTCATTTTGAAACTATTATTGTGAAACCAGTTAAAGGACTTTAAAATGGAAAATCCCAGATTTTACAGTTCTTCACTGCTTTTTTTCCAGACATTGCTCCCATCCGCATTTTTTACTTAGAAATAAATGCTTTCATTAAGAAAAAATAGATCTTTTTTTTAGCTGACTATAATCTTTTGTACAGCAATTTTAATGTACACCTTTATTCTAAGAAGTGAGTTTCTTAAATAACATCTATTTGCTCTGAAAGCATGCTAACAGTCTTATACAACACACTCCATTAGCATGGAAATGGATTTTTTGTGTGTAATTTATTTTTCTGCTGCTGTATTACACTATAGCTGCAGTTATCAAAGAGAGACTGGAAAATTCTTGTTGTACGTTGAAGGGTGTAAGATTCCAGCTGCTTTTTTTTTAAAATTGTATTTCTAATATGTATTCTAACAAACAACATATTTTGTAATAAGTGTGAGTGTATATGTGTATCACTACAGAAATGTATTTAAATTTTTCCCATTTTTGAAACATTTCAAGAAATAAAAATGTTGCAAGAAGAATATGACTATATTAGAAAACCTTAGATTTATTAGTATAACATGTAAATATTTAGAAATAATATTCCAGGAATTATGAGAGAATAAAAAAAAAGATTAGGTAGGAATGAGAATATTATTGTGTTCACTTGGACTTGGAGCTATTTATTGCTAATGTGAGTCATTCAAAATATACATCATGGAAAACAATTGACAGCAAGTATGTAACTACATGACCAAAGGAGTTTATTTCTTCAGTGAGATTGGTGAAAATAATTCCTAATGCAAATTTGTCTTCATATGACACAATACTTGGTTCTAACCTTAGCATAGAATCTTAATAAAAAATAAAAATATGTTGAGAAAAAAAGGATTGAGTAACTGAGTTTTCTAGCAGTGATCTTTGATACTAGGATAAAATCCTGAATGCTGAGGTTGAATCAGAAGCAGTTTTGGACACTTTAAAATTTTCAGTTCACAGCAGTGTGCCAACTCAGTCTTTTTTGTGGCTATTTTTCTGTGTCATAGACAACAGATAAGTTTACCATGGTTTGATAACGAAAGAATTTCTACGTACCAACTTATTCCACCTGAAGACTAATATAATGAGTCTTACTGGGATCTTTTGGGGCCTAGAAACCATAGATATGAACTGGACATAGTGAGGAAGCCAGGCAGGTCATGAATTTTTGTGCAAGACATTCACTATACCTCTTGAACAAAATAAAACCTGTTCAACTACTGGAAAAAAAAATAAAATAATAATTTTTGCTCCCCATAATGCTGGTTGAATCAGCTTAGTACTCTGCATGAATTAGGCTAATTGCACCAGGCCCTCAACAGGCAAAATGTGTGACGATAGCAAGGTTCATGAGGACAGAGCACCTGGGTGTCCAGCTGTCCCATGATGGCAGCATATCCAGGTGATGGAGGTTGTAAATTATGTTCAGTCACTTGCTCCTGGTCTATACCACCGCATGGTGAAGGCTTTCTGCTCCAGGTGTACATTCAAGGTGCTGAGTTCTGCATTTCTCCATGCTGTCTTTCCTGGACTTTCCTGACTGCTGTCAGCTACCCTCAGGCTTATGGAGGCACCTTCAAATTGTAGTAATTTTCTATGTCAACAAATCTCTCCCTAGTTTAGAACCACCTATGAATTTGCTGATGTTGCACTCCTCATCAACCTAGGCATCAATGAAGATGTATGGGGTACAGTACTGACTTCAATGTAAAATGCTTGGTCACAGCTATCAGATGTATGATCGGATTTTCCCAGCCCTTTTGAGCCTGTATATAACCCTCTAGTCCAGTGTGCTGCTTTCAGCTTAGCCACTACAGCCTAATTTCCATGACATCCTTTTATTGCTCTGTTAGATTTCAGCATTTAAATTGCACAGCTACATACGTAATCATTCTTTTGGGTTTTACTGCCAGAGTCAACATGCTGCCTAGGACTCGCAAATTCCTATGCCTCTTGTCCAATCTTATTTGGACATAGAATCCTACATCCAAATCCTATAGGAATTTGGGCATAGGATTATAGGCATCTACAATCCTTAACTTGTGGCAAAAAAAGAAGAGATTTTGGCATTTTCCATGCAAAATAATGTTGCAATATCTGTAGGGGAAAAAAAAAATCTTTATTAGAAAAGATTGCCCTCTCTGAAGAACTGTTGGTTTATAAACAGTTCACTGCTTAAATCTACCTTGTACTGAGGGGGGCACACCCATCAACCTCACTGTATGCAGCAATTACGATAAATTAGATTGCGTCAGAGCTTTCCAGTAGATAAGGCTTTAGCTGAGGATTAACATCCCTGAGATACAGATACTTCCTGAAGATGTGTGAAATAAATACTTGCCATAGCATAAAAGACACCTCCCAATACCTGGTCTAACTGTAAACAAATATTTCAGTATTGGGGTTTCTTATAGTAAACAAGAATTTCCATACTCTTTAAGGAGAACGGTCTACTGCATAATATCTGCTGAGAGCTTTGTGTAGGATTTAACAAAAGCAAAGACAGACTCCATCTGCATGAAAGGCTCAGCAGCTGGTAGAAGGAAAGTGTTCCAGAATGGTCTGTATTTGCAGACCTTCCCGATATTTCTGTTTCTGATACACATAAAGTTGCTGTGTATATACTGTGTTCATGCCAAAGGCACTCTCAGAAGATGGAATCAGAAGCACTCTCTCAGGCTTTACATTCCAAGATGAGAAAAAAAACAACTGAATTCTCAACACCTTGTGCAAACTTGCAAGGTTAGGAAGATCTCCAGTTGTATGCTGCTATGACAGTTGCTTATGTTAAAGGTACTTTTTGTGGCAATACTGTAATGGTTTTAATTTAATAAAACCAGCAGAAACACCAATTAATGTAGGGGTTTTATTGTTAATATTTTTGTGGGAGGGAGAGATTAGGAGAAAAATAAACAAAGCAGGCTTAAGCTTAAAAATGAACAAAAATAGTTTTATTAACATATATTAAAAGACTGAGAAAAGAAAAAAAAAGTTGAGAAGCAAGAAAAACTTAAACTAAAACAAAATGATACTTTAAAACACACTTCTTTCCTCTTACAAACTATTAACTTTTTTATTGAAAAACATAGAAAGACACAACTTAGGATTTTCAGTCAGTTTCACTACTTAGACATAACTACTCATTACTCTAGGAGAAGAGTCTTTCTAAGATCTTTTTATGAAGACGTTTGCTACAAGACAAAATAGTCCAGTGCTCTCAATGTCACACATCTGCTGTCACCTGGAGTTTTCACAGACTGTGATGTTCTATCCGCAGAACTTCTCAGTGTATCTGGGGTACTATTTACGAATACTTCTTCTGATTTAAAATTATCTTTGTCTCAAAGGCTGAGACCTCTTTTTGACCCAGGAGCGGGGGTTTTAAAGTTCCCAAATAAATCTCTATTATATCAGTCCTTAATTTTTAATTAGAATAGCATTCTACCCAAATAATACTAAGATGCTGCAAAGAACAGTTCATTTCTTCATAATTTACCTTTGAAAAGTCTGGTTAAAAAGGTCCACTTCGTCAATCCTATTCCAATATTATTATTTCTTTCACTTTTCATCTAACTGACTTCATGCAGTGTCTGTTCCACGTACCCTCTGGGGTTTTTTTTTCTTTCTTCTTTCTCTCGAGGAAGAATTGTGCTTTAAAAGTTCCAAGTTGCTAAGAAAGGGTTACCACCTGGGCTTGCAAAGGCCACGTGCATGCGCCGGGCTGCAGGGCTGAAGCAAAAAATGCAAGGCCGTGCTGATAAAGGAAGCTGGTAAAGGTCCTTTTTTCCACCCCTCGGTCTCATCCAGGGTGGCTCAGCTCGGAGTTGTTATGGAGCTACAGGCTTGCTTTCTCTGCTGCCAGCAGTGATTAAGCTGGGCCATGTCTTGGCCCCTTCTGCCGTGGTCTGAGCACGTGGCCAGCACTGCCGAGCTGCAGCTGCCCCTCTCCCCTGCCGGCAGCTGGAGAAAGGGGCTCAGCCAGCCCAAGCCTTCCCCGTGCAGGCAGCGGCTCCCAGACCCTGGCCAGGCCCAGCCCAGCCGCCTAAAAAGGCAGCAAAGCCAGACCCGAGGCCACCTGCCACCTCCAATGTTACCTCATTGCTGATTCTAAAGCGAGAGAGTGGGTGGTCCCAGCAGATTAGTTTTAAATGTTCCTTCCAATGTTGCATCGCCACTTCTCAGTGGTCAACTTAGCTGCCAATATCCCAGCCTACTTTTTGATAGGTCCTTGTCCTCCCTGCCCACCGCCCCCCTCCCCCCCACACACACACACTACAGGCCGGGCAGGGCAGGGCAAAACATTTTACATTTCTCTATATCTAGAAAACAAAATTGTGCTAACCCATGATAAATACATATTCATTTTCTCTTCACAGAAAATAGATTCATAGAAACAGAAGATGAAAAAAAGTAGTTAGCAGTCCTATTGATCAATATTTTTCTTTGCTCATTCTGCACCTTTAACATTTAATACCCTTGAGTTTGTTCACTTTCAGCCATATGCAAACTGACAAGAGACAGAGGCGAATGTAAAAATTGTTTGTTCTCTAACTAGTGCAGTGGACTGTATAAGCCATGGCACACAGCTTTTTGGTTCAATTCTCTATGCAGCTGCACCCTCTTCAGCACTGTTTTGAGACTTAGAAACAAATAAATATTAGTTTCAGTAGAGCATCCCCTTCAGCACTTCAGAGCATAGGAGCCATGTTACAAAGGAGAATGTGAGTTTTCTTTGGACGCAAACACAGAGCAGAAATATCAGCAGAGCAAAATCAGGACTGAGGGCTTTGGTGGGATGGAGTAATCTCTATCAATAAGGTCCAAAAATGAGAAGACAGAGACTGTCTCAAATGTATCTGGATCCAGTTTTCTCTCCTTCCAGGTCCAAGAAGGCTAGTTCTTTACCCATTACTTTACCACTGCCAACAGAGCCTGGAAGGGGTCAGTTGCTAGGGTTCAGCTTTTCAAGTGTGCTGCTTTCGCTCATCACATAATTGACTGTAAGTCTCTGCTCTAGGCAGCAGCAGTTCACCCCCAGAGACATGTAATCCTGACACATCTGCATTTGCAGTCACAATCTGTGCCTTCACAAAGGAGTAAGAACATAAGTGAGAAGCTCACCACAAAACCTGGGAAGAGCCATTCCTTCTCCATCCCTTTCCTCTAGAGCTTGGACACTGGAGAGAAGAGCACCTGCAAGATAAAGTAAAGTGATACTTTGGTTGCAAAATAAAAAAGTAGAAACTCTTTAGCCTTTTGGCATATTCTCCATCCACTCCATGTCCCAAAGATGGAGCAGCGCAGACTGTTAAGAAAATGGCTGCAAACAGCCCCTTAAAGATGAAGTGCTTCACAAACCAACCCAAAAATACTGAGACTTTTTTGAATACAATCTTGCAGGCTAGCTATAAGTGCCTTAGGAGGTCTGTGGTGATTAACACATCTTTACTGTTAGTCAGGGCTTTGTAGTAGTTTGCAAATTCTAATAAGGCTTCAAAGGCTTTTTTGCCATGTACACTCTTGACTGAGAGTCCTCTGCTGCACCTCCGACAAAGGCAGGAGGTCTCACCAGGCAGTCTATGCCAGATCTGATGTTGTGTTTACAACACAGTGATGCTCAGAACTGTCTGCAGTGCTGCCAGAAGCTCTGTGGAAATAGTGGAAAATGTCCACAGGACGCAACGGAAGAAATCTCTAGCCTGGAAGTTGGCAGCCTTAGCAGTGCTGTAGTGGCAATAGTCAGAGAGGGTGGAGATGCTCACACTTTGAAACTTACTGCAGAAAGACAGAGAACAAAAGGAGAGCATTAATTTGTGAGAGGTATGAAGACCAGGTCTTAGCTCCTTAAAATCATCTTGTCTCCACAGATTTCAGTGAAACTACATTGATTTACCTCTGTTGGGTGCCTAGTTGTTTCTACAGTAGAAGAAAGGCTTAATAAACCCATGGATTGTGTTCTCAACCTGTATAAATTGTTAAAGTTCGCTTTATATCTGTGGAACTACAGCAGACAAAGGTCAGGCTCAACTATACCTAAGAACACTCACTGAGTGCTTACTGAGTTTTGTTTCTCAGTCTTCCTATATATGCACTCTCATTCCATTAAGTATTGGGGTTTCTAATACCTCCGAGGGTCCAGCCCTGTTAAGAGAAATGACTTAAATCACATAGCAAGACAACTCCTCTGGACATGCTTTTTAAAATAAAAGGTTTTAATAATTTTTAAAGCAATGAAAGTAATAAACATAAACAGACAAAGAAAAGCAGGCTGAACACAGTGTAGAGAGCATTCTAACACTGTTATGGCAATCCCGAAAAGCTTTTGAGTTCTTTTGTGTAATCCCTTTAGTACTTAACAGTCTAGGTGGGTTCCACTGGCAAATAGCCAATAAGGAAAGGTACAGACTTTAAAGGATGGTGACAAGGCCCAACAGGTGCTTCTTTCTTGGCTTTGAGAAAGGCACAGAATTTTCTAGTTTGGTTTCCTTCTATGTTCAAGGTAAGCTGAAACCCTTTTCCTTATACAGAAATGCCCACTCGGGGCTGGGGGTGCATTACAACAATTAAGTACTTTCAGGAGCTGGGCTCTCTACATGCAAAGGGCTTAAGCTTGTCTACAAAATACATCTTAGGATTTTTATAGAAATTTGGTATAGAAGAGATGTTATTTACCCATGCAAATGTAAATGTATATCTTCTATTTAGAACGCCCTGATGATTGCAGAATATGTTATTTGCATTTAATTCATTGTGCCTGATGTAGAATTAAAGAAAGTGAAAAAGATAACAGCCCATTTGTCAAAATGAAAACTATTTATGCCTGTCAAAGTTTGTAAGCAAAAGGCTATTTGCAGAAGTGCCTGGGTTGAAATTTTCACCCCTCATGATTTTATGTAAGCCTGAACTGTATTAATTTTCCCATATCACCTCACAGATACGTCTTCAAGAGTTAGGATTATTTCTATAAACTTATGAAAACTGTTCTGCTTTGAAATATTACTTCAGGAATTCACTCATATTGATTTCTAATGTTGCTGGTTTTTGCAAGATAAGAATTCTAATCCATCTGCTGAATGTAACACTGCTGAAGATTAAACATCTGTCATTCCCACTCCCCAAAATAAAAAAAAAAAAAAAAAAAAAAAAAAAAAGAAGAAAAAAGATCAGTGTGTTGGTGGATTAAAGAAGGTCTATTTTCAGATATCAGCAAAAGACAACAATTTGTGCTATCTTCTATGTCAGTGTCAACTTCTGAAGCTTTAAAGATGTCTTCTATCTACAAAGAACAGAATGGAACAAACCCAACTGGATGATATCCCTATCTATAAAAATCAGAAACACATCACTCAAAGTAAATGAAGTCTTTCTGCACCCTTCTCAGAGGTACAGAGTTTTAGCCCACTTAATCTCATCCTCCTCTATTCTGAAAACAAGAATGTGTATTCATAATGTTTTGGTAGCAGGGGGTCTACAAAGCTGGCATCTGTGAGAAGTTACCATATATCTGATGGAGTCAATGCTGGCCAGCTCCAAGAAAGACCCACTGCTGTCCAGAGCTGAGCCCATCAGCAGCAGTGATAGGGTCGCTGGGATGACAGATTTAAGAAGGTAATAATACTACTAGGCAGCAGCAGCTGGGAGAGAGAGGTAAAATATGGAAGAAGAGCAGCTCTGCAGACCTCAGGGTCAGTGAAAAAGGAGGGGGAGGAGGAGCCAGAGCTGGGGCTCCCCTTAAGCCCCTGGTGAGGAACAGTGTGCCTCTGCAGCCCATGGAAATCCACAGGGGAGCAGAGATCCATCTGCAGCCTGAGAAGGACTCTATGCCAGAGCAGATTTATGCCGGAAGGAAACTGTGATCCTATGGGAACCCCACACTGGAGGAGGCTCCTGGCAGGACTTGTGGCCCCACAGGGAGAGGAGCCCAAGCTGGGCAGCTTTACTGGCAGAACATGTGACTTCACAGAGGACCCACACTGGAAGAGTCTGCTTCTGAAGGACTGCACCACATGGAAGGGACCCCTGGAGCACAGGATTAGTGTGAGGAGTCCTCCGCCTGAGGACAGAAACAGCATGTAATGAACCAACAACAGCCCTTATTCCCTGTCCCCCTGAAATGCTGGGGGATGGAGGGAGAGAACAAAGAGAGCAGCTTAAAATATCGCACCGCTAGCCTGCAGGACTAGACACAGGAGAAAAGATATCTATTATATTTATGCATTGTTTCGAAGGTGTATGTTCCATTTTCTACAAATTCTTCTGCATATAACAGATGTAGCAGTTAAAGGGATATGAAAACCATATGTAACTACGTGATCATGCATTAATGCTTTAGGAAGACTACATGTGAAGTCGTAGCATTAAGAGCATCACTTAACTGGTACATGTTTCATTGTCTTAATTTAACCTTCAAATGGGTAGATTTAGTATATATAACTTTGTCAACTATCTCTAAGGTCCTACAATAGGCTTCTTGTGGACAGAGGGGAAACTCTTATGAACTCTTTAAGTCACAAGATGCTTTTCTTTGCACCAGATATGCTGAATGAATTGTTCTCTGTTTTAACATGAATAAGTTTAACAGTTTCAGTGGTACTGCACTGAAACTAGAATGTAGCTTTTATAATTTAAAATTCAATTATAATTTCTTTAATATGAAATAAAAAAATCCAAGGAAAGCTGAATTTTTTACATCTTTTGATTTTTTTTCTTTTTCCTCATTGGTCCAAGACTAAAGTGTCACTGTTGGACATGAAAGAAAGATGAAAGACTCCAAGTATTTCAGAAGGCAAAGAGTACAGAAGGCTTTATTGTCTAATTTTTACCACCTTTTATAAGGTGTTCCGATACAGACTTAACATGATTGGTGACTAGGAGCAACACCTCTCTAATTCCATTGGTGAAACTAGAGAGACAGCAAAACACCACCTGGAGAAGGATTGTTTTGGGAAAGGATCGTTGTTTTGCCAAGATTGTTTTGAGAAGAGGCCTTCTGGAGAATTTTTCCCTTGGGAAACAGCACTGGTAGCAGGCTAAAATTCTTTCAGACTTAGAAATGTCAGGCCCACACTACGGAACACTTGTAATTGTAATTACATCGTAGAGCATTTGCACATGTCTATTTCATGAAAAGACAGCAACTCATCTTTCCTAATTATAGAAAGTTTGCATTAAAGTGTGCTGTAGTTATGCATTCTATAATTAGTCTTATAGAGTTTAAATTTCTGGTTTTGCCTTTGAATTTGAAAAGCTCCCAAATAACACAATACTCAAGTAAAATTTCTTTAGATACGCTTGTTTAAGTTCACTAATGTGAATTCTGCTTCAGGAGTAAATCTGACCTTTCCACTTTCATACTCAAAGCAAGCAGGCAAATTAATAGAAATAGCAGACAATTAACCCTCTGGAGCAGTTAAGAGTCGTCCAAGAGGGACTTGTGAACATCCCATTTTGTACTAGGACAAACTTTCCCTTGTCATCAACACATGAAACTGCACCTGCCTTCCAAAGTTCACTCACGAAATTTAGGATGAGAGTGAGACCGGTTGGAAGGCTTAGTACCCTGTGGATGTGTCACAGCAAAACCTGGGACAGCCTGAAGGCATCTGTGAATTGTGGGCTTTCTGATCTAATTTTTTTAAATTGTGTTATTTTCTTCTGCTGCTCTGCACTGAAGACTTTTTAGCTCAGTGTATGAGCAGCAATATATTCCTTCAGATGCCCTAAGATTACTTCACATACTTTAAGATTACTTTTTTAATGTTTACTTCACATACTTTAAGATTATCTTTGAGATAATCTTCCCAATGTTTCAGCCACCCACTTCTGCATCTTTGCCTTTCTGTTAAAACTATGGGATGCCTCCCTCAGGCACATGAACTCCATGACATTGCTTTCTCATCTGAGATATGATTAGAATGTTACAAATCTGCGCAGCTTCAGTTCTATTTATTTTGCCACTTGACATCAGAAACTTGCTGAAAACAACATAGGTGAAAATCAATGAGGCATTTACATAGCAATCTGTCCAAATCTTGAAGTCATAAAACTATGACAACAGCTGCATAATATTCCCATTCAAAAAACTGATTTTGAACTCAGTGGTTGGAACCATAATTTACCAAAATGTTGCTAGCCAAGTTGATACACTTTGTGATATCATCAGCAGTCACCACATTTCATTACCAAGATAACAAAAGTTGTTGGCAGCCTGTTTCACACATTATCAGTGAACACTATGGGGGACTTTTACAAATCTAGTCTATCCTGTGGGATGAACAATTTCTGGGCCTTGGGCTTTTTTTTGTAGACTGTGAGGTCACTATGCTTTGTGGAAATGCGATCAGTAGTCAATGAGATATCCGAAGATTTTTTTGCCTTTACAAGTTTCAAGAATATGGAATAAAACTTGCTGATGACTAACCTTAAATTTGTCCATCAACATGGCATCACTTGCACTGCTAGGGCCATTATTAACTTAGTTTAACTTACTTGAAAAAGCACAAAATATTTCAGCAAATATCTTTGCCTGATGAGACAAAACTTTCTTTCTCATATAATGGAAAAGGATATTGCTGATTTACTAATCAGGGCAGGCAAAAGGGCTGTTCACAAAGCAGAGCAATTCATAGACTCGAAGACTTTAGAAGAATTATGACAGATCAGGTCAAAAATTTGGTTTTCCTCAAGATCCAAATAGCAAGAACAGACAGTCATGGCATAGTCAGAATGGAATCCATGTTAACTTCTGCATTTTTTTCACCTCTGCAATTTTACTGAGAAAACAATTTAGCAGAGTTGGCATGCACCATTCCAACAACTGCTGAATTCTATCACTCATCTGAAACTGATAATTTCTCTCTTTCATAAGCTAACCAGCTAGATAGACCAGTTTTTGACAAAGGACAAAGAAGGGACAGAGCAGTATCTGCTTATTCATTCCAAACTAGTCCATCTTAATTTCTGTCAAAACAGTGACTTTATTTTGCTACCAGTGCTCCAAAATTTGTAATGACCTTCTGTCCATACAAGGTCTAGATCCTTTGTTCAGTCACACAACCCTTAGCCTTGAGTCATCTGTCCTATAGCATGCAGTGCCATTAATCTACCATATTTCATTGGGAAAAAAAAAAAAAAAAAAAAAAAAAAAAAAAAAAAAAAAACCAAACAAAAAACTAATCAGATGTAGATTGAAAACTACAAGGTCAGTATTCAGATTTCCTCTAAAGTAAAGGGATATTTGTAAAAGATACTGTTTGCAAGCCTTCTGTCTCAGATGATTATATGTTTCTGATTGAGCTTTATCCTTCAGAATTCAAGCACTAGAACTAAAAGAATTATTTCCTGTCCTGCTGAAATAGGATGAAAAAATTTTCAGAGTGAAACCACCTTAATGCTTAATCCCATTCTCAGCACAATATTTTTTTCTTCCTGTGCATGAATGTCAATGAGAATGTGGAATTATATTTTTGTGCTCTAAAAAGAACTTAATTGTATGATGGAATGCTTTCAGAAAGCTATTTGAAAAATACATTTCACTTTAAAATAAATATGTTATTAATAACCTTTTTTTCCCATTTTAATCTCACAGTGGAGCAAATAGTTCAACATAATTAATGCAAAAATATGAAAAGTTACAAGCTTATAGTTCTGTTTCTAAAAGCATTACCATAGGGCAGGGTATTGTCAGTATAAAGAGACAGGTAAAGTGGCACACTGTAGGAGGAAACAGGAGCTCTGGCACACATACTTGGCAAGAAAAATTTATAGAGATAAATATTTATCATTTCACTTTTATCTTACCAATGATAGTCAAAGTGATATAAAGCAGGAGAGGTGCAGGAAAGTAAAAGCAGTAATACACAAGAAATTTGCTTATGTTTCTTAATCTTCCTTACATTTTACATTTAATTTCACTTGTCTATTGTTATATTAACTCACCATCCAACTCTAAATCCCAAATCACCGCTAGTAACAGATGTTCAACATCTTGCAGGTCAAATTCCCCACACAGGAAAAAATATTGACAGGGTTTCAATATTTTTTCATGCGTAACCCTTTTATACAAATCCTGAAACAGATAGAAAGAAACAGCACACAAGTAATGCTCTTTCAGAAATTGAAGCAAAACATGTCTATCTGACTCAGCCTCAGTGGGTAAATTATGACTTGGGAACAGAGTTTAGCTAGCAAAGTACGGTGTAAAATCTTTTACTGACCATATGATTTCTTCTAGTCAGAAATTTGTGTAGTGCTACTTAAAAAACCACAACATTTTTTGTAAAGAGAGAAGAGTAGTTACACACTTACAAATAGGAATTCAGACACCAACCTGCAATGTCTCCCTGAAGAAGCATATTTTCAAATGTCTTCAATGAACGAATTGGACAAACTGCAATTTCTTGGGAGAATAAATACTGGTACACATTTGGAATACATCTGTTACTCCTGTTTGACTCTTAATACCAGCACCCTGTCAAAATTTGAATATGGACATTTAGATTGTAGTAGAAAAATGAGCTCTGGAATAAATAGATTCACAGGTATTTTCAAATAGTTTGATTGTTTTTTCCTAATTGCACTGTATTTGAGCTATTATACTCCGTACAGTTTAAACAGATGAAAAACTCCTAAAGCATTGCAAAGGAAAAGAAAAACAATGCATGTTTTATGTACTAGTATTCTTCCAGATAAGCCTAATTAGCAGTCTCTTAATTTGTAATGATAAAAGAATGATTTAATTAAATAATGTTTAGTAGATTGTGATAGTGAATGAGAAAATATGTATTGATAAAAATTGATAATTATAATAGAAAAGTATTTCCAAATGCAATTAACTAAGAAGTAAACACACCCCTCCCCCCCCTTTTTTTTTTTTTTTGGTCGATGTATTGTTTATACATTAATCTCCAGTTCCACTTCTCTGATGTCTTGGTTTAGAAAGACAGGTGTCCACCAAGGAAAGGTGGAGCTTCCCTTGGAATGGAGAATGTAAACCCCCTCCCTCCAAATTATTATAATTTTGCAATTATGGGCTTTCAGGCAAAGATGATATGGGAATAGGAATAACAGCTTTTTACTAGGAATATTAAAAATACAAATGTAGTAGTACAAAAAAACCACAAGCAAGCAAACAAAAAAATCCTAGAAACACTGACAGAGTCAGAATACGACCTGACACGCTCTTGGTCAGGGTGTTGGAAGCAGTCCAAATAAGTCCTTCTGGAGTAACAGATGTGGCTCTATTGGAGTAGAGATGATCCGATAGAAGGGTCCAGTGGTGGCGAGATGGGGCCAGTCTTCCTCTGGGAAATCCAGTGGAAACAGGCTACCCTGGTGTTTCTTACTCCCAGTTTTTATCTAGGTAGGAATGCTTGTCTTCTCCTACTGGGTGGAGTATCTCACAATGGGATGATATAATTGTATCAGTCATGTGGTGAGCCTTAATGGCCCATTAACAGAGGATATCCTCCTGGAGGGAGGATGGGTCATGGAAGAGAGAAAAACGCTGCCCCAACTGCTTTTAACAGCTGGCTCATTAACAGAAGACACCTGCCCCCTGCCCCCCTCCAGAGTTTTGAGGAATGGGTTATAAAAGAGATAAAGAAAAACACTTCCCCAACCAGTTTCAACAGATGGAAAATAGAATACACATTTTTGGTTGCATATTGGACCCCAAGACATCTGGGTTACTATATAAGAAATCATTCTCAAGACTATGTTTATCAGAATGCCCCACAGGGCCTCTCGAACATAACTCTTCTTATGAGTTGCTTACCAACAAATAGTTGTCTGTCACTAATTTAACAGTTTTTTTTTTTTTTCCCTAAAAGCTTATTTCATGGACGCAATGAAAAAGGATTTTTTTTTTTTTTTAATCAATTATTATTTTTCATCAGAATTCTTAACCCATACGATATTTATTGCATATATTAATATTTCTTTTATTATTTATTTCTTTAACTTCATTAATTCATACAGGAATGTAATGGTTTAATATACCAGATATAATTTTTCCATAGAGAGATTTTTACACTAAATACATTCATTTTCATTTATTCATTTTGACAACTCAGTGACATTCTAGTGACAAAGGAAGTTAACATCATGAATATTTTTTATATACCCCACAATATTGTCTGCCATCCATAATAGAACATTGAACATTGATTTTGAGCACTTGTAGCCTAGGGATACATATTTTTCAAAGAAACTACTTGGTCATGTTGAATAATTTCCATTCTACCTACAGTATCTGATTTGCTATAGAGGCACTTACAACTCTGCCAGTAAAACTGAGATTGATTAGGACCACATGATAGGAATACATAAGGCATGAAACCTTGTTATATACCGAGTCTTAAATCTTTTTATCATTCAGGTTGGGGTTTTTAACTTAATTTATTTTCATCTAGAAAAAATCAAACCAATCAATACAAGATCTCTCTTAACCCTTGTCTCAGTCTGCCCTCCAATTAAATCCTTCTTCAAAAATGTACCCAGCTGACTTTTCAGTTAATTCAAACTTCTTGTTAGAGTTCAAATCCTTGGCTTGTTCTATGTCTCAACAGTATGTTCATAGACTGACTTACAGGTCAATGTCCTATTTAACCACATTCAGAGAATGTTTTGGTTTTGACCTAGCCACTGTTAGGAACTCTACACTTATGACCAACTTGTTCTCTTTCTCTCATAATTTAAATGACTTTCCGACATCCAAATTTGTCTCTATCTAATTCCAATCATGAAAGGCAATTCCGTCAAACAAGATAATATGTCTTTAAAAAAACCAACCAAACCTGTTGCATTTTTTTTGAATCATTTTGTATAGGTAAAGGCAAGAAATGGTGACATTAAAAATAAAACAAGGAGTCTTGAGCTGAAATAGTAGACGCACTTGAAGACAAGGACCACCTTGTTTAATCAAAGTATTCATAAATGGGCTTTATTTCCTCCATCATGTTCCAACTGTGCTCTCAATCTCAGCTTGATTTACTGCATATGCCATATGGATCTCAACTTTACAGCATTTTCTTTTATGATACATCAATACTGAGATGAAGAATGTCAATTTAGGTCCATCATGTAGCTAGATAAATATGTTTTCTTACATGGTTACGCACAAATTAAATTTCAAAATGCAGTATTCAAAGATATTGTGAGAAGAAAATCCTGAAACAATGGTTTATACTTTTATTTTGTTAAGGATTATTATTTATATTCTATGTATGGATGATTATTATTTCTACAAAGGTGAATTGTATAATAGAGTTCTTGGGAAAATCAAAAGAAATGTTTTGAAGACTATGAAGAAAAGGAGCATGTATGAAAAAGGTGATACTCTAGGTGAGTAGCTAAGCAACAGAGTAAAAACTACAAGTGAGAATAAATTTTTTTTGACAGAGGATTTTTCACCATTGCCAGTGAGAGGGAAAGTTTATGATGATCAAACTGATCAGTAGTGTGAAAATAAGAATTACAAAATGTGACTAGAAAAAAGAAAAAACTAACAGAAAGATTAATTAAATAAAATAAGTAGGAGCTAAATATGAATGTAAGAAGTTCAAAATCTTAAAGTTATTGAATAGTGTCTGCTGATCGAATTGCCATATTGTTTTCTTTCCAAATAGGTGATTGAATTATTGGAACTATGTGTTTCAAATAAACTTAGATGAATCACCCATAACAGTAGCTACCCTCAGGACACTTATGTTTCCGGGCACAATTATACAAACTCTTTTCCTGCCAGTTTTCACGATATAATTTGTGTCATCTGAAGAAAAATTAAGTGTAGTCACCTGAATGAAGAACTACTTCCAACCCTTCATTGCTTTTTAAAAAAGTACTAATTTTCCTGAGACTCTTCCCAGGCATTTTAATTAACTAGGACCAATACAATCTTAGACACTAACTAACCTTTGGACAATTTGGACATTGCCCTGTTCAGTGCACTTTGAAAATCTCATTCTTCCATAGCTAATTCCTTTTATGCTAGGTAGGGACACTGGGTATTCATATTGAAGATGCTAATTAATTATTGTAGCACTTGAAACTTTTTGTGAATATAGCTTTTCATTCCTTAGACATCTATAGGATTAGGTCTCATGGGTGGGTGGGGATGTGGAAAAAGAGAGAAAAAGAGAGAAAGAGAGGAAAGAGAGTCAAACACACAGCAGAGATTAGACTCACTGCACCTACATGATAGGCTAAAAGAACTTGTGTTGACTATTAGACTATTCATTCTATGAATTTATCACTAAATTATTTAGCATAAAAAGTTCCATTGCCTTTCAACCAAGGCAAGATATCTCTTTGTGCAATAAAGTATATCATGGGTTGACACAATTTTGTTTTCTAAATGTAGAGAAATGTAAAAAGTTTTTCCCTGCCCTAAGAGTATCGTGGGCTGGGGAGGGGGGCGGGGGGAGCACAAGGACCTACCAGAAAGCAGGCTGGGATATTGGCAGCTAAGCTGACCAATGAGAACTGTCAGTGCGGCTTTGGAAGGAACATTTAAAACTAATCTGCCATTGACCGCCCACTCTCTTGCTTCAGTGATTGGCGATGAGGTAACTGTGGTTGGGGCCAGGCCCGGGCCCGGTCGGGTCGGGCTCTGCTCCCTGTCTGGGCGGCCGGGCCAGGCCTGGCCGGGGTCTGGGGGCCGCTGCCTGCGCGGGGAAGGCCTGGGCCGGCTGAGCCCCTTTCTCCAGCTGCCGGAAGGGGAGAGGGGCGGCTGGAGCTCGGCAGTGCTGGCCACGTGCTCAGACCACGGCAGAAGGTGCCAAGACATGGCCCAGCTTAATCACCACTGGCAGTGGAGAAAGCAAGCCTGTAGCTTCGTAACAACTCTGAGCTGGACTGCCTTAGATGAGACCGAGGGGTGGAAAACAGGACCTTTACCAGCCTCCTTTATCAGCACGGCCTTGCATTTTTCTCTTCAGCCCTGCAGCCCGGTGCATGCACATGGCTTTTTTGCAAGCTTGAGTAAACGTAACCCTTTCTTAGCAACTTGGAACTTTTAAAGCACAATTCTTCCTCGAGAGAAAGAAGAAAGAAGAAAACAGAAGGTACATGGAACAGGCACTGCATGAAGTCAGTTAGATGAAAAGTGAAAGAACTAATAATATTGGAATAGGATTGAAGAAGCAGACATTTTTAATCCGACTTTTCAAAGGTAAATTATGAAGAAATGAACTGTTCTTTGTAGCATCTTAGTGTTATTTGGGTGGAATGCTATTCTAATCAAAATTAAGGACTCGTGTAATAGAGATCTATTTAGGAACTGTGAAACCCCCGCTCCTGGGTCAAAAAGGAGGTCTCAGCCTTTTGAGACAAAGATAATTTTAGATCAGAAGAAGTATTCGTAAATAATACCACAGATACACTGAGAAGCTCTGCAGATAAAATGTCACAGTCTGCGAAAACTCCAGGCGGCAGCAGAATGTGTAACAGAGAGCATTTGACTATTTTGTCATATAGCAAACATCTTCATAAAAAAATCTTAGAAGGACTCTTCTCCTAAGTAGTGAGTAGTTACATCTAAGTAGTGAAACTGACTGAAATTCCTAGGTTGTTCAATAAGAAAGTTAATAGTTTGTAAGAGGAAAGAAGTGTGTTTTTAAAGTTTCATTCTGTTTTAGGGTTTTTTCCAGCTTTTTTTTTTTCTATTCTTTTAGTGTGTGTTAATAAAACTAATTTTTGTTCATTTTTAAGCTTAAGCCTGCTTTGTTTATTTTTCCCCTAATCTCTCCCTCCCACAAAAATACTAACGCTAATACCCCTACATTAATTAGTGCTTCCTCTTGGTTTTATTAAATTAAAACCATTACAAAGTATTTTAAATATTTTTAGAAAATCCCATCAGAGATTTTCTGTGTCCTTAAAGATTTTGTTCTGTTACTGAGAAGGGTCTGTTTTAAAATGCAGGTTATTAATAGAGAAAAGCTGAAGGAAATAATTTTCTTCTTTTTTAGCCAGTTATCAAAAGAGCAAATATATGCAAACTTACTATCATGACCTTGATTTTCAATAGTGACTAGTGATTTTGCAAGTCAGGCATTTCATTTCAGATGGCTTAAAATGAAACCCACCTGATTTTCAAAATGCTTTAAAAAGTAAACCACTAAAGAAAAGGCACTTTCACTTTTTGTTATTAAAGACTCAATGTAAGATTTGGAATTGTGCTGGTCAGTGACCCAAATAAGCTTAGTCAACTGTAGAGACAGAACAGAAACCTCTATTTTTGTTGAATTTGCTAGGTACTACTGTGTTCAGCTCATATTATAAAAAGACTTCACTTATTTATATTATTGATTTTCTAATTTCGTTGCTACCATTAAAATATGGTTACAATGCCAACCACTATAATTGCTCCTAATTTAACATAGGGGATAGCACAAGTAAACAGAAGTTAAAGATAAAACTTTCAGACTTTACTCAGCTGTTTTCTGTTTACAAACAGACTTTTCAGATGTTGCTGTTAAAGAGAGCATTAAATATTTATATAGATAGTGGAACGTTCAGCTACATTAGAAAGGATATAAGTAAGAAATTTAAACTTTCATGCCCCAGGGCATAACACTAACTGCCTGGGGCTGAAAAGTAATTTCCCTTTTGGCAGGTTATTCCAAACTCTTCATTATAGGAAGTATAACTTACTAACCTCTGTCAGGAACAGGTTACTAGACAAATGGACTACTTATCTAGACCCTTATGATATTTCATGTCAGATTTAGAAACCATCCATTCATAATGAGCGAAGAAAGGAGAATAAAGGAAATGCATTTTTTTAATTACAGGCTCATCAAAAGCAGGTTAGAAAGTTAAGTACTATAGCCTGATCTTAGATCCTGAGGCAATCAAGTCCCACAGAAAACAGGACCATTTGTCTGATTAATACTTGTAATCAAATGGATGAAACTGTTGGGATTGCTAAAAATATTGCTGCTCTATGTTTCATTTATTACTTGAAATGCATGTAAGAAAAAAATATGGGCATGGTATGTTTAGCTCCCAAAGGATGTAAAACTCAGTTTTGACATTTAATAGGAGGATATGAGAAAAGGTTAGATGTTAAATAAAATGCTGAGACATTTGTGAGTGGGAAGGAAAAGGAAGATAGTACATAATATGATGGGTTAATATAGTTCCAACAAGTTATCAAAAATTAATTTTTCTTTTTTTATATATATTAAAGCTTCCTTCACTGTATGTTCAGAGTAACCTGCTATTCACATACAGCTTGCACATTTTTAAAATAGTCTATATCTTTGGGGGGTTAACTTGTAAATCTTCCAAAGGTGAAACCCTCATTCAATAACAAAAATAATGACTTTCAATCAAGAATATACTTGAATGATGATATAGCTTAAGTATTGGCAATATTTTCTGTGTTATGTTCTGCTTAAAAGTCTCTTGAGGTGCAGTTGTGTCATGGGTTAGTACAGTTTGGTTTTTTAGTTATAGAGGAATGTAGAATGATTCTCCAGATCAGAACCTGGGAATTGCTTTAGAAAGGACAGGGACCTATCAGAGAAGGTTAATTAGAATATTGGCATCTGTTTTGACCACTGAAAATTGTTGGCTACGACTTTGGGAAGTGCCATATAAAACCCGTTGATTTCCCATAAGTAGGCCTTTTCCTTCTTCCCTTTAGCCAGAGAGAGACAGGTAACATCGAGCTGGGCCTGCTGCTCCCCCTTTTGGGAGGGGAGCTGGCCTGAGGCCTGGCCGAATTCCATCGGCTCCCGCGTTGGTGAGGGGAAGGAGAGGTTGCTGCTTTACAACAACTACTTTCTCTAAACTTCCCTGGAGCAGGGAGAGATCTCTGCCGAGCCCCTGATAAGAGCTATGGGCACCATTTAGGCTGAGGCCACCCCAATTTATACCAAAGGGTGGGCTGGAAAAAGTATTTATGATCCTGCCTGTTTATTTATGATCCTGCCTGTTTTTTTTTGTGATTCCAGACTGCTTAGGTGCTCTCATCTCTGATGTTTTTGTGTGAGTTCTTCCTCCCTCACCAGCACGGCCTTGAACGTCTAACACCAGGAGCTACAGAGGGAGAGACAAAGACTCTAAGCAGATTTAACCCTTTCCTGGCAACATGAAGCTTTCAGAGCTTGGCCCTTCTCTGAGACAGAAAAGAAAGGGACAGAGTGAACATAAAGAAGAAACAGCATGAAGTCAGAAGAGTGAGAGTGAAAAGACTGTTGGGACAGAGGGTTGAAGAGTTGGTTGTTCCGTTCTTATTTGGGCCATGGAAATGAATTCTATATTTAGATCATTCCTTTAAATCACAGGAAAGATATGCATTTAGGGAGATGATTGTTTTGATTTGTGTGTGGATTTGAGCAAAGGTGTTTGTGATGGACTAAGTAATATTAATCCTATAAGATGCTTGAACAGAGATAAAGATGAGAAGCCCCCTGCGCCAGTGAAGAAGTGAGAAGATATCTCTGTACCTTGAGATGAAGAATCCTTTGCTTTTTAGAGCTATTCATCTTTAAATGGTGACACCCCAGTATGCAAAAGTCTAAGATCCATGACCCATAAGCTGCTTGGGAACCTGCTAATAGGAGGGGTCACAAAGGCAGTTTTCTCCGGGAGGCTGTTTTTGTGACAGTTAAAAAAACCCACAAGAGAACTGTTCTAAGTTGTCAGTGGGACCCATGACTCTAAGAGAGACTCTTCCCCTAAAGAATTGATGAAAGACTATTGTCAGATAGTAAAACTGACTGAAAATGACAAGTTTTGTCTCTTTATGTTGTTTTGTAGTAAAGTTAACAGTTTGTAAGGGGAGGGAAGAGTGTTTTTAGAATTTCATTCTGTTTTGTTTTAGTATTTTTCCCCAGCTTTCTTTTTCTATTCTTTCAGTGGGTGTTAATAAAACTGCTTGTTCATTTTTAAAGTTAAGCCTGCTTTGTTTTTCTCCTAGTCTCTCTCCCACAGAAAAAGAGTAAGTACGAAGACCAGAATTTAGTGAACATAAAACCACTACAAGTTGCATAAATGAGCTTCTGGTTTATCTTTTATTTCACAAACTAAAATCCAAACTATCCCACAGCACTCAGGGTTATGAATTGCACTGCTAAAACTTCCACAATAGGTTACACAATAGGTTTTTTTTTTTAATTAAAAGCCACTGGAAAACACTACCTGAAATTAAGTTTGTAGTTGTGGTACCAGATTTAATAGCCTGAGCATTTACTTCACACAAAGGAGTTACTGAAAAGGACCACAGATGAGAACTTCAGCTCTGCTACCTCTGGGATCCCCAGTCTATCCCTGGGCCACTGCCATGTTGTTGTCTTGTACCCTTTGTCCTCTAGATTTTGTCAATAACTTCAATTTATTTCTGCATAAAAGTGGATGGTGAGAAAGTGCTGCTGCATGCTATTTACACAAATCCAGTGGTTTGGGGTGAAACTGGGTATTTTTGGAAGGACATATGCTAAGATATTTGCCACTATTATGGCCACATGACATATTCTATGAGCCTATACTGCCATAGGAAACTTTATCTCTAAAGACTTGTCTTTTTCTCTCACCATACAATTGTGGAAGGGTAAGCTGTCTTCTCAGAACTTAAGTTTCCACCAATCTTTCAAATCCATTAGTATTTGTATTTTATATCACAAAATGTACATTTTTTCATTAACTGTGCAAGGTAATGACTGACAGTAAATGACAGGTAATAAATAGGCAGACTCTTGTTGCAGACCAGAAGCACAGATGGTAATAATCTTCCCCAAAAGCGTCTCCTTACACAAAGCTGCTTGGGCAGGCACGCAAGCAATCACACTGTCCACACAGTCACATGCAACAGGTAGAAGTCAGTGAATGAGAGGTGGGAAGAATCTTCTGTGTGGGGTTCCAGTGGGGTTTATTTGAGTTGCACTGCAGGGTTCCAGGGACAGAAAGACCAAGAACAATGGAGGGTACAGGTTTAAGTACAGGGGAAGTGGGGGTGGAGCAGAACATCAGAACCAATGGTCTGAAGGTACAGCGGTGGAACTTGGGCAAGGTAAGGGGTAAAAACCAATAGAGGGTGCCAGGGTAGATAGGCAGGGATATAGAAACCAATGAGGGTACAAATAAGGGAGAGCATTCTGGGGTATGAACATACATGGAAAATGTGGGCATAACAGAAGTGACATAAGCTTACATCATTTTAATAAACCAATGGTGTAACAGCATTTAGGAGATATTGACATGCTGCTGTAAGGATCCATGGGAGAGAAGCCTTTCTCACTATAAAATAAAAGTACATCTCTTTAATTACTCTGACCCCTCCAGAATCAATATATGGAATCTTAGAGGCAGGCTCACAGGCTGCCACAGACTGTGATCTAGGAAATTCTGGGATTTTTTTCCAAATCTGTGTATCTTATGACCATGCATAAGATGCTAAATAGACCGTGGTAAAAATATAGAATGTTGGCATGGAAAGGAAGTAATAATTTTATTGATCACAATAGTAGGGTCAGTGAAATATTCCAAAGTAAGAGAATTATTCCACATCATAGTAAAATACCAAAGGTTAACTGAAGTTGTGCAAGAGCATGCAGATTCATCAGATGTTAGACACATGTGAGCAACACAACTACAGAAAGATACTTCTAACAGCTGACCTACTTGTAATATGCTGGAAGTGTTCAGAGCTCTGTCTGATTTGCATGGTAAACAAATCTAAAGGAATGAAAAAGGTATGTAAAAATGAAATTCTGCATAGGAGGAACTGATATCTGTCATCACTTGACTATACTGTGGTATTTTGAGTTCATATGTCTTGTGATTATAATGTCTGGTGTATTTTATCAGTGTTAATACTTGAGGATCCAGGCAGTGTAAACTGTTTGCTAAAGCACAATCTATTTTCTTGGCTTTACCGTTTTCTCCTTGGATAGTTCTGCACTAAATTATCCATTTTACAATTGCTTCAGACCTGAACAGCTAGTGCTTTGTGCGTGCAATGACAGACTGCCAGTATTCACGTTGCAACATTTAGGTATGTTATCCTAAAGGATGAATAGATGGAAGAAATGAACCTCAGCACATCTTCTACACTGTGATGTTTCCTTGTCATGGGAAATCCTAACAACTTAATTGAGGATCCTTAGGGTTAGATGATCATTCATTAGATGATCATTCTTTACTTAAACCAGCTTTCCACTTTCTCAGTTGGTGTTTTGGTTTTCTGTATGAGTGTGTGCTGCTGAGATACACAGCTTTGTTCTGTTACTCTTTCAGATGTAGTTGTGCATGTCTGCTAAGAGTACCAATTCCTGATCTTTTTACAACATCTCTTCTTGCTCTACAGGAGCAGTCTGGCAGTCTCGTCTCTCTCTCTCTCGGGCCGTAGGAAGGTATTTATGTGACTCCTAAAACATTAAAAAAACCCAAGCTTTAACATATCCTGTCATCCTTTCAATTCATAGTATCCTACTGCTTACTTGTGCTTATTCTTATTCAACTCCCATGAAATCATACCTTATATAAGATATACAGATATAAGCCAGAGCCAAAACCCAGAAAGCCTGTGAAGAGGCCTTAGAAGGCTAATCATGATGGTCATGAGAATTTTGGTACTGATTTCATTGCTTCCAGAACGGGCTTCTCATTTGAAATTTCAGATTTGAAGCTTGAACCCCAAATATATCAATTAAATAACAACTCTTTTAAATGTGTGCTCATGTGTGCCAATCTTGGTCCTTTCTGCTTTGAAAGGAAAGGTTTGTTCTTCATGCTCTGGATACTGAATTATCTGTTATACTTATGATTTCATTGGGCTATTTCTATTCACCAACCTACATGATAATGTAAAATGTCATGCACATTAATATGATGACAGTATGAAGCAAAATAGCTTATTTTACGGGAAACTGGTTCCTTAGATGCTTATTACAGTAATGTGGTACATAAGGGTACTGTAACACTGTTAGGCTAAAGAATCTAATCTAAAGAATCATAATTATCAGTCTAAAGAAATTAGATATTAATGCAACTGCCTGCCTAACATCAAAGGAACCACCAAATTTTCCAGGCACAGAGGACCTCATTAGTGAATGAATAAAATAGCTGATGTGGACCTCAGGTCTACTTAATCCATTCTTCTGTCTCCAACAGGCCCGATTTAAAAAAGAAAAAAAAGGGAAAAAAATAAAATTAAAGTCATGCAATAAAAATTAATTGATTCAGGTGTTATTTCTTATAGGTGATATTTTTTGTTTCTCTATATTTTTCTTGTGTCTTTCTAAATATTTAAATATTCCAGCTGTTTTTTGTTGTTTTTTTTTTTAATCTGGTTCATAAAATCATGCCATACATGAATGTAGAAAGAATATTATTTGCTGTGTTTACAGCCTGTACTGCTCTTTATAAAGCATATTCAGCATATTGTTGCCTTATGCTCAACTACAATCCACTATAACATTTAAATTTTATTTTAACATAGTTCAGTATGTATATGGGTAATTATTGCACCAGACTCTCTGGTCATCATTATCAAAATCAGATCACTGCACTCTAATACCATCCTCCAAAGTTACATCAGTCTTTACAACCATCTTCAGACTTAATGGGCAAATTCTCTATTCCATCATTTCCTCATATATATCCTACATACATCTTCATATAAATGCATAAATATTTATAAATATGTGTATGCAAATATAGGTGAATAAATATTCCTTGAGGCATGTCACAGTTGAATACTTGGGACATTTAAACTTTCATAGCCTGTATAAGTTATGTGATAATGAGCCAGTCTTCTCACTGACAAAGGAGCCCAAAGGAATTATGGAAGCTGTGGAAAGCCAAATAACACCACAATTTAATTCCTTTATGTCTTTTACATGAGTCATCAAACTGTGAAAGTCTCACCTCATAGCTATGAAGGAGCACTGAGGCCCCTGGATCTGCCCCACTGCGTACGACTAACACCAGGAATCAGAGGGGAGGCTGGCTGGGTTGCCTGGCAGTCTTGCCCACGGTTACAGGTTTTGCTGTGGACTGCAGGGCAGAGCATTTCAGAACTGCACCAGACTTCTGAGCCGTTTAGGGGATCAAAGTCAGTAAAATGCGGATGTTTTGGGGAGGATCAAGAGTGGAAAAATATAGATGGAAGAATACAATTTTTAGCCCAGTGAAGAGAGCACCTGCCCAATCTGTGAGCTTTCAGCTTACCCATGAGAATGCTGTGGGAAATAGTGTCAAAGATTTTGCTGAAGTCCATGCAAATATCCACAACTTTTCCGTCATCAACTAGAAAGGTCACCTGGTCATAAAATATGATCAGGTTGGTCAAACAGGACCTGCTATTCCTAAACCCATATCAGCTGAGCCTGACCCCAGGTTAGCCATGCGATCGCACTCAAGATAATCTGTTCCGTAACATTCCCCAGCACAAGAACAGGCTTATAGACATGTAGTTCCCTGGCTTCTCCTTCTGTCTCTGAACAATTCTGAATTTACTGCCATAATAATGAAACAAACCTCATTAGTTTAAGAAAGAGTGTTCAGAGACCTGTAGAACACCTTTTTGGAACAAAGATAGATCCTGACACATGGACAATAAAGTATTCAGAGAGTCTACAGCGCTGGGGCATTTAAGAAGAAAGCTAGATTGTTAATAGATAGTTTTCATGGTGATTGAAGCTATCATCTAACACACAAGGCAGATGTGTGTGTTCAAAGAGCTGTAGACTAATCTTCCCTGAAGCTCTGATAATTGCATATTTTTAGCTGAAAATGTTAAAAGATTTTTTGTGTGGTTTGTTAAAATTTCTAAGTACTAGCCTATGTGAAATAAAATTCGATAAATATGAACATAAGCTGGCTCATACTGATTTGTCATTGAAAATGTGTCATTTTCCAAGTTATTTTCACATATCATGTGTGCAGAAGCTTTACTGCCTATTCATGGAGTACATTTATAATATTGACTATTTACTAGAATATCAATTGCATATTTCTTATCTAATTACATAGTTTCAAAGAAGTATGGCAATCAGTACTTGAGATATACTCCCTCCAGCCACCCCCCAGGCTCTAGCTAGCTCAGTTGTTCAGGGATTTTAGGGAAATATATTTCATAGAGACAGAATAAAGATTTCAAAAGAGTGGCTCTCACCCCAGCTTCAGTCCAAGCTTTATTCTCTAAGTGATGTTCCAGTAGAGTGAGGAGAGAGAGAGAGCGAACAGGAAGAGACAGGGGTATATCTAGTTTTGTGCCAAGGAAAGATATTGGCCCTGAGCCAATAGGGTCAGGAGTAGGTATGATAGGAAAAAAGGGTTAAACTACATGGCACAGGCTTCAGGGGGACTCTGAGGGGAAAAACCATTCCTCAGAGGAACCCAACATGTACTAACAAAGATTTACTTTACTAGAAAAATTAATTAAACTTTGCCTTCAGATATCGTAATATTTGTACATTTTGACTGACTATCTAATTCAGAAAGATATACAAGGAATATTTATATAAAATAAAATATTTTAGTCTGAAAAAGAAAATAAAAATGAGTAATAAGTGTTCATTTTAATAATAGAAATAAGCTGCATTAAAACCTTTTCACCTACAGAAGTACTGATTCTTCATTACTAGTAATTATAGGACAATCCAAAGTACATATATTGTGGGTGTTTTTTGGGGTTTTTTTTTCATATGCAATAAATATTAATAAAGTTTCCATGCAGTTACAAAAGCGACAAGCTGAATGTAAAAGATCAAAATAGTTTATTGAAAGTTTTAATAGTTTCTTGTCCAGAGAAGCACAAGTAAGCCAAGCATGTTACTGCTTCCAGAAAAAAAAATGAACATTAAGTCCTTCTACAATCAATTATTTCAAACTGAATTAATATACAATTCCCTAATGTTGGAGAAATTTAAAACCCATCAAACAATAGAACAAACAAACAAAAGAAACATGAAGACTTTCTGGTCGCATTGTAACTTTAAGATGTCACACGTATTTGTTGATATGACACTGATGTCAAAGCACTTGGCAAAGGTCTTAGAGGTCATGGTATAACCACTGCAACTCCTTCTGGCTGAACTTCGCGTCAGTGCTTTCCTGTCTGAACATTCAGATCACTCCTGCTCTCTGTGGAGTGGTTTGCGCTCCGGAGGTAGCACTGGCTGTAACTTCTGCCAGCGATGTGGAGGCCAGAGAATATGCGTAGCTCGGGCATGTAGGAGTCCAAGAGAAACCTGCAACCAAAATATAAGCCAGAGATGTTATTAGATAATGCAAATAAATCAGCATGTGAAAAATACAAAGCACATGATGATTTGTTGGAGCAGTGGGAGAATACAAAGCATAAGAGTGAGTACTCTCTCATGCATGTAATGAGGGGAAAAAGAAAATGTCTTTAGTAATAATTTATTTTCCCTTTTTTTGATAAAACTTTTTTTTTGTAACTCAAAACAACTTGCTGAAATGCACTGTCTGTAAAAAAGAGCTAAGATTTTTTTTCATTTTCAAGAAAAAAGCTGCTCAAAAAAGGTGAGGCATTCTGTAATCTACATAAAGCTTTTTGGTTATTACTTATTCTGGGTCCAGAGACCAAATTTCAAGTATCTATTTTGAGTAAGTTCAACAGAATCTGTGCCTTGGATTTGAGCCATGTGTACTAACCACACCAGGATACTGGCTTTTCTAAACATACTGTGTTTATTATTTATCACTCTCCTTCAAAACTCCATTTTGTCTTCAACCAAAAATGAAAATTACTGTGAGTTGTAAAGATTTCCCTGAGGATGAAAATGTATTTCTTGACAGATCAAAAACTTATGAAGTGCTAGGACTACTTAAACCTAATTCATATGTTTTGCAAACATGTTTTACCATCTTATTATTTATTATTGTTTACTTAAGTAATTTTACTTCACTAATATTCTACTTCAATAAATCAAAATAAAATTCAGTTCTGATATTGCTTACAAATGAATCAGAGATAGTATAGCAGAGAAAACAGAATTGCTTAGAAAATCTTAAGCAAATTATAAACAAGACACTTTTCATACATGGTATGAAAATGGCTAGACTAAGAGTAAGAATAGAACAGTCACAATTTCAGACTGAGGTAATACTTAACATACTTAATACTCAAACTAAGTCTTTTTGTATGGAGTTAATCTCAGTTAATTTGAAAAGCCTGCAGCATAAACTTCTGCATCTCAGCTTATTTGTTTAGACTTCTAGAGAAAATAGCATGTAATAAGCATCCAGCACCAACAGAAAAGCTATAAAAAGGACAAAATCATGGTTAGAAATACTGGAATGTCTGTGTCTGTGAAAAGATTGAATAATTCAGACTCCTAAACAGACAACAGTGTTATGAGTCTGCAAAATTACTAATGGCATGGATTAAAAAATGCATAGGCTTTATTTGACTATTTCTCATATTTCTCATTATTTCTCATAAGAACAAGGGAAAGTCAATGCTATTATCCTAAAGAATTTTTCACGCCAACGAAAAGGAAAAGCTTTTCAATATGTGCAGCATTACATCATACTTGCATACATCATACAGGATACTGAAGTGACAAGACAAAAAAAAAAAAAAAAAAAAAAAAAAAAAAAAAAAAAAAAAAAAGGAAGCAAAGTCCAACACAGGTAATTGAACATAAACAAACACTATAGTCTCTATACTCCATATTAGGAACCACCTAGGGAAAAAATGAAAACTTGCTTTATTCTTATATTTAAATGTTTTGGTATTGGCTGTTGTACGAGCCAGGAATTAAATGGATTTCTGGTTTGAACTTGTACTTTGGTGCTTAAATTCCTATGTAAACTCAGTTCCGCTCCATATCTCATTAAAAGGAAAAAAAAAAAAAAAAAGTGATTTTAGTAAGCAGGTAATTCAGCATTTTATGCAAATAGACACCAAATAGGCCCCCAGGAATATCTTCAGCTAATTTTCTTGATTTAATTTCATAGGATTAATGTATATTCACCAGTCTCTCTCTACTACATAATCAAATCAGTGAAGCTGAAGTGGTATATATCTAATTCCATATTCTGTAGCTTGATGAAGCAGGTGCTGAATTACTTGAATATAATTTGGTTACTTAATAACCTATGATATCTAAAAGAATCTGAAGTGGATCACTGAATTAAAGTCTAGTATCATATTTCATTTACTTGATCCCTTGCAGGGACCACTTTTTTCCAGATCCTTTGCAGGTTTTTGGGTTGTTTTTTTTTTTTTTTTTTTTTTAATGCATTTAAGCAAAGGACAGGCTAAGTTACAAGTCTTTTTCAATAGCATTGAGCAACATTTTTTAATGTCTTGACACACTTGTGTGTAGTTTGGTTGGTATTTATGGAATTCACAACATCCTTTATCCTAATTAACCCATAAAGTGGGCTGCAAATGTAGTACTACCATGTTGAGTTTTTTCCCTGAGCATACAGCATGACAGCACACACATTACAGGCTGGTGCCAAAATATAAAACCACAGCAAATCCCACAGCTGCATATAAAATGTGACAGCATTAGTACAGAGAAAAAATGTTAGAATACTCCTTTCAAACACAAATAACATCTCATTTTCAAAGCTCTGTGTTTTTCTCAGTGCATTGCTTGTTACTAATGTCAGCAGGAGGTCTGCAAACAGACTGAGAATATAATAAATGAATCAAAACATGTTTTAAGCTGAGGCTGGGAATAATTTTGCCCAGAGGATTACTTCTACTGACCATAATCTACCTTGAAACTAATAAAGAAGTCTCCTTCCTATAAACATGATTTACAACATGACTAGAGTTAAAAAGCAAAAACAGATATTGTTGGGTGATGGAAGCCTAAGCTAAATAACAAATTACACTGATGCTATAGGACTTCTTTTATCATAACTTAAAGGTTCACTTTAAAAGCACCTTGATGTCTGACGTCTGCAAACAACCATAATAACTTTTTTCCATTGCCTATTATTATTCTGCACTTACCAGAGCAGCCATGAATTTCACTGGGGAAGAACAGAATTGTTCGCAGAGAATAACCTGCCCTTGTTAATAGATTTACCTTCATCAGGGTTAGATATGAAAGAACTGAGAAGAGTGAACTGAGTTGTAACAGTGAAATACTGAGATAATCTATTAATTGATCATTCACTTATATATATTATTTTCTTATATTCATTATTTTCTCATATTCATTATACATTATATATTGTTGTCTCCCTTTATGTAAGAAAATAAGTTTATCCCCTTGAAACACTGTCTTAACTATAAGAAAAATCAGAACTTCACAGGCATAAATTCTTTGAGGAACATGTTTCTTTTCCATCACAGAAATGCCAGGAATTAAATAGTTTGGGGTTATTTCTACATTATGACCTATTTGTTACTCTTGCTGTGGCAACAACAGCCACTGTATTGAATCGAATCCATTTTATTGTGCCTAAGCTGAGCTGTTTAAAATTTCTTTTAATCTTTGAATATTAAGTTGAACAACTAAGAAGTCATTTCGTTAACACAGCAATTTTATCTGCAAAGTAACTTTTGAATTAAGAAAACTGTTTTGACCGCGCTAAAAGCATATTTCCTCAGTGTCTGCTTGTTGTTAGCATGTTAGTTGTATGGAAACTGATTAGTTTTGGCACTGCATTAGGAAAAGATAAGCCGAAGACTGATTGTGCTATCTGCAGTAGTACTGACAACAGTATTGCTCATTTTGTCCTAATAGGCTTGGATAAAGCACCTTTATTAGTATGAAGTCTTACAATAATATTACTTCCTCTGGTTCTAAATGGAAATGGGAAAAGTAGTATTCAGAATGTACAAGAGTCTGTATACACATAGCATACAGTGGAGCACATCAAAAATTTTATTGAAATCACAGGTATTCAGTTTGGATCTCAAGGAAAGTGAAAGTCGAAGTAAGGATGTGATCCTATGTGCTGGTTTTGGCTCGGGTATTATCTTCACTGTAGCTGGTATTAGACTGTGTTTTGGACTTGTAATGAACACGGGATTGATAAAATAGAGATGTTTTCATTATTGCTGAGCAGGGTTTACACAGACCCAAGGCCTTTTCTGCTTTTTGTACTGGCACTACTAACTGGCAAGGAGACTGGGGATGACTGAGATGTTGGAAGCAGACACAGCCGGGACAGGTTACTGCAACTGACCAAAGATATATTCCAGACCATATGATATCATGCTCAGTATGTAAAGATGGGAAAAGTAGGAAGAAGGGAAGGCTTGGAGTGATGGTGTTTCCAAGTCACCATTACATGTGGTGGGGATCTGCCCTGAGATGGCAGAGGGAAGCAGTGAATTAATTCCTTGTTTTGTTTTGCGTGTGTGCATGGCTTTTGCTTCTACCATTCAGCCATCTTTATCTCAATCCACAACTTTTCTGGCTTTTACCTTTCCAAGTCCATCCCAGATTCTGCTGGTGTGGGAGTGAGACAGCAGTTGCTAGGCTGCTGGCTGACATGAAACCACCTGTAATAGTTTTAATTTTGACAACTGGGCGGAAACACTAATTAATGTAGTAGTTTCACATTTACTAAATTCTGGTCTTAGTACTTATTCTTTTTCTGTGGGAGAGAGACTAGGGGAAAAACAAAGCAGGCTTAACTTTAAAAATGAACAAGTAGTTTTATTAACACACACTAAAAGAACAGAAAAAGAAAGTTGGGGAAAGAAAAGTAAAACAAAACAGAATGAAATTCTAAAAACACTCTTCCCTCCCCTTACAAACTGTTAACTTTACTACAAAACAACATAAAGAGACAAAACTTGTCATTTTCAGTCAGTTTCACTATCTGACAATAGTTTTTCATCAATTCTTTAGGAGAAGAGTCTCTCTTAGAGTCATGGGTCCCATTGACAACTTAGAACAGTTCTCTTGTGGGTTTTTTAAACTGTCATAAAAACAACCTCCTGGAGACACCTGCCTTTATGACCCCTCCTATTAGCAGGTTCCCAAGCTGCTTATGGGTCATGGGTCTTAGACTTTTGCATACTGGGGTGTCACCGTTTAAAGATGAATAACTCTAAAAAGCAAAGGATTCTTCATCTCAAGGTACAGAGATATCTTCTTACTTCTTCACTGGCACAGAGGGCTTCTCATCTTTATCTCTGTTCAAGCATCTTATGGGATTAATATCACTTAGTCCATCATAAACACCTTTGTTGAAATTCACACACAAATCTAAACAATCATTTCCCCAAATGTATATCTTTCCCATGATTTAAAGGAATAATCTAAATATAGAGTTCATTTCTACGGCTCAAGTAAGAATGGAACAACCAACTCTTCAACCCTCTGTCCCAACAGTCTTTTCACTCTCGCTCTTCTGACTTCATGCTGTTTCTTCTTTATGTTCACTCTGTCCCTTTCTTTTCTGTCTCAGAGAAGGGCCAAGCTCTGAAAGCTTCATGTTGCCAGGAAAGGGTTAAATCTGCTTAGAGTCTTTGTCTCTCCCTCTGTAGCTCCTGGTGTTCAAGGCCGTGCTGGTGAGGGAGGTGAGGGAGGAAGAACTCACAGAAACATCAGAGATCAGAGCACTCAGGCAGTCCGGAATTGGAAAAAAAAAAACAGGCAAGATCATAAATACCTTCTCAGCCCACCCTTCAGTGTAACTTGGGGCAGCCTAAATGGTGCCCATAGCTCTTATCAGGGGCCTGGCAGATATCTGTCCCTGCTCCAGGGAAGTTTAGAGAAAGTAGTTGTTGTAATTCAGCAACCTCTGCTTCCCCCCACCCCGGAGCCAATGGAATTCGGCCAGGCCTCAGGGCAGCTCCTCCTCAAAACGGGGAGCAGCAGGCCCAGCTCGATGTTACCTGTCTCTCTCTCACCAAAAGAAAGAAGGAAAAGGCCTACCTACAGGAAATCAAGGGGCTTTATATGGTACTTCCCAAAGCCATAGCCAACAATTTTCAGTGGTCAAAACAGATACCGATATTCTAACTAACCCTCTGATAGGTGCCTGTCCTTTCTATAGCAATCCCCAGGTCCTGATCCGGAGAATCATTCTACATTCCTCTCTAACTAAAAAACTAAACTGTACTAATCCATGACACCACCACACCCTAACAAGGGTATTCTCAGCTTTCCCAGAGAATGTAAAGTCTACCCAAACAGCTAAATTCAAGTGCTGTAGCTCCTAGTCAGGAGTTCACTTTGGTTTATTAACATTTCCTGTTGTAGTGCACTAAACAGTTCATTTTTGTTATTATATTGCACTGGGTGGTTTGTCATATTTGCACACAAAAATAGTTTTATTATATTTTGCACAAGGTATGTTCTGTACCCATCTTGGTTCTGGTGTTGGTATCCTCTAGTCGGCCCCTCCCTATGCCCCCCGCAAGTTGTTTCCCATTGGTTGTGGTTCCTCTCCCCCCCACACCTTTTTCCCCAGGTTTAAAATCCCCACCATGAGACTTTCTCTTTTTGTCCCTCTCGGAGTTTGGGTTCTACAATAAAGCTGTGAGACTGTGATCTCGAGGAAGAAAAAGAGCGCTTCTGTCTTTTACCTTCTGTCCATTATCAGGGTAATGCACCGGGGTCTGGAGCTAGCCAAGATTTGACCCCAGGAGCGAGGTACCCTGATAATACCCCACAGATGTTTCCTTGCTTCTTTTTTCCTTAAGCCTTCCTTATTTTGCTGTACCTTAAACAGCCAAGGTTTCAAATTCTGTAACAACTCTGAAACAACAAAGAACAACACCACTGGATATACCCTGAGAAACAGCACTGCAGAGCCAAAAAATCAAAACTTAAAACTTTAGAAAATGTTAAACTTCCTAACTTACCAGTTTTCTATTTGGAAGTAATAACAATAGAATCATAGAACTAAAGACTACTTAGACTGACAAAGACCTCTAAGATCATTGACTCTAACCATTAAGTCACTGTCCACCACTAAACCACATCGCCATGTGTCACATTCACATCCATTTCGAACAATTTCAGACATAATAAGACAAAGAGACAAAAAAAAATGCAAGGATGTTTGTACCACTGTATCACAGCCCTGCAATTCGGTATAGCCACCGCCAGTAACAAGCTGTAGATTTTGTATTGGCTCTGCAAGGCCTCAAGATTAATTTCTCAGGGTTTGTCTGAATTTACTTCTCCTGCCTGGAGTTTTGATTCAGCTTGTTTAGCTTTTAAAAATTTTTCTAATGATCAGGTGACTATTGACTAATTTATTACAGTTTTTCTATACCACTTGTATTTGTTTATATTTGCATAATCTCGTGGTATAATTAGAGTTTTTTCATATACATTAAAAAGTAAATATTCTATATAGGATGAAATATTTGTGATTTGCAAGTAATAATGAGGTATACAGGACTGTACTCATGGGATAATAAAATCAGACTGAAAAAAACCTAGCAATGGTCATTAAAAAAAACAACTGACTGTCAAAAAGGTTTTAAGCAAAGAGAAAAAACAGTGAAGAATAGCAAGGAATATTCCAGCACAAAATAAAATATATAATAAATAGAGACACAAGTGAATATCAATAAAGAATAAGAGGAAAAAAAAGTTAGAAAATATGCTAAATTAGTGAAAATTGAGAAAGAAGAAATCATTGCCATCAAAATTCTCCTAGTGAAGAATTCAGGGTGCCAGCAACTCATGAAAGCACCCTTTTTATGTCTTTTTGAGGAGGATGGGTACTGCCAAGCTTGGGACCCAAAGTGGCAATATAACCACTGAGATAAAAATAGATACTTGAAAGTGATTGTGTGACATTTTTAAACTGTTTTGATGAGACCTGTGTATTAATTTGATAATTTGTAGTGCAAAGGGTACTATCATTCTCTGAACTAATCCTATTAGGTGTCAGTAAAATACTGTAAAGTGTTGTGATTTTAATGCAGCTGTGACTCAGTGGCTTCTCACATCATGGAATTTTCCTGGCTTGCTCACAACAAAGTTTTGACTGTAACATTATGTTACTTTTAATTTTCTGAGGCTACATAAATTCTCATGAAGTGCTGCAAAGTAAAGAAAAGCTGTCTTTCTTTTTCTCACTTGGTGTTTCTTTTCATGTTTTTCTGAAAGCAAAACATGAAAAGATTTTGATGAAATGTTAATAAACATATTTCACTATTTCCTCCCTTAAAAAAGCCTCCAAAACAATCAAAATTGGAAAATTAAATGGACTGCTTCATGATTTCCTCACTATGTATTTCGACTTAGGGGGATTGTGACTGAAATTTTAGTTATATCAATAAAAACACGAAAAATACATGAAGCACTTACATCTTTGTAACAGATGATGTAATAATCACATTTCAAACTGTAAAATTAGAAATCTTAGAATATCTAGATCAGTCACAGAAGATAATAATAAACAAAGATAATATGAAGAAAATAATAAAGCAGAACAGTAACCCTTAACATTAAGTCAAACACAAAAATCCTCTCTGAGAGTATACTAGAAAAAGTACTTTGGTATGAATACACTTCTGAAGAAGAAAGATGATCTTGTTTCATCATATGTCAGCCTAGAAAATAGTCAACATTCCTGTCTTCTGGTCTCATTAATAAATGTTTAAATTGTGCAAATTCCCTAAAATACCACTGAAAGAGAACAATAATAGCTACCCAACAAACCAGTAATAGAACTAAATTACAAGTGCCACATTACTTGTGTACTTGAGAAATTTCATCAGAAGTGACAAAACTGCTGTTTAAAAGGCCAGTCTCTGGTTTTGTAGTCACTTTTGCTTTAGTCATTTATATTCTAGCAATGTTGCACAGGCCTCTCAAATATCATGGCCAATGATAAACATGCAAACACAAAAAAATAACATTTTCTCAAACCAAAAGAAGATAATGCAATAGAAACAATCACAGTGTTTCAAATTATGTTTTCTATTCTCTGATGTAATATATTCACTTTTTTTTTCCTTCAAGTGCAGGCTAGCTATGAAGCTTTATACACAGCCTTTCACATGGCACTACAGAACATCACCTATATACAAAATTTCTTTCTCAAATTTTCTGTTTTGTGACACAAACTCATCGGGGGGGGGTCAGGAGTAATTCTAGAGCAGCAGAGGTCTATTTGGACTATATTTTGCTGGCTGGGTACTTGCCAGTTCCAAGAGAGGCTCTGAAAGGTGCCAATACACGTAAGATGGAAAATTCTCCAACATGGCAAAACCCTGAGTGATTTAGAGATGGCCTAATTCAAGCAGGCATAGAGTTTCAATACATTTTTTCCAGATCTAGTAGTTCACTACCCATATTCCGTCAGCCAATCAGCTGCAGTTTGATGATACTGATATTTTTAAAGACTGGGAATGGCAAATTTGCACAGATGTTGAAAACTGTGTAAAGGGACCAGGCTAATGAAAAAGGTGAGAAGAAGTTCAAGAATATTTCAGGCCTAAAAACCAAAAGAAATCCTTAAGATAAAAACACCTATGCAAATACACAGTGTTTCAGTTATAACCCTAACAAAAATATAAAGCCTGGAACAGCTTTCTGTGTCAAATTAGATTGCATGTCTTTAAGAAAAGTTGTGGCACTGGGTTTTGATATTAGATTGTAGTTGTAAAATGATCTCACAGAGAATTGTCCCAGTAAATTAATCTCTCAAAAAAATCCATACTTTAATAGAAAGTAAACGATTGCTATTACATTTCATCTTTTGTAGATGGTTGAACCTTGAAACAAGTACTACCAAGTGCAGTAGTAGGAAAAGGGCTCAATAAAAATAAAATCCTGTGGATTACAGAAAAATCCCAGAGAAACCACTTCCTCTAGTACAAATATCTGCGATAACGAACAGTGACAGAAGAGAAATATCTTTCACCTCCTTCTTTTATGAATCCAGGAATAAAGCAAATATTAGAATCAATAAATTATTTTGTAAATAAACCGATATCAGAATAGGTGTTCTTTGACTTATATCAGCTCACTGAAGCTGGCACATAACAAGGTGCCAATTAGGTCATGAATACAAAAAGTGGTAGATTCCTTTCTAATACTTAGCAAAGTGCCAGCATATTCATCGTTCTTTCTTCTTGTAACTGAAGAAATCAGACCTAATGGAGCCACACAGATCTAGTGACAAAGAAGAGAATGCAGCCCATCAATTTTGTTACTAAGTGTTCCATTACAGTTCCATTAGTTTGATAGCTGAAACAGCAGCTCCAGATACAGATAAAACATCCCATATATGTTTTCTTTCACAGAGCTAATATATAATCAGTAAAGGTCTGTACTATGTTATTATTATGTTATCAAATTCAGAAGTGCTCATTTAGGTAGAGAATATATTTTTAAAATCTGAAAATATATAAATGGCAATTATTTTATTTTAAGAAAGTCTTAAACAGTGAAAATAGACACTTAAAAATTATGCACATATCCATATATGCACAAAATCACAAAAAATCGTGTATAAGAAAGAAGTGTATTTCAAATGCAATTGTTGATTCCCAGAATTAATAAAATTCTCAGAATAAATAAAATGTTAGTACAGAATAGATGTGTAGCATAACAATTGTGATTGCACCCATCCAACACTGTTTTGCAATTTAAGCTATTCATATAAAAAGAAGAGAGCATTGTATCATAATGATAACTCAGGTTATTGATTCAATTGAAAAAATGTACTAAATATCAAAATAACAGGATTCCACTCGCATTTTTCTATCATGTCTATATGCTTATATAAACCTAAAGTTACCAAAGGGGAAAAGCAAGGAAAAGGTCACTGAAAATAGAATATATTTCACATATGAGATTTCTTTACAGTTAAATGTGCAGAAAAAGGCCAGCTAACATTGAAACATGATTGAAATTCAAAGAAGTAGTGCAAATTTAAAAGAATTCAGTATAAAGTAGTGCATCTCTTATTCATGTCTTACAGAAATCAACTATCAATGCCATTGCCTAAATTAAATACAGTAACATGCTTAGGACAAGAATTCCATGGACTGAATTATATTTCAATGCCTTTTCTTGGAATTGCCATGGATATATTATTGAAAAGGCCACTATGGATAATTAACTTCACTCCTTCACACACCTTTCTGTGTTTTCTGTTCTCTAAAGACATGTTTTTGAAATAGAGGGTAGCATCTAACACAGCACCACTGTTCTTTTTTCTTCAGTAAGTATAGCAGTCTTAGCAAATATTCTTTCTTTCTGTTTATGATTAACAGAGCTATTATGCTAAATAGGCCTACAAAAGGATTTATAAACTAATCTATTATTTATTTTAGATTTCTAGTAATAAAAATGGCAAAAGAATTTGCTTAGTGCACAGTATGATGTGCTTTGCCTGCTGCATATACATAAAAGTCATTTAATAGTTAAAAGCTTTTACTATTTCACTGGATGAGGCACAAAGTTCCTGACTAAATAGGATTGTCACTAAGTCATGTAACTCAACAGGAAAACAAAATGTACAAGCAGCTCTCATGAAAGAGACATACATAAAAAAGCCATATTTGCAATTCAATATTTTAAGAATTGATAAATCAAGTGGCAGGAAGAAAAGAATTATTAAACCACATTTATTATCTTCACCTAGAAAGTATTAGCTAATTCCAAAATCTATGCATATTAATTATTTAGGAATACATAAAAGACTTCAATGTGAATTCCTGTTCAGCAACGTATTGTATCAAGTGCCATCAGTCAGAACAATGTCAGGCTTAGTGACATTTTTCAGCCTACAACACTGATATTGATTATGTGCATTGTCTTTCTTCACTGGACAATTAGGACACTAAGCAGACTGCTGTGCATTAGAAATTAAGTTGATTTCCAATTTGGTACCATTGCCTGTCATTAATTCTGTTTCAGCCTCGAGCTTTGGCAAACACAATGGTACAATGTAAAGCATTCAAGTACAGGAGTGACTGAGTGGCCCCAAGAGCTCACACACTACCCAGCGACTCAACTCCTCCCTTACTGTGCTGCTCCTCCGCAGACTCTCATCCCTACAGGCTGGTCCTCAAGCAGAGGACCATGCCCTCCACTCTACTGCCTCTCCTCTGAAGTTCTCTGTGCATCCAGGAGAACCAGTTTCTGCGTCCTGGCACTGCTCTGGCTGTGGGGATTTACCATGATGCTCTGTGCGATACAGGCAAGAGCTGTGGTGCACACCTGCTCTGCTTCCACTGCACACTCGCAGATAAATCAGGCCCTAATAATGAGTGGCTAGTATTTAAAGCTGAGCAAATAAGCTAAGATGACAGGTGAAATTCCTGTAGAAATTTCTGTAGAAATGCACAACTGTGCCAGGGATCACAGGTATGCAAGCTGTGAGAGATGACATCTCAGACTCATTCAGGAGAACTAAAAAAGAAGGGTAGGAGTCCTACTGTAGAAGGAAGCAGTAGGCTTTAATTTCTAGATACACTCAAATTCTTCTTCAAGACAAGTGAAGTGAAAATCCCCCACGTGCTAGTTTCAGCTAATTTCTATTCTTAACATATTTTCTAAAAGTTCAGAAAAGTGCGTGATCTCATGGGTCAAAAATCAGGGCGATACATGAACTTAGAGAAGTACGAAAACTAAAGAATGTCATGGAGAACATCTCATCCCACTGATGTCTTTTCTGTCTGTAGGAGTAGCTCCAACCTGAGCAGCCACATTAGTGGGGACAGCATTGGGAGTGTTCGGGAAAGTTCATTATTTTAAATTTTCCTTGGCAGACTTGTTACAGTAATTATCAAATGTTAAGGGAAGGAAGAAAGAAAAAAAAAAAAAAAAAAAGAAAGGCTATCAGTACCCAGAAAAGTTAATTTAAGGGAATCGGTGAAAAATTACCTCTTAATTAAAACAAAATGGTACAAGACCTTATGATATTACAACTGTTACTGGGCAAAGCAAGCCTTTTCTAAGCTAAATTGTTCAGAGATTTTCAGCAACAATAACTTGTGTGTACAGCAAACACATCTGTCAGCTGGCTCAGAGTTTCTGTAGTTTTTATTACATCTTTTAGATTTAGTCTGATACAAATGAATTTGTTGCAATACTCATCATAAAATAATTTTTATTTTCTCTTACTTTAAAAAGACGACTGTTCAATAGACTATTCCACTTAACTAAATATTTTAAAATATCCTACTGTGAGGCTCGCCTATATTTTCTTTCAAAATGGCGACAGAAACAGTTTGACTTACAGAAAACATGCTGTTGGCAATATGAGCTGTGAAAAGCAGTGGGGAGTAAATATTCAATGAGCAGTTAGGATATCAAAATGTCATTAAATAGCTGCATGATATGTTATTAAAATTGTAAAAGACTTTTTAATAGAGCTCTTTGTCTGAGGATGAGTAGAGCTCATCTAAATTGGTAAATTTCATCAAGATAGTTCTGTATATGTAATCTCCCTGAGTTGATTTACTGGGAAAAAAGCCCACAGAAATACTTCAAATGTATATAAATATTTTTCTCTTCCTTAAAACTATAATAATAGATATGGATTTAAGAATACTAAATACTTTCTCTCTTTTCTTTATCTGATTCATTCTGTGTTTTTGTTAAAACTGTGAAGAAGATTAAATTTACTAAACCTAGCCTTCACGTCACTTGGAATAAAAAAAAGTCTCAAAAATATAAATATTTTTCTTATTCAATCTTACTATTATTTAGCATTCTGTATTTATATAATATTGTAACATTTGTCAAAATAGAAGGCTTCTTTGTATAATTTAAATCATATAGCTATCCTTTCACTTCATAACAGAATTTATTATTAAATAATTGACACTACATTTTCTCCAGCCTCCATAACTAATCCTCTTCAATTTTTTTTTCTTTAGTTCATTCCTGATTAGCCTAGAATAATGCCTTAAGAGGTTTTGCAGAGAAAAAAAGTTTCACAGAAATATATCAGAAATATAACAAGGCACACATCCTTATCAAGATATAACCTCTATCAAATACTGTTACAGTTCTTTCTTGGATCCTGAGTCTGTAAGGACTGCCCGTCTTACATGTGAGATGATGGTTTAGTTCTCCACAGAAAAGTCCCTCAGGAAGGGAACATTAGTGCTTATGGAGAAGCCGGTTTTATAGAGCAGTGGCACAGCAGATCAAGTCCCCAGGCCTGGCTTGTGCACCAGCAGCCCCAGCAGACTCAACCAGAGGAGGGGCAGGCGACCAGCAGTCAGGTCCCTTTAGGTATGGGGATATCAGAAAAACAAAGAAGAACTGGGAAGCCCATATGTGAGTTCCCTGACCACGATATTCGAGGTTCAGTTAATTTGCCTAAGGAGAGGTACTGCCTTCTGCCATTTTAGATGTACCAGGGAACCTCTACTGGCCACTGTGCCTCCTCAATCAGAAGGGCAGAGGCTTCTTCAAAGTCCTGTATTTTCACATCAGATTTGTGTAAGATTCACTAGGACATAGGAAAAACAGCTTTGTAGACAACTAGAGTTCTCCCATGTCTCTCTTCAAGACCTTTGGTATTCTTCTTGGCACACACTCACCAACTTTTTTCAGTTTTATCCTTGATCTAGTCTAGCCTTCTTTGATGTACCCTTGCAAAACAAGACAGGACACTAAACCAAGTAACTGAGTTACAGGCTGCACCATTTCAAAATAAAGAAAAAGGTACCTTTATCTTTAGCCAAATACAGTGACCAGTTGTGGTTGGAGGCCAAGTGCCCACCAAAGCTGCTCTATCACTCTCTTCTTTAGCTGGACAGAGGAAAGAAAATGTAACAAGAGGCTTGTGGTTGAGAATAAGGACAAGGAGATACCACTCACCAGTTACCATCATGAGAAAAACAGACTTGACTTGAAAAAAAATTTTTTTTTCCTATCAAATCAGGGAAGGGGATTGATAAATAAAAACAAAACTTAAAAGCACCTTTCCCCTACCCCTTCCTTCTTCCCTGGTTCAACTTCACTCCCAAATTCTCCTCCCCCTGCAGCACTCCCTGCTCTCCTCCCCCCGCAGGACTGGGCATGGGGCCACACTGGTCATTGCACAATGTCTCTGCTGCTCCTCCCTGCTCAAGGGGAAAACTTCTCACACTCTTACCCTGCTCCAGTGTGAGGTCACTCCCATGGAAGACAATCCTCCATGAACTTTTCCAATGTGAGACAGGTCCATTTTACACCTGTTAGACATAGGGGCTCTGTTGGACATAGGGGAAGCTTCTAGCACATACAGCTTCTCACAGAATCCATAGAGTCCTGTCACCACCTCCCAGTCACTGCAAAACCTGGCCACACAAACCCAATAGAGAAGGTTTAATGTTACCCTGGTTTTTCTGACTTTCTTTATTAGCCTTTTGATTTTCATAAATGGAGTCAGATCTTATAGTTACTGTAGAATATTAGAGCAGTTTTTCTACCTTTCCCACAGAAGTAATATAAACAAATCCTTTGTTTTTCATTCTCTGTCTTTTGTTTGCATATTTCTAACCTGAAAACAGTTGTAACTGACAATTTGTCTGGCCACTGAGGCTGAGGGGTGGAAACCCCAAAAAGCCAATCTTCTGCTAGACCCACAAATGTATAAAAAGTAAAAGAATAAACAAAGGGGTCTCTTCTCTCTGCTCTTTCAGCTGGGAGCTGGATCAGAGGAACCTCTGAGAAAATCACTTGTCTGCGTGTGATTTCTTTGTGTGTCTCGGTGACAGTTTAATCCACAGCTTTACCATCAAGATTTATATTTATCTCAAGGAGAATCTAAAACTTGTCCTGAGCTCTACTTGATAAGCAAGAAAGTAGTGAAGACTAATGAATTCAGTTCTCTGCATATGTAATAAAATATTCTCTTAGTCATAATCAAACCATATTTCTGCAAAGCATATGCTGAACTTTAGATATTCAAATAATACACTTGAGCACATTATTAAAATTAAGTAAAATAAAATAAAATGAATAAATTTCCAGAGAGCTGATGATCTAGATTTATTAACTCTTTAAATGACTCAATTTTTCAGATTATATGTAGCTATTAAGCTATTTTAGCAAGATATAACCACAAAGGACTGCCAGGTCATCAGTACAGGAAAAGGATTAGCACATTTAGGATTTGAAAGATATACATGTTAAAACTTAACACCACTAAAACTAATTTTTTACATGGAGCTCTTTCACTTCCAGTAAGAAAATCAATGTGATTAAAATTCCTTTTAAGTTCTTACCTTTCTAACAAAATCACAAATATGCTACAAATCAAATGCTTATTTTGTCTCTCAGTGTTTTGGGGGACAAAAAAAATCACATTTGTGACATTGTGACAGACTGTGTAGCCATCACCAGGGCTACAATGCCTGAAGATCCAAGTCTCTCAAATTAGCTGAGGAGACAGCAGCAGTGAAATCACAGACAGCACAGTCTGATACATTTTCATCAGTCTGCTGTGGAGAAAATATATTCCTGTATGTTTACTGAGCAGTTTTTTCTGCTTCAGAATCTTAGCATTCAAAGCAGATTAAAAAAATGTTCCATATTTTAATGAGATCATTATTAATAGTTCATCTTCCTGCTTGTTAGAGCACTAAATTCCATCAGCTATAGGCAAAGGCGATGTGAAGATGGCTATTACAATTGCTTTGCAATGGATTCTGGCAACCTCCCCACATCTTTGTTCTCCCATGACTGCACAGCTTAAGCAACCCAATTTGAGCTTGGTAAGGACTCTACACTCTTATTTCCAAAACATTTTGTGCATTTTCTTGTTCAATGAATCTAATGCATGTTTTTCTTTAACAGGCAAACCACCAAACCTACAAAAAGAACCAAAAAAAAGCTCCCATGTTTGCTTTACTCCAACTTTCTCACAGTGTCCTAAGTTTCATGCTGTCTGGAGCCACACAAAGGCAGAAGTGAACCGGAAGCAGCCTTGATCTCAGAAGTCTGGTAGTATGCACCATTAGCCCATTTGAAGGAAGAATCAGTCTTAAACTGTTTAAACTGGAGTCAGTCACACTGTATGCTTGTAGACTGGAGGATGTGATTCTAAGCATGAGTAATGAGTGAAATACATTGGTCATAATCATGATTCTCTAAATGGAGAAAGTAGGAAGACAAAAATTAGTAGCAAATGATAAGGTAAAGTGTAATTCATATCATATGTGAACAAATGCAGGGCCAGATTCTTAAGAGAGCTAGACATTAAAAAAAAAAAAAAAAAAAAAAAAAAAAAAAAAAAAAAAAAAAAAAAAAGTGGTAAAAAACTTTAGAGTTTAGAGATGCTTGAATAATCCCTATGCTGAAATTAGAACACTTCCTTCACAGACATCAGAAATTATATAAAATCAGTATTAGTTCCAACTGGAAAACATTCCCAGTTAATACTAACACATTAAATAAGAAACTTATACTGAACAAGATTAACCTTGAGCATCCATGGCAACAGCAGAGTCCAGTGCAGCGCCTGCTGTGTTCTGCAGCAAGGCAGCTTTCTCTCCAATCTCAAAATACTACCTTATATCATTTTTCTTCATAGTCTCTGCAAGAACTCAGCTGAAATTAATTCCCAGATAGTCCAGAGCCCTTTAGTACACATTTATGTAAGGTACTTTTTATGTACAGATTGTATCTGGATAGAATCTTAATACTTTCCTCCCTCATAAGTCCAGCCACAACTCCTGAGTGACCTCTCCTGTGGTGTCATTCTGGCAGACTTTTTATCTTTCCCATGTGTGTGCCAGCTGGACTCAATTATTTATCTGCAAGGCTTCCTAGTTGCTGGCTGGTAGCATTCCCCAGGCACAAGAAACCAGCAGCCTTCACCCACTGCTGCACAGAGCAGGACACAGCTCCAGTTCCCAGCCTCTGCTGCCCTGCTCAATTACACAATGCCAAGGGAATCCACCAGAAATCCCCAAATGCTGTTTTATGAGGAGGGCTGGCATAATCACAAGCAGAATGTGGATGACAAGGAATACAGAAACAATGTCTAAGACAAATTAATTTCCAAGTTCAGCCAAAAGGTAAATTCTCCAACAAAAAAAGCTAAATCCCATGGCATCTGAACAAATACTTAATTCTCTGACCACAGAACATCACCTTAGATTAGGCTTTAATTGAGATTAATGGGACATAGCTAATTTCTCTTGTTTTTTTTAAACCTCATCTAGAATCAGGGAAGCCATCTCATCTATCTGATTGCAATGAAAGCAAATGGTTATGGTCATATTTTAAATCATAAAGAGTTGGGCTTTTTAAAGAGAACTTGAGATTCTCCTCTAAAGAAAGGTAAAATAAACATAGAATTTGTACAACACATATTTTATATGCTCTAGCTGCTATTCAGAAAACAGCAAAAATAGGAAATAATAAAAGTTTATTCACATAGAAAATATTTCAGCTGGTCTCAGTCTTTAGCTTTAGCTATTAAAAAAGTTTCATTGCCTTTTTTGGCTTTCAAATGCTAAGGTTATAAGACATTCAAGATCTGATAAGTAAAACCCATTACTTACAACTACATGTTAATTTAAAGTTTTTGCTAGTGTGTGTACCATGGCATTGTTCTCAACACTTTTTAATCCCTAATATTCATTTCTTACAATGCTGAACCAAGCCTTAAAGCTAATGAAAATGCTAGGGAAGTTGTTCTTCAAAATAAACATACAGAGAAATGGAGACATTCTTTTTCAAATCAACAACTTTCTCAAAGGTGTGACAATCAAAAGATGAGACAGTCTCCACTTACCAGTCTTTAGTACTTTATACATACTCATTTACATAATGACAAAACACAAGTAAAATACTCCTTTTCTTGAGCATCATAGACATGAAGCTACTAAGAAAAAGAAGTCAGAATCTTTATTAATTCAAATTGCATCATACTTTAACAAAATTTATTGCTCCTACAGAAACAAGGTTGAGCCTATTTGATGATTTATAATTTTAGATTTCTTATTTAGAACTGTGTCAAAATTAATTCTTATTTAATGAGGTTTTTGAAAAGGGTTTAAAATAGCAAAATTCTGAAACATCCTCATTAGAACTATTGTTAGGAATTAAAAATTATAGCTTTTAAATAACTTGTGATTGGATCCTAAAGCCATGTCAGAAATAGTGCTCAGATGACAGCCCGTCACATAAATTTATGCTTGACACATGAGCCCTGTTGATCAGTAAATAGTGAAAAATTTATTATTCTCTTGAAAAAAATGAAGTTAAAATTTCTGTTCTCGCAATTACTATTTTCTTCCTTTTCTCTCCTACCTCAGTGACACCAAGGTCATTGACATTATCCTGCTAAACACTGTAAAATCATTAATTACTTAGTCTGTGTCCTCCAACTTTTCCGTTATCAAACACCACTGTTACAATGCAAGAGAGACATGAATTGAACAGAAAAGGTAACCAACTGCTCATGAAAATGTAATTTTTCTGTTTGACAGAGACACTAACATGATGAGCTATGGCATTTTTATGTAAAATCCTTTTTGGATTTGGAGTTTGTCACATTCTATCACTCAGGAGTCAACATTTTGCTCATGACATTGTACCCATAGGGAAAGCTTGGGTGTGAGTTTTTGTTTTGTTTTGCTATTTTAAGAGTATGGCAAGGATTACAGTAAAGATTCTGAAAACTTCTCAGCCTTCAAAGTGTGGTATAAAAACTGTCTTTAAAAAAGATATTCTTTAATATGAAATGTCCTTTATTTTTCATAAATAAGACACTTGAAGTGCAGAGTGTTTGTAAATGTGCTGGCCAACAAAAACATCAAAATATTTTTTGCTAACAGTATTCAGTTGCTATTCTACAGAAAGCCAGTTAGATGACAATAAAATAAATTAAAAGTCAAAGTAAAAATAAGAGTATCTTTTTCCAACAAACCAGGGTCAGTGGTAGAAGTTAAACCTACCTTTTTTTTTTTTTTTTTTTTTTTGTGATTTCTTGATTGTGATAATAGTGTTTAAGCCTTTTTAAGAGATTGTTTCTTAGTTCATTGGTGTTTCCTAAAGAAAACAAAGCTGCCCAGAGCTAATTATGTATATATATGTGTTTGTGTATTTATTTTATTTTTAAATAATAATACATGTTGCATATAAAAAGCCACAGTAAACTGTGAATTTCTTAATGTCTTATCTTCAGGTATAACTTGAACATTGACTATAGCCTAGAACTTGTCCTCAAACTGATTAGTAACTTAAAAGCTTGTTGCCATAATTTGAGAGAACTATTCTTCTAAACCAGGGCTATTGCTCGTGTATAAGGACACCCGAGTCTGAGCCTAAGATTTATTTAGTTTCCTCTGCAAAATGAGAGTTTAAAAAAAAAAAATTATAGAAGATTGTAAAACATATGTCAAACTTCACCTCTTGAATCTTACAGGTTTCAAATATTATTCTATAGAACAGTGTGAGCAACAAGGCTAAAAAATATTATTATTCTGATATAAGTAGATGAGAGTCCAGTATTGCACTACATATTGCTTTTGATGAGGACTATTATTTCCAACAGTCATAATGTCTAACAATGCCACAGCTTGTCGAGACTTACTGAAAAACTTGAAAGCATGTAAGAAATACATAGATTTATGAATGTCACTATTACACAGGCACTGTTTTTTATGGTACTTAGTGAAGTGCTTTTGTAAACTAGCTCCTATTCATAGGGAGGAAAAAAGGAGAAAAATTAGAGAAATTCTATGTTTTCTGACATAAAAACCCAACCCAAATGTCAATTATTTTGTTTTCTATTACAGAATTGTGAATGCTACTAAAAAAATCCTTTTCAGTATTAAAAAGTGTCACTGACCTAAGGGACTTTTTTAGAGAACTTGTTTATCTAACAGAACAAACCCTTATGCAAACAAGTAGGAACACTTGTTCCCTCCATAATTTCTGAATCTCCTGTCCATTTATATAAGACAAGATACAAACAGTGAGCAGCAAATTGCCTCACAGGCATTGCACTCAGACAGCTATTAGAATATAGTTCAGACTACTGTAAAATTTACAGGACTGACACAGAGCTTATTAGATTTAAGGGATATAATTGCATTTGATTCAATAGACATTGGATTTAACCTCACTGGTATGTTCCAATGCCTACTGAAGCATATGGACAAATACCCACAAAAGGAATCATATGCAGACCCTTATTCAGAGCTCTTTGAGTGGATGAAGTAATAGATTCAAAGATTTTCAGCACTATCATCCTTGGCTTATACTGTTGCGGTTTTTTCCTAATTCAAGGGTACTTGTATTTACATAGGAAAAGTTTCCTAGCCATCACCAGTGAGTGATCTCAAGTAATTCCTCTTTACTTGGAATACATGTTGCAATCTTGCCTTCTTTAGAGAGATTTCCTACAGAAACATCTCTCTGACCCAAAAAGACATTATTGAATGCAGGAGGAATAACAAATGAAATTCCTTAGGTGTTTTGATAACCCTAAATTAACTACATGTACTAGAATGAGACATCAGAAAAAGATTGGTTCAAGCTCGCAATTAATACTTTGTGCTGAAGTACTCTGACGCCCAAAACAGAGACAGAGAAATGTGAGAGATTACTGTTAAGGTATTAACCTTATTTGGAGAAGTTTAAAATGCATATTAAAGTCAGTAAATTAAAGTTATAAAATTGAGTTTGAGAAAATATTTAGGTCTAAGACCCGAGGTTAAATGAAGACTGATTGAATTATTTGTTTACTAGACCTTCTCTCAACATTCTCCTGAAATCCCATGAGATATTCAGCAAATTTGGATTCTCTCATCTAAATCAATAGCCTAAAATTAAAATCTTGCTAAGCTCTGTAGGCAACCAGCAGGAAGAGAGGACCTTGATGTTGTGATATAGACCAGTAGTAAGTTGTGTTAGTTTTCCCCATTTTTCTCCCTTGACTTTAGAGGGAAGATAGGCAACTGTGCTAGTAATTTGGGTGTCTCTGCTCAGGGCTTATGATTAGATTAAAAGAATCTGGGCTTCTATATTGACTTAAAAAATCATGTAATGTTCTCCATTAAAATCTGTCTGTTCAAAGGTACCCTCAAAATAAATGCAAGACATCATCTGATGTTAAATTAGCTTTCTAAATTACTAAATTTAGAGAGGACAACAGCAAAGCTCCCTTCACTGGCCTAGAACCTGCATACATTAACTGATATTGCATTTCCCAGTTTAACAAATAATTTGTGGGGTTTTTTTCTCTCTCAGAAAATAGTCAGAAGTCCTTCTTTTTATACTGCAATGCTAAAGGAGAACAGTAATAACTGCAGGTCAATTACTGGGCATAGGTTACAGGGTTTGAAATCTTAGTGACCTTGAGTGGAATAAGGTTCCAAATGAAATTTGTTAAATACCATTATGTTACGTGACAACTCTGGGAGTCAGGGAATAAGAGAATAGTAGAGCCAAAGTCCCTTGGGGCAGTCTGATAAAATGTAGCAAGACCTGTCTAAATAACACATTTGTTATATCTAGTTTTGTTGCTTTAAAATGGTTTGCTCAGGAAGCTGCTAAACTCAGAGGAAGAAATCACCTCGTCTCAGCCATCACAAAGGCATTGTTGCATACTGCCTCTGTTCAAACCATGGCAACACACAGCTAAATAAATAAATAAATAAATAGATCAGTGATGCAAAACTAGATTAAAAATAGTAAATTCAGAATTAAAGCATAACACATTAAAACCAAAGATTTCTTGGATAGCATTTAATCACACAATTTTTTCTTTTTTAAGACTCTCAATGTAACCTCAGTTCCTGAGTTTTCTTTTTTAGATTCCACTTTCAGTGCAGTAGATATGCCATGTTTACTCTATGGGACTACATCTGAAATGAATCAGTCATTCTATACTACTCACAGTTGAAAGAACTTCATCTAAAAGTACCTTAAGATTGAATCTTTTGTGTGAAGTCTGAGCAATCTGCAGCCAGTGAAGAATAAAAATATATTGAGGACTCACTGCCAGAGATGCAGTCATGAGATGCAGAAATAATTGCTGGAAAATATCAGAAGCTGGTGTGCTAGGGAAAGTTGGAGTTTTGTCAGCTTTTAGAAGATTCTGTATGTCCAGCCAACATGCTTACTTTACTGTCCAGAGTGCATGGATACTAAAAGAAGTATCATATACAAAATTCATCAAGAACTGTTCCAACATAAAAATAGGCGTGTTTAAAAAAAAAAAAAAAAAAAAAAAAAAAAAAAAAAAAAAAAAAAAAAGATAGGGCTAATAAAGATCTATTTTTATTTCTTTTTTACATGTAAGATAAAGTCACTGTCTGGTTCCTAGATGACAATCGAGCCTAGTTTTACCCCTGACTAATTAACATGCAATGCTTCTAGTCATTTATGGTTATAAATATTATATAAGTTTCTATTAAGATAATAGGGATTATAGGTTTATTTTTCACAATTTTTCAAATAAAGTTGAGGTTTATATTTTTAGTCTGAAATAGGAAAAAAAAAAAAGTTATACTGAAGGATTTGCACTGGAGTTTTGTTTCTTAGTTGGTTGATGAATATTTTCTCTGTAAAACAGTTCTCTGAGATAATTTTCTTGCATTTTATACTTTTCTATGAATTATAGAAGAATCCATACTGGCTGCCTAGGTTATTTTGCAAGAGTCACTATTCTTTTTAGAAGCAGACTGAAGTAAGGAAAATTGAATCATCCAAGCAGTCACATGGAGCCATCATAGAATTTCCCAAGCTAAAAAGGAAAGTCAACTTGAAAATTATTTCGAGAGATAAGGCAGGTTAAGAAGAATGAGGTGGCTATTTCCATGAAAATAACAGCAATGATCAAGCAGATCAACAACTGAGACTTTTACTGATTACTGGAACAAAGATGAAGTTCCTAGAACATTGTAGCCTTTCCAGCTGAAGATCAAAGAATGTCATGTGTTTACTATTCTTGTATTAAATCAATAACATACTTTAAAATTCACTCCCCTTCCCAATTTTTTTTTTTTAAAAACTCATCTATTAAATCACCAACCTTGATATCTACAGAAATTGTAGCATTTGTTAAAAAATAATGAGAACTAAGACATTAAAACCTGTAGACAGGATGGCACTGCTGGCAGAGGATCCAGTGCAGGTCCTCAGAGTCTCTTAGCTGGGGAACCTGCAACTTTTTACAAAGATTAGACTTAGATTAGACTGCACAGCAAGGCAGAACTCACTGCTCATGTATCAGGGAGTAGTCTGTTTAACAGTGCTGTTCATCTCTTGAAGGAAACGCTCATTTTAGGATAATTTGGAAATGCCATTCTGTCTGTGAATTAAATTGCACTTCATATCTCACAAACATCAAGAACTAAGTAGAAGTCACGTTCACTTTTTCTGTTTTTATTTAGCATTAACTTTGCTGTAAGGGGCATGTAATCCACAGCTTTCTTGTTGTGCCTGGCCATTTTAATTTTTGATCCTTTTTAATACACTGTAATAATCAGTCTATACAGTCCAATTACTCAGGGTAAAAATGACTGGCATCTCTAGACTCAACAAACCACAGCTTAAAAAACTGTATGACTGTGAACTTTATAATCTTCTATGTAAACCCATGTCACCCATTTTCATATTGTCCAAGCTTGTATCTTCATTGGGAAAGCAGCTTTGCTCTTATAGGCATGAAAATTTGACAACAAATTATGGACCACATGAATGCATAAGTTGTTGCATGAATCTTAAAAATAAAAGTGGAAGTAATCTGCTGTTAAGGGGAAAATGTGGTTAAACGTCTTTACGTATCGCTTCTTCAAGCACAACCCTGCAAAATTTTGTGTGACTGGATTAAAAAAACCTTCAGCCTCATGGAAATTGTGAATGCCCCTGGAGCCTCTAGTAAAATCATTAATTTCTAGTAAAAAAGGAAAACATTGTAGTGATATCATTCCTTAAGATATAAACTAAAACTAGGATTAGAAAAAAACCCCAAACAATTGGATTCTCCATTTATTAATATTTTGCTTTTATCTGAGTCACTGTACTATGTACCTTTCCAAGCCAATTTTAAGTTTTATAAATATGGCACTATTTCAGTAGATTTGCTACATTTAAATTCCACACCTTCATGATAAGATGATAGGAATGTTCTGTGTGTAAAAAGATGCTCCGCTAGAAAGATGTAGTTATGAATACCTAGAATATTACATTTCTCATGGCTGTGCCTAGAGGCATAAAAAAGTAGCTTTTACACTGGGTAAGTCATAAAGTATTATGAAATGCACTATATTAAGAATGATAGTAAATATGATTTTTTTTTTTTTTAACTATAATGCAAAGTTAAAAGCTCCTTTTTTCCTAAACAGAGAATCCAGCTCTGCTAACAGCAAAGCTCTTTTAAATAGCAATCCAATACTGAAATCCTAATTCTGGTGCTGCTAGTTTATACACAACTGGTGGCCATCTGATTGCTGATATGAAGCCAGTTGCAATAAGCCTAATAAGGACTGATCAAAACCTCCTACAGTCTCCTGAAATATAGTTATAGAAACCACAGGGGAGTATAAAAAGGAATTTGGATAAATTTACAGAATAATGTATTTACATGTTATTTACAGTAATAACATATTTAAAAAAAAAAAAAAATCCAGAAAGCCACGCAGTAGACTCCCAGCATACAAAGATCATGGATTTGGCTAAGGGGAGTTCAAAGAGAGCCACTAAAGTGATCACAGGGCTGGAGCACCTGTCCTACGAAAGGGAGGCTGAGAGAGTTGTGGTTGCTCAGACTGGAGAAAAGAGGGCTCTGAGGAGCCCTCAGAGCAGTCTCCCAGCACTTAAAGGGGCCTAGAAGAAAGCTGGTGAGGGACTGTTTACAAGGGTATGTAGTGATAGGACAAAGAGTAATGGTCTTAAAATAAAAGAAGGTTGATTTAAATTAGTTATCTTTAATAAATTCTTTAGTGTGAGGGTGCTGAGACAAAAGAAGAGGCTGCCTAGAGATGTTATGGATGCTCCATCCATGGAGGTGCTCAAGGCCAGGATGAATAGCCAGCAACCTGTTCTAATGGAAGGTGTCTCTGCCCATGGCAGGGGGCTTGAACTGGGTGATCTTTAAGGATTCTTCCAACCCAGACTATTCTATGGTTCTGTGATTCTGTGATAAATCAATACCAGATAATACATGTAAGCAAGACAATGAGAAGTGTATATTGTTCCCGTTTAGTGACCTCTAATACGTGTGCTGAAGTGTCTATGATGTAATAAAACAGAAAGAACACATTTTTCCCTGCATGAACTAGTGAAAATAACAAACTAAATCAATCAGAACAAGAGCATGAATGAAGAATACAGTAACATGTGAAAGAAGATAATTTCTCAAGTAATAGCATGCAATCTTGTACACTTGACAACTCAAATTATTTTGAATAATGAGTAATTTATGGCTGTGAATGGGCAAGCACATTTCTTCCTTCATTTATTTGTTTTATTCCCCATAGCATACCGCAAATAGATAATATTACTTCAAAGGAGACATTTTCTGCTGTTATCATTTGTGCCTCGAGGAAAAGGATCTTAATATCTTTGAGCTTATGAACAAACCCACTTACTGTCAGACATTCCTCCCTTTTCTCATTCTTCATAATAAATTCCACAAAATTTTGTGTTGTCACACGTGCTTTAAAGAAAAGCAATATTAACATGTCTAGTGTGGCACAGATTTAGGTCTCTAAAATTCTTTAAAGCTAGGGCATCTGTACAGCAAGTCAATAATTCTTTCTCCTAGTTGGGGAGATACTTTCTTGTCCTCTATATCCTAGAAAGCAGATTCAATTCAAAATACTAAAAACATCTTGAAAGATATTTAAAATGTAAATAACTGGCAATTTGTATGTGATTAAAATTATACAAGGTTAATAATCAGAATCCAAATTTAGAGCCTTTTCCAATGACAGTGACATACTGCATATAATTAACAAGGCTGAATACCTGGTATTTTATATCAGCAGCATCACAACAAAGCATAAGCTGTGCAACCTGGAACAACAGTTCTAATTCCAATAAAGCTTTCAGTAATATAGTTAAATAATTTGACAAACATACATGCAAGAAAGAACAATTGTGTTGTAGCTAAATCTAGGCACTAACTACTTAGCCTTCACTCTCTACTCTTAATGATGACAGATGTTAAGACCTGCTGAACCACTTTCTACAGAATTCATTTATCTTTCTGGTTTTTCATTGACCACAGATTCACCCTAAAGAGATCATCCTAAAGTTAGCTTTTGGGAATGGAAACCAATGCCATTTTTAGCCAATTTCCCAAGCAGGTGACCACAGACAGAGGTTCAGGTGTTCCTATACATTGCTATGCAGATGTAGAAAAGATAAATATATATATATTATTGATAATATATAGATAAGATCAAAAACTACTAAAAATATTCCTAAAAAATTACTGTGATCACAAGGAACTACATAACCAATAGTAAGCAAATCTGTTTGTAGTTAAAAGTGTGGATTAGCATTCATAAACCTAGAAACAATCTTGGGATGCAGCAATTTTAGCTGCTACCTCTTCCTACACTTCTCACAACTGTTGCAATTCATTGATGATTTTACCATCTGCCTAAAAAGCTAAAATACTTGGTTTAAATATATAAAAGCCAGACAGGCAACTCCAATATTACATGCAAAAGCATCTCTAGATCTGTAAACACAAGCTTAAAACTTCCCACCACTTTTGCATTTCTACCTGTGTTAACAATTGTGAGACTAGAACGGGTTTCTCACCAGAGTGGCCTACTGTAGGCTCCGTCATGGCAGTGCAAATTAATACAAAATACCTCCTGGATTGTATTGAGGTTGTATCAAATGAACTGCCTTACTTGTTGGTACACATCATTGAGACATTTCAAAGATGAGCTGGGAAGGTCTACTAAATTAAATGAATCCTTTTCTTTACATTCTAATTCCTTTATGTTGTAGACAAGTTTTGGGCAATGCAATTATCTCTGTTATTTAAAACATGATAGTCATGCTTTAAGTCAGGTAAATATAATCAGAAAACAAATCAAAGGAACATGCTAAGCTGCAAAGACCACTAAGTGTTTCTTTTCTCTTACAACTCTTTTGGTACAAATTTTCAGTATAACACTGGGCATTAAAGCTTACATAAATTGTATGCATCCTAGTACCTTGTGATGGGCAATAGGGATATAGTTATAGCATGGGGGGAAAAAAAATAAAGAGTAATAATGCATTGTGGAAAGTATCTACACCTTTTTAAAGTGATCCTGTTCTGGCAGCACAGAAATGTGATCTAAAATCCTACATGAAAATGACAAAAATACATTAAACTCAATTTTATAATAAATTGCTTCTGAAATAAGATTATCTGCCATATTTCAGCCCAGAAACATTTCATAACATCTGAATTTCCCCTTTTGACTAACAGACATTCTGAATAAGCCTGGTATGCTTTTAATTGCAGAAGCACATGTACACCTCTAAAATAAAAGTGTTCAGTATTCAAACTTTTCAGGGAACACTTCATTTAGGATTCTGAGGGTGATATCAAATCTGAAATGACAGTTATGATTTTTAGGCATATTTCCTTCTATAGCACGTATTCTTCACACTTTAAAATAATGGAGACACATTTACAGCTGCTGCCTACTGATCTGTGTGCACTGAGAAGAACATCAACATATTCAGCTTATCACAACCATTTGCAAGAGCATGTTTGTCAAGCAAAACTATCTCAGACCATGAGGGAACTGATGTCTCAGTTGGATTACTTCACTAACTCTTCTATAAAAGCATGGAAGGGTTATTTTAACTGAGGCTATGCAAACAAAACAAAAAAAAAATCTCACAGATTGTTAAGCAACTCAGAAACCTCATCACTTTGAAATCTAAAATTGTTTCAGGCTTGAGGTTCAACATATAAATAAAATCTAGAGCTACTCTGAATACAACAGCAGGAAGAAAATTATAAGCTTTAATACTATACTGGCCTCTTTCCAAGTACAGGCCATATCACAAACAAAAAATGGGCATTCTGATGCAGAATATATAAAAGTACTGATAATTCCAACATATTTATAGAGCTATTCCTCAGTGAGTCACAGCAAACTTCATAAAGTGGTACCATTAGGCTCACTTCAGAGGTGTGGAAATAGACAAAAACAGGACTCTCCTGAGCTTTAAGCAAATATAACTAATGATCAGAAAACACTGATTGTCATATAGAGATCATGTCTGTTAATTTGTCACCCTAGCTTGTCTTCAGACAAAGTTGTCTCTTCATATATGACTTTCAGCTTGAGGGCAGCTGGAGAACAAATTCATTATAACAATGATATCTCTCTGTTGATTAACCTTTTAGACCTTTGATGCCTGAACTTAAAATTCTGTGTGGTAGGGGCTATACTTGCCTAAGGAAAAGATAGCTTTTCCTAAATTGCTTTGAAATGTCACATAAGCATGGACAAAAAAGATAGACTGGTAATTTCACTTTTTACTATTTATTGTTTAAAGAATTTATGGCATTCCCATGGTCAGCCTTCACAAGAGCAGAAAAAAATGGCATATCTATGATTTTTTTAAAAATTTATTTGACTTGTCTAGTCCTTCCTGACTAAGTTCTCTAACAGACCAGCTCCTTTCCTCAAATTCCATAGTCAAGAAAGATTAGGAGACCTCGAGGAAAGAAGATAAGGCATCCAGAAAAAGTCAAGAATCTAAAACTCTTAGCAATTATATTATTACAAAACTCATTTCTGTATACTTGATGTTAGTAAAATACTCCTAACACATTGCAATGCTTTAAAAATGTATTTGTATACAATGTATTATATTTGTATTTTTATATATAAATATATACAAATGATATATAATCAGATCTTTATCATAGAGAAAACCACTTAGAAAAAGCTTCTCAGAATTAAAAGAGTAAAAGTGTCAATCCTTTTTCCAGTTGTATCTATGGAAAGCCTGAGCAATTTCAGTAAGGCCAGGGTTTTGTTAAGGTTCAAAGGAGGCAATCATTTTGACTGGACTGTGACAATGTAAAGAGACTTGTTAACTTCTATGGCATCAGCCAGTTTTAGAAGGGGTGAAGCAATTGACACTACCCATTTAAGGAACATGAAATGTGAGGACAAGGACCCATAAGAGTTCACCTTTTTCCATGATTGCCAAGTTATTCTGATCAAAAAGTGTCTCAGCAAAAGCTTCTATGCTTTGTTAAGTATTTGCAGCCCCTCAGCTGTGGCTCTGACTGGCCTTTATTTAGCACAAATTGCTCTAACTGTTGTACTGCCATACAGAAAAGACTGGCTCCAAATTAGCCCCTTCTGATAAGAGATACCAGGAAAACTGATTGCTCAGTGCCTTCTTATTGACCTCCCACTCACTTGAATATTAAAATTCCAGAACTGCCATGAACACCTGGAGGGTTTTTACATACATAAGGAATGCATTTGACTACCCTACTGCATATATCTATAACTCCAAGTAGAATTGAAGGATTGCATAGCAAATGTTATCAAGAAAATAATCTCATTAATATTTCAAAGGGCCAGATCCCCTTCTCAAAATAGGCAGCAAATAAAGATATCCTACAAAAAATGCCAAGCCCAGGAGACCACATGTCTATTAGAGACCTTCATATATGGGGAAAAACTTTAACACTTGATGTCATAAAGATATCAGGAAAGAGATTAAAAGAACCAAGTAGACATGCTTTGGATGAGAATACCAGCCTGGGAATATGCTTTCATACATTTAGAGGAGATTCAAGCTGTGGATATTACTGCACTGTGATAACCCACTGAAAATCCATATCACTGTAGGAAGACACAAAATCATGAAAAAGAGAAAGACAAAATATCATGAAGGATGCAACCTCATGAACCTCTGAAGAAGAGACAGTAAACCAAAGACTAGCTACACAAGGCAGAAATAACACAGAAAGCAGGGAGCAGCAGCCAAGATCATGCAGCACATGAGTGGGAAGGCTGAGGTAGCAGGTTATATCCAGGCGCACAGATGCAAACATCCACATGCCTGCCCACAGAAGTTTTTGGGAGTCTGACCCTGAAGAACATGCCTACCAGGTCATAATCTTAGTCTGTGTTCTGGATTCCAAAAAGATAAAGTGGATGGAGGCACTTCCTAAAATATAGTACTCCAGAATCACATGTATGGGCCACTACAGGAAACTGGGGAATTTTGGTGTGAGATGGGAAGACACCTTGAGAGCTTGGGATTTTGAGAGTTGGGTAAACACTAGTCAGTGGGATTTATATTAAAATTTCAAGTTTAGATGCTTGAAGGTCATTGAATTTCCACCTTAGGGATCTTTCCCAGGATCACAAAGAGTAAATACATTTTGCGTTTGTTATACATCTGATAAATTCACAGTAATTTAATTTTCTCAATAAAATTATCAGCAGGGAGAAAAATTATTTTATTATCTAAAACCAGGGAACAAAAGTGTGATTTGTGCACATCTCCACTGATTTGAGTAGGGCTTCCCAAAGTGGCAGTTATCCTTCCACTTAGAGTAAATTACAAACCAAGATCTAACAGTCTAAACAAATTTGCTAATTACTCACAAATTGCAAACATAAGCATAAACAAAACAAAACAAACAAACAAACAAACAAAAAAAGTGGAAGGAAACAAGCTACCTGCTTGGGGGTTTTTTCCTATTAATCTTAAACACAGAGTAAGACTAATATTTTAAGGGAGAGATTTCATTTCCAGTCTATAGAGAGCTATTAATGAAGTTTCCATAATGATTTTAGACAGCTCTTCTCCAATACACACCATATTATGATGTGGACAATAAATGCTTTTATTAACAAGTAGATAACTTTGCTATTCCTATGCCAAATAAGGATTCTCTCATAATTAGAAATTGCACATTCCCTAGAAGGAAAATTCTTACTGACTACACAGCTGCAGGGAAATCCTGCTCTAGCTGCACCCTGCTTCCAGAAGAGGTTCCCATGGAGTGGAAATTACTTCCAGCAATGCTACAGGCATAAATGAAGTTTACATTTAAAATATGTTTCTACCTTCAGTTTTGAAACACACAGTATACTGAGAGTGCAGTTACAAAGAGATTCCACCCATCCCTTCCTCTCTGAACCCAAGTTTAGTAGCAGGATGTGTGACTGAAACTTAAAGGTGGAAATCAAGGAGAAAAACCAAACCATAAACCAGTGAAAACATGTTTGATTTCAAGTGGATACAAGGCACTCTAAAGGACAAGGATAAATTTCATAAAAAATATCTCAGCAAAAAAGCAATAAACTTAAAACTAATTGAAAGATCTCAGGTAAAAGCATCTCTTCCTTCTACAGGATTTTCCTGAACCTTCTATTGCATATAAGAACTACAAGAGTCCTTCCTTCCTTCCTTCCTTCCTTCCTTCCTTCCTTCCTTCCTTCCTTCCTTCCTTCCTTCCTTCCTTCCTTCCTTCCTTCCTTCCTTCCTTCCTTCCTTCCTTCCTTCCTTCCTTCCTTCCTTCCTTCCTTCCTTCCTTCCTTCCTTCCTTCCTTCCTTCCTTCCTTCCTTCCTTCCTTCCTTCCTTCCTTCCTTCCTTCCTTCCTTCCTTCCTTCCTTCCTTCCTTCCTTCCTTCCTTCCTTCCTTCCTTCCTTCCTTCCTTCCTTCCTTCCTTCCTTCCTTCCTTCCTTCCTTCCTTCCTTCCTTCCTTCCTTCCTTCCTTCCTTCCTTCCTTCCTTCCTTCCTTCCTTCTCTCTCTTTCTCTCTTCCCACTCCCAAGCTGGTATACAAAAGGGGCTTAATAGCACACAACCATTCTAACAACTTTTGGGGAAAATGGTCTAGCTAAACTCTTCTAATATCCTTCGGGCCAGAAAAGTATTAGAAACCCAAACTACCCTTCAAACCACCCTGGGTTTTAGCTAGAGATTTCTGCTTTTTGCACCGTATAGTGTTTGCATTTTTCCAACATGTTTCAAACTCCCACTCAGCCAAGTGGCAACAAAATGCTCAATTTTGAGACAATCTGGAGATTTTCCCTTGCTCATCACAAAGTTTGTTACATTTTAAAGTGTAAGTTCTTCTTTTCAAACACTTGGTAAACTGAACTGATTTGCAGCCCACTAGGGTTTATCTCATTATATACTAATGTCTATTTCTGGAATCTAATGTAAACACATTTGCAAGGTAACATGTGAATCACACAGAATCTACAGTTAACTTTTCTATTCACAATGCTGTCAACTTGAGTTTTATATCAAGGAAACATGCTATGAATATGATAAAGAAGGTCATCTGAGGGCTTTTCAGACATTTATTTTAACGCTATCAGAATTTGGGATAGTCTGTAAAGAAAAAGATAGACAAACTAGTAGCTTAAACCAGTAGTTTATTTACCTAAATATTTAGCTTCCAAGTGGGGTTTTTTTTTCAGAGTTTTCAGCACTGATTCATAATCACTGTTAAATATAGTTCGATATTCTATGTTACCTTCTCCAGAACATGTCACTCTGAAGAGCAGAGTAATCCCATTAGAATTAGTAGACAAGGGCAGGCAAACAAAAAATTCTAAACTGAAACACACCAAATAAAATTTCAAACATTTCCAGCTTTTTACATCCAAACCTATTTTCCTGTAACAAATAATGCTGGCCCAGACATCAAGGTTATCATCTGCTTTCTGAAACTGCCATAGCAACAACCACTTCTAGTTTCTCACTAGTCTTCAGAAAAGCTACTTTAAAGTTCAATTAGATAAAGGAAATAAATTCTTCTGAAAATGCTGAGACAACCCTCAATGTGTTTTGCAGGCACAGATAGCAAATAGAAATATCTGTGTGAAATATTTCTATAATATTTTAAGTAGAGGTGTAGTTCCAAACACTAATAATTTCTATTCTTTAGTGAATATCACAATGACTGCCTATGATCAAATTGTACTACATAAAGGCAGTTTTTGAATGCTATTTGTATTGAGTAGGTTAAGATACCTAATTTAAAAATATAATTTTATTCAAATAGGCCATACAGAGCTTTTTTTTTTTTTCTAAAACTCTTTATACTAACAAAGAAAATCTATCAGTTAACTTACAGCATCCTACATTTTTGCAGACTCCAGTGGGTAAATTTCCATTTTCAGTACAGACAGTACATATTTACCAATAAGAATGAAAATTTTAAAAATTACAGAAGATGTAAACCTCTAATTTTTCAGTAGTATTAGAAAACAAACTACCATTAAGGAAGCAAATTTGATTTACAGATAGACCATAATCAAATGCATGTCTGTTGTAGGATTTTACTCCATCCAAAAAAAAGGCTGAAAAGCTGTCCATAATCTAATTAATGGAGCTTAAACACAAGTGAGAATTCTGGCCTCCTGTTTGTGTCTATTGGTATTCTTGTCAGCATGTTAGTTAGATACACACAGTTTTGTTGTGATATGCTGACAGATTTGGACTGTATATATTGCTACCAAAGGATGTGGGCTCAGTTTGCACAACATATGCCTCCACAAACTGGGTTTCCTCTAAGGAGTAAATGAAGGGCATCCAGTATATACTGTTGCCATTATTTGAGTCCTACAACTCATAACAGTTACACAAACATTCTAACTGCAAACACCTAAAATAAAGATGGAGAATTCCTGATAAGAGAGGGGTTTTTTTTCTTCTTCTTTTTTTTTTTTTTTTTTTTTTTTTTCCAGGACACATGAAGGATTCAAGCAATAAATATTTTTTCAACAATAGATTCAGTTATAAGGACTCTCTACATATACACATCATCATTCTAGCAAACTTATGCCTTTCTTTTGATTTCTGTTAAGGACAGCCACATGTCCTTCTCTCACTGATCATTCTGTACTATCTGACCTCCTGCAATATGGGCAGAGATCATTTCCTGACTGCATTATTTTGGACAATGTCCTAGGGTAACTTTATGATAAAGTTACCCTAGGACAGACCCACAGTCCTTAGATGTCTAGTACATGTCAACATTAGATGAAAGGTGAAAAAAATTCTAAGAAACTACTGGAAATTTTCAAAAGCATTAAATCTTAATTTACAAGATAGCAAGTTCAAGTCAGTCCTTTCAAGATTTTTTGTTTATCTTGACTGACTTTTATAGTGAGAAACAGCCAAAGCAAGGAGTATTTTATAACAATTAGGAAGATTTTTGGAACCATTTTAATCAGCTCTCTTATCCTTGATAAGAGATTGTATACAATGGAGCAACCATCCTGAATGCATGGTAATATCTCCATGGTAACAGATTATATAACATAAGCACAGGATTGTGATCACTATTTAGAAAATAAGTTGATTGAACATGAGGAAATTACACTCAAATACTTCCATTTCCTTAGGATTTCAGCAGTGACATTTAAGGACTGGAATGACCCATGTTACAATCACCAAGTTTCACTTACTAATATATTAATTAAACAGTTTATATATTTATACAAAAAAACCCCAAACAAACAAAAAACCAAAACCAAAACAAAACAAAACCAAAACAAGAACAAAACCCCAAAAAACAAAACCAAACCAAAAGACAAACAAACAAAACCAAAAAAAAAAACAAACCAAAGCAAAAACCCAAACAAAAATGGTAGATAGACAGAAAGATATTTTTTATCATATTACTTTTTTAAGGTAACCTTACTTATAACTCACCATGAGTAAAGTCTTGCAAAAAACTTAATATTCTCATTGAAGTCAATTTGTCTGGGGGACTATTTATACTCCTAAGGGGCAGCACTTATTTTACAGGGTGCATGCCTTTAAAGTGTTCTGCATATTGTATTTTTGATCTAAAGTATAGTCATACAAAATAAAGCAGCAGAGGTACCTCAATCTACTTAGCTTTATGAGAATGCATGAGCAAGGGAAAGGATCTGATCAGGCATTTCCTTAGCTACAGTTATGGACTGTTAATGGGAAGGGACCGAGCACAATATGAGTTCAGCAGACTTTCAGGAAAATTGCCTTTAAGGATAAGTAACATACTTAATTTTGGAGCGTATTTTAGTAGGACAAAAGAAAGGTTTCTCTTCAATTCGTTGTACCTCATCTTCTCCTGTGTGGAAAGAATCTATCATCTTTTCCTAACTCTAAATCTACTGGATTGAGCAGTGATATCTAGCACCCTTGCTTTTGTAGAGCACAGATTACAAGAATTACAAAAATAATTATTTAGATGTGTTTGCTGCAAGATGAATTTGCAGCAAGAACCTAAGCATTTTGACAGTTTTGTTGACTTTTAGGGAAAAAAAATATTTATAATAATTACATTACTATATTTTTTACCGTTTGAGTGGGAAGTTGAGCCTAATAGGTAACCATTCACACCAATCCAGGATGTGTCCAAGGCAAAGATGATTTACCTTCAGCAGTGAATATTTCTCTGCACTGGTGGCAGAGGGAGAGAACACAACCAGCTAATTTTACAAAGCTTCAAGTTATGTGTCATAAATTCGAACCCCAGTTGCAGTTCAGGGTTTTATTTATTTACAAATAAAAGGGACTGGCTTGCAGAAGATGCATTTCTCTCTGGGCACTTTGTCACTGAATGGGTTTGTGTCTAAATATCTGCTATTTTGTTCCTGCTCTATCTATTTCCACACAGCCCCAGAAGTATATAATCATTGACCAAAGTGCAGACAGCACACCTACATGGCATTTTTCTTGCTGTAGCCTGCTTGGAATAGAAGCAGTTTGAAAGATGCACAGTTGCAAGCAGTAGTTTATTTGCATTACTTGTGGAAGTCCTTCAGCTAAATTTCCACACAGCATGCTCATTATGTCCATGCAAGTGTGTCTGTGGAGCTTTTAAGCTTATTGAGACAAATAGTGAAAGTAACAAACAGCGAGAGCTTCCTGTACTGTGTATAACTAGATTTCCATCTTAGATTATTCTGGGCTCCCTCAGTGAGTGATCCTTTTAGCCATTTCCATATCAGCCTAAATATTTGTCAGAGGTTGAGGGGTGTTGGAGTCCAGGGCATTCCTTTGGTTGCCCTGGAGGGTCAGGGACCTGGGCAGGGGGGTCTGGGACCCCAGCCCAGAGCCCAGAGCTCAGAGAGACACTGGATTTGATTTCAGTCCATGGGAGAGGCTTCTTGCACTGCAGGAAGCATTGCAGGCCACAAGAGTGTAAAAATAGTAGTTTAGTATATCACAGGGTGAAAAAACAGTGAGTTTGGGATTTTTGGCATTGAAGTGAATGCGGCAAGATGGAGAATTTAGGGCGTTGTCTCTTTCTTCTTCCTTCTTGTTCCCTCACTCCATTTCTGCAGTGACGTTGGCACAAAGTAGTTAGTGAGGATTGGGTCAGAGTAAAGATGACCTTTTTAGTAATAGTGATAGATATTGGTAAGAAATAGTAAATAAAGAATACGTAGCAATTAGTATAAAAGATAAGGACAGCCCAGAGACAGAAGGAGTCACCAGATGTCCGAGCCATGGCAAACATCTTTTGGACACTGAGAAAATTGTAAGATAAGAACTAATAAACGAAGCATGTAACCTTGAAGACTCCGTCTTTTCCTGCGTTTGGCACAGAGCTTTGCAGAGGGCCAGAACTCTAAAACCACCTGAATGCCGGGGAATTTAAACTCCTGAAAAGGAGCCCCCGACATCCCAGGTGTCTCTGGGATGGGCAGAAACAACTGCCGTCCCCGAGATGGGACAAGAAACAACTGGCACCCCAGATGGAACAGAAACAACTGGCACCCCAGATGGGACAGAAACAACTGGCACCCCAGATGGAACAGAAACAACTGGCACCCCAGATGGGACAGAAACAGAGGGGCAGCAATGGATTGATTTAAAATCTCTAATTACCAAAAAAGGCAATTTGTTATTACATTTCTTCTAAAATTATAGGTGTATTATCAGTGGTAATCTTTGAGGAATTGTGTTTGGCTCAAAAAACAGTTAAAACATTACAGTGTTCTGCATTGTGCACAAGTCACAATTTCCATATACTGAAATAATTTTTCTTCTCTCTAAAAGCATTTCTGAGCTAGGAAATAACCTGTCTGGAAGCACAAGGGCCTAAAATTCTATGGACTTCATTATTCCAGAGATCAGACTATATCATCCACAGATGCCTTCTAGCCTTCATGAAACTTACAGAAATTACATGACATTAAATGAGTGAAATTTTATATATTAAATATTCTTTAACAGAGCCAAATATTTTAATGACCATTATGTTAATTTGCTGTGAATTTCTAGAGTAAGCACTTATCAAAACTTTAACCTAATGAAGCACAGAAAAATTCCTTACTAAGAGACAATATTGATTTTAAGACTGTAAGTGATAAGAATCCAATACTCTCAGTCAAACTGTTCTGGAGGTTACTACCCTTCATCATTATTAATTTTATTTACTTTTTATTTTAAGTCTCCCAAATTCAGACTCCAATCACTTTATTAAGCCATGTTTCTTAAACCCTTTCTTTTGTCAAAAATCTGTAAATAAAAATCTATTGTAAATAAGCACCTACCACACTCACATTGTTCAATGAGATCACATACTAATATTTTGTTATTAGACAGCAATTCCTCAAACACCCTCTACAAAGGAAACACAAGTCATATCTGGTGGTTTTTTTTAAAAAATTACAAGATAACATATCCTTCTTAAAAACTAAGTCACAAATTGAAGTCACTATTCATCAGCTAGTTCTCTGGCGATTCTGATTGAAATACCCATTCCTTTATATGGATGTTTTTTCTTTTACTTTATTTTCATACACTATGGACCTGCATACAGGCATACAGGTTCATATGTGTATGTGCTTTACACACATCTATTATTTGTCTATATTCTGCTTACAGGTTCTTCTTGCACTCATTTAAAGGTGTGCAAATAAATAAAACAAGAAAATGGCTATACAGCTACTTCCAGAAATATTGAAACTGAACTGCAATATGTTCTTAAAGTTCTATGTTTGCAAATGGTCTGTGGGATCACACTAGAGTTAATTCCAAGACAAAAAAGCACTGTAGAGTGTATCATGTGATTGACAGCTCATTAGGGCTTTCTTTATCACTGTTCAGATCCACTTCTGTTGGTAGGCACAACTTTCTAAAGCCACTAATTCACAATGTACGTAAACCTAAAAATTCTATTCAAAATTTTGTTTAGTTTCCAGAATTGTATACAGATGTGGTAGGACACTTACTATGTTCAGCAGCTGTGTTATGCTGCCTAACCCTTAGTTCTCTTAAAAAGGAGAATAACCTTTGAAATCATATATGGATACCCTATGGATCTAACCTATTTTTATTTTTGAAAGATTCAATAAATGTATTTTTTTAATAGTCACGTTAGCCAATTAGCCCATATTCCAGTCTTTTCATCCTTTGACCCATCACCAGGATTACACTTTCACTGATGGAGTGACAGAAAGACAGAGCAGAAAGACTTCAGCAGCTCAGCATGGTTCTTGTACTATGTAAGATTTTGAAGCTCTAACAAAGTTTTTTCAGGTTTTGTAGAGCTGAGTACATAAAAGTGTATTTTTTCCTGGAGACTGTTGGTTATTTTGAATACTTCAAAGGTATTGAGTTTCGTATTTTATTATTCAAAACAGAAAGCTTTCCCACTTGTTTGACATGTTATGTCAATTACCACCAAAAGCCTCAAATTTGGGAATGAGCAGTACAAATATGGAAAGGTCACCACATCTCTGATCAGGGAGAAGACAAAACTGTTGTTTCTCTACTAGGTTTGTGAGTCTGAAATGACAGCAGTTTAAATGAAGGCTTACTTGTAATGAAGCTTTATTTTAGCTTTTGTCTTATTTTTCATTCACTTTATTTCCACCTTTAGATTATATCAAAGCTGCCCACACTGGAGGAAACTTACTGTCTCTCTTGAAATTCAAACACCCATCTGGACTGAACAATGCACTATGAAAAGAACCTGACATTGCTTGCTTTTTTAATTTTTTTTTTCCTTCTTTTTAAGTAAAAAGTGTAATAGAATTAAAGTTTTCAAAGCCAAGTGATAAAATTTTTTAAGTAAAAATCTTTATGCAGAGGATCACATCACTGTGAGGCCTCACTGTACTGTCACTATCTGCAACCATACAAGAAATAGATGATGCATCCACTTTTGGGAAAAAAGAAAAAAAAAAAAAAAGAAAGAAAGAAAGGGGGGGGGGGGGGGGGGGGGGGGGGGGGGGGGGGGGGGGGGAAGTGTCCAACAAAGAGTCCAACAATGAAAAGAAGAGTTGGCACTGCCATAGTATTTTTCCAGCATGTCTGAGCATGGCAGTTAGCATAAGTTGTGCCTAGTTAGTATAGCTGTCAGCATAACCATGTCAGCTAAAGACAGATTTTTGTGCCAAAAAAAGTAACAGAGTTTAGGAAATGTTTTGTATAAATAGAAACAGACAAAATGTGATCAATCACCTGTCCCAAATAACAGCCTGCATCTTAAATCGGTTTTGTGTGCTCAAGTAAGCAGAAAGACAAACTATGCCAACAATTTGCTGACCATCAAGAAGTACAAAAGCAAGAATGAAACGTTTAGACTGTCAGTACCACCAGAAATGCCAGCAAATAAGAAAAATAAATCACATTTTGAACAGACTAACCATCAACAAGTTGTTCTCTACACAATCCTATAACTGAGGACACTTAGTTGGGGAATGTTGCCGTTTGTCTAGAATTTCTGTAAAAGCATCCAAAACCACCAGGGAGCTTCTTGTAGGAAGAGTTCACAAGACCCCATAACCATGCCTCGAGGAATGTGCAGAGCCTGACTTATATTATTCACCCACCCAGCTTCTCTGCAGGACTGCAGAATCTCTCCTGACAAGATGGCAGGTCAAAATATTTTCCTTCTAAACATCAAAACTTTTGTTTATTTTTCAGTAGTATAGTAATTATTAACAGGTGCATATTGCCTAGATGTACAAAGATAGGTGTACCCCTATTCCACACAAATAGAAAGATACTGTTGTCATACACATTTACATATTTATACACACAATGATGAAAACCAGTGTTTTCTGATTTGCTCCATGGAAGAGAACCTGAATTTATGTAAATTCATGACTGTACAAACACATTCCTCCAAGTGCAATATGTCCCTCAAAGTAATGTAACTTATTACTGCATATGCATATATCCCTATGACTGCTAATGTCATTGAAGATAATTAGGTTGTTTGGGTTTTTCTTGTAACTGAAAACTATGATAAAATATATAACTAGTGAGTCAATTTTTTTTTTCAAAACCAGTATTTTATTATCATAATACTTCTTATACAATAATCAATATTCCAAGTGCTTTAAAAAAGGGAGAGAAAATTTACTGTTCAGTCTTGTCTAAAAAATGGCACTACCTATTATGTTATGGTGCATAGTCATATTCAAATTACATAATCTTTTGAAAAATCCAGCTGCATCAAACTTGATCAACGGTTCAGATCAATTAAAAAAAAAAATCAGTAAAATCTAATTTTCTCAAGTGAAATCACTGCTACGTTGAAAAACCACCAGCTTTTAAGTAAGATGATTTAGGCTTTGGCTATTTCTAAACACAAAGGTGCATCCTGGTTTCATTTCAGATGAAAGATGCACACTTGATTGTCTCCTGATTCCTTTCTAAGATAAGATCTAACCAAGCATCAATCGTTTCTCAGACCTGGGGGACCTTGCCATGGAAATCTTGGTACAGCAGAAAATAGTTCTGGAAGTTTCTGATGGTGTATATGCATCATTTTAGAATACACTCAGCTCCAATTTTAACATCTTTTTCACTAAAATGTTCCAATGATTTGGTTTTCTTTTTTTCCTGAAAGATTATTTTCAGCACAATGGATTGAGATTTCTTCATTGATCAATGAGAATGGAAAAGACTCAGGACCCAAGCTGCTCTAGGGCAACATAACAGTGATTCAGAAAGCCTCTGTGGCCTCAACCTTGAAAAGGTTGTCTGGGAGCACAGAATGACAGAGGGCATTCTGAACATGGGGAGCTAACCTGCAGCACTGCAAGACTGCATTAAAATAAATGCTTTAGGGCTTTGTATTCCCAAATGGAAACTTTAGGTTCCTACCAAATTACATGTCATTCTAAAGTACATTTCAGTATTTTAGTATAATAAAACAAATACAAATACAAATTAAAAAAAAAAAAAAAATTAGAATCCCTTTTCCTACATGCTTTTTTGTTCATTTGCTGGACTAAATAGTTATTCTTACAGTTGTACTTGTAAATTCCTTAGAAATTTTTGATTCTGTAAAATCTATTATATTTTGCATAATTCCTAGCTGATTTACATTGGCTCAGGCATAGGTTAAGTCTTTATTTACCAAAGTCTGGACAGATATTCCATTATTTTTTCAAAGTTCGGCTGATGGGACTAAGTTTAATGGAAGTAGCAAGGTATACTTAGTAGTGTTGCTCTTGCTTTTTTTTAAATAAGGAGTTTTTTTATTTATTTTATTTGATGATAAAATAAAAATAGATTGATATAGTTTTTCAGTGAAACGAAGAATAAAATCACAGCCGATACAGAATTATTGGGAAGAAAAAGGACATAATTTGTATGCAAGATTTGTTAGCCCAACACTGGGAATTTGGTAAAACTCAGCAAATCTGAGGACTTCATCAAACTGAGTAGGAAGCTTAGAGTTATGCTTAATGGCTCTATACATCCAATGTATGTTTTACTTGTTAAAAGTTGGATTTAAAGGATAGAGAGACATAATCTTGGCATCCATTGTAGCAATTTAGCCCAACCAAAAGTTACTTTATCCTGAATTGTGTCATTTCATTTATTATGAATTTTCATCTGGGATGCTTCTCTTCCCCTGTGTTTGAATAGACAACCTTGAGTCACAATTCAGACAAAAATGTCTAATTTTTAGATAAGATGACACCTAATGTAAGAGCTTACTTCCTCTCCTCCCCCCCAAACTAATCTATAACTCTATTTATTTAGGTCTAAAGAAAAATAAGTACATTCTGAACACCATGCCTACAGCAGCTGTGCATGATGGCATCCAAAATTTTATTAGCTTACATATAATATTATTTATGCAACAATTTTAAAAAACCCACAGATTTCAAATACCTTCTTTTAGTTATTGTTTACAGTTTTGCATCTCTTTAGAGAAAACTGCATACATTGAATCTGTAAATACATTACACCTGTAACATTAATAAGAATAAACCATAAAGACTGGATTCTTCATCATCAATGTATTTGATTTTGTATTCCTAATGCATTCAAGTAATATATTTACTAACTTGACAGTTGTAGAAAAAATTTAAGAGCATCTTTTTCTAAGACCATAGAGCTTCTATATTAATTTGGAGTATCAAAGTGGGTGAAAATTCTCTCCATTTTCTTATATAGATTTCTTCAATATTTAAGTATTCTTAAATTGCAGATGTAAAATATGTTCCTTACCCCATCTTTCATAGAATATAAAAGCTTACTCTCTATACAACACTACAAATTCTGAACATATTAATATTGATTTTTACCTTTGAGGCAGGTTTGAAAATAAGATAAGAAATGCAAAACTAATTCAGTGAGGCTACGTGCATTAAAGGTCGTTTATATTTAATACTGTTTTTCAAAAGGAACTTCTTGCAAACATTCTACTTATACATATTTATTTAATGATAACTCTGGCTTTTTTAATGAAAAAGTGAAAAAATGTAGTTGGTAGAGCAGATTTATTTGCTATATTGGAAATCAGGATTCAAAACTGATTTGCTTGAACATTTCTTTTTCTCAATAATGTATGCTTAAAATAAAAAGGAGAAGACTTACAACAGAGGCTTTTACTTCAATAAGTGTATTGTTTTATGTATTGCACAATCAAATCACGAGAATGGGAGGGAGTAATAACACTCCTTACACCACTCAGAAGTTCATTGAACCCTTCAAATGGGCAGAGAAGTGTGTGCAATCAGCCTCCTTGGAGGCTCATTTTCACATTAATGACAAGTAATAACAGAAGGTTCATAGGTGTGTAATTGCAATCTCACAACAATGAACTGTGGAGGCAATGCTGAATGCTGACAGTAAACACACCTCTCCCTGGAGCAAGCAAAAGCTGGTCAAGATGTACCTATAATCCGGTTTTCATAAGAATGACTCTTTTACATCTAATTCAAATCCTACTTTCAGGTTTCCCAATTTATTTTTTTTCTTTCTTTGCTTCTTTCTTCTTTGCTTCTTTTTCTCCTCATGGCATTTTTTCCTAAAATTGTTCTGTTTCTCTATTATACCTTCCTTTCATCTGACCCCTGCTTCTGCTTCTTTTTTATCTAAAACACACAGAACAGAAGACCAAAGGAATCAGCAAAATTCTTAGTGAAGCTGGAAAGATTAATTTATAAGACAATGGTTCAGTTTAAACTAGCAGACTCAGTTCATAGAACTAGCAGGTTGAGATAAGAATGAACACTGTGAGTTTTCACACATGAAACAGTAAGGAATTAAGAAGTATGACCAAGAAAGCAAATGGATATGTGAAGCATGACTACAGCTACCACAGAGCTTAGGGAGACAATCCTCTTGGAGAACAGAATAAAGGGGATTTGGAAATTCAATACCTGTTGCGTGGGAAGCATGCTGGATTCAGATTGGTGACTTTGAAGCAAGCATGTGCAGGTGTTTTAGGCATTAATACTTGTTCTCTGTAGAACAGAGTAATATCTCTCAATCCCACAGCTCGATTAGAACAAAAGTAAATGGTACAACTTGATGGCAATTATTTGTAAATTTATGATTTGAAATCATGACATAAAATAGTTCACCAAGTACCTTTTATTTTATACACCTTTGACCACCACTTTTATTATTTTTCTTTTAAAATTTTATCATGCTCTGTGTTCCAGGCTAGCTGTTCCTCACTTTCCACTCACAGACAGTTTCAGTTCTAAATTGCGCTTACCTCATGCTTTCATTCAGGCCAGACTGTAGGAGCCACTGTTCCATCTTTCTGTCAGTTTACTACCTGCCAACAGCAGGTGTCTCTCTGCCATTCTGTCCATCTAAAGCTGACATTTTCTCACACAGATTAAGAAATAGGTAGCTCTGAGCAAAATTCTGGAAAGCTTTGGCATTAGTCTTTTCTTAATGTAGTGCTAAAATGATGGCATGTATAAAGGAAAAAATAGGGCATGATAATGGATAAATCTTTATCACAATGAAAGGGCTGGATTTGAAAAGGTTTCAGAAAAAATCATAGATGACTCTGAATCAAACTACTCCACAGTTTTATTACTTGAAAAGAAATTTGTATCTCAAAGTATATATCTCAAGAATCAAAGAAAAGAGTGTTGGACTCAGCCTACTTTCATAAACACAACAATGATTTTAGGTGTTTCCGTTCTAAACTACCGAACAATATACCAATATAACTACATATGGGGAACTGCATTCAAGTAAACACGAAGCATCCAGTCTTTGAGCTGTAATTCCTTTATATTTTTCAGTTGGGTTATCAAAACCAGAAATACTAAAACTCAGTTACTTCCTGGAGCACAGTCTAAAGTTTATGTAAAAATATAAGAATATATATATATATGTACATGAGCTTTTCTTAAAAAAATTACATCACTGACCTTATGTGCCAATATTTCTCTTCCAAAAACAACTATTCAATAAATGAAACATGCAATCAATTTTTCTTAAATTTGCTGAGTTGTTAAGTGTATTTAACTATAATGCTGATGAGTTTTAATGAAACTGCAAGGCTGTTTTTAGTTCAACATTAATTGCCTGACATGTATCTTGTACGTTAAATTAGATCTTAATATTGGCTGATAATGAAAAATGGATCACAATAATAATAACAACAGAAAAGTCATTATGATAACATTAATTATTATAATCATTGTGTCTGTCAGTATTAAAATCATGCAATGGTGTTAAAATGCTACTAGATTGAGGTCAGCTTTAGTCACTTGCATAAGTCTTTGTAAGATGAAGTTTAAAGCTGTGGAAAGTAACAGTGAAAGAGCATCTCTTATGCACATAAAATGGTTTTCAACTAGCAGGTAGCTGGAGGTGAACAGTAATTGGTAGGTATTTCCTGAGCACTTTGATACTTAGTTAGTTACTCTGAAAAAGAAAATGTAAGCGAGAAACTTTTCCAAGCTGAAGTTGTCATGTCCAGAGGCTCTGAGCTGCTCAGCCCAATTTCAGTCTCATTATGCAACATATTTGTTTAGGAAATAAGGGTACTAAGGTGCTCTTTAAGCTAATTGCTTTTACAAAACACAGAAATTTTCTACGAGTAACATAATGAAGCTTCATGAGGTAAATCCAACTGAGACAGCAACAGATGAAAAACATCTAGTTACCAGAAATGTTGAAGACAACTGTTTGAAGCGATAAGATTGTTCTAAACTACTCCAAATGGAAATGTTGCAACACCACTTGAATGTCTAGAACAGGATATACAGAAGAGAACAGATAACTTGACTTGCTATATCTTTCAAGACAAAGTACCTTCTGTCTGTTCTTGGTATTATTTATTTTCTTAATAGTCTATAACTGGTCAATTTTATTTAAAGAATTTTTTAAGGGTTTTGTGTTTGGGTTTTAGGGTTTTTTGCCACAGGTATATCCATTAACCATTAGATCCCTATAGTGCAATACTGAAATCAACTTTCAGCATATAAATGTAACATAATTACCATTTTATCTAACATGATAGAAACCAGCTACATAGCATATTAGTAAGTATATACATTTTCAGATAGATTAACACTACAACACAAGCAAACATTGTAAAATAATACGACAAATTATGAAGCTTTAAAGATCTTCCTTTAAATCTCAAAGAAACAGTAAATATTGCTTTCTCATTTTAGTGTAAGAAGGACAGATGATCTCTATAAGATCTTTGGTTTTGAAATTGCTATTATCCTTTATTACCTATAGTTAAACTCCATGTTATGTGCAATATAAATAGATCATGCTTCATTGTACTTGCATCATAGTATGCAAATATAAATAAAATTGGAGAAAAATTAGTTTCAGGGATATTTCATCTCTAAATGCTGCTTTCCTGCCAATGTAGACATTAAGTATTTAATTTTAAATTATACCACCTGCCCCTACCTATAAGTGAAATGAAAAAGCTGCCAAATAGCATGTTGGGTATTAACGTTCAGCTTTTTCTTTTATCAGGCATTCCTCCATTAGAAGCCAACAGTCTCATAGGATGAAAAGCACCATAGTAGATGTCTGCAATTCAATTTCAAACCCTCATTGTGATGTCTGACTGAATACATTTTTTTCTTTACTATTTTTCTTTAGCTGCAGGGTGGGTCACCAATTACTTCAAGCAGATGTACCAGATAAATGCCCACACTTCATTCTGACAAGGACAGTGAAGATAAACAAACATTTATAAATGAAGGCTTCTCTGATTTTAGCTGGGCTTAAGTTCAAGGCCTATACTCAAACATTCTCTTTCCAAAATATGAGACTGTAAGGACATCAGTGAAAGAGGAAACACAGTTAAAAAAGCATAAAGAAAGAAAAGCAGATTTAAACTTGTCCATGTAAATGCAGAGCAAATGTAGCTTTGGGCGACAGTGCATAAGGCAGGTTTTGGGGGATACTTTTGTTATCTTTGTACTTGAAGCTTCCCTTTTCTCCTAATAAATTGCTAATAAATAGGTGAGATCGAGTACACTATCATACATTTTCTTCTATGTCCTTAGCGTCACATCTTATAGTTTGCCAAATTGTTTATCATCATATATAGAACTGCCATAGCAAAAGAAAAGTTATCCTACAAGCACTTTGCATGATAGAAAATAGCAAGATAACAACCCTTTCAGTTTATGATTACTGGCAAGAAAAGCCATAGTGATGTTTTGCTGCAACCCGTCAAAGTCGGTTTCTGTCTCTCTCTCCTTGCTGAAGTGGCTACAAATACTTTAACAGCTACAACAAAGTCATTTGCACTGCTAAACTTCCTCATCCAAACAACCTCTCAAGTTTAACAGGAATGCTGCTGTATGTTTCAACAGCACACAGCCCAGGTTTTATGCCCTATATTTGTTCATGTATACAGTATTTGTTTCTGATAAACCCAGAGCCTTTTTAGTATTAAAGATCACAGTGTTCTGTAGGTGGAAAGTATCACCTGCTGAGGAATTTAACAGGAATACAACCTTCCTCTTTTCCTGAATCAAAACACAATTTCCTCTGTGAACATTCAGCTCATTCCCTACATACTGTTTTCAAATTCCCCCATTAAGTGTTATTTATTACCTCGGCATAGTCTTCTGATAAAATGCTTGATAAAGTCAATGACTGTCTTCCCCAAGACAGGTAGTATTAGATAGAGTCAGAGAATCTTTAAAAAGATCATTTAGATGTCTTGGAAGAATACCCCATCTGAATATTTCCATAGTTAGACATACTGCTCAGATAGGCATATAGGAGTGATCATTTATTTTTTGCTGCTATGCAACCAAAATGTAATAAAAGATCAGATTCTGGATATCGCAGAGCTTCTTCAGAAAATCTTATTCATAATAAAACAAAAGCAAAAATAAAAGTGGGTCAAACAAATTTACTTAGCAATTCCACTCCAAAAGCATAGGAATTACTCTTTACATTTATGCAGTCATTCATAGGTGTGGCTTAAATACATAGGTACTCCTAGCAAATTTCAGTATTGTAACTCAAATTCCTCCTGAAGGTATAGAAGAGAGATGGGTTCATAGACTGTGGTTCCCAAATGTCAGTGTGTTGAGCACTGACAGTCTAAATCACATGCAGGACAAGAAGAAATGATGAAAGCTCTGAATGGTGGCAGGTATTCCAAGTCACACATCTAAGACTCAATGCCCGAATTCCTGTGTTTTAAAGCTCCATTTTAGCTCAGTTTAATGCCAACTTCTAATTTTCTGTCTGTGCAGAGATCCAGTTCTAATAGGAGGAACAGACCAGATTAGTACATAGCTCAGCAAATATGATATAAGATGTGGAAGTGAAGTATTCAAATCTATTCAGGCTGAAGAAAGCCTTGAAAGCACTGATAAATGTTTCTCCTAGACATGCTCGAACATTTCAAGAATTAGGAAAATCAGAATACTTAAAAACCTAGACAAAAGGGACATATCTATATGTATCCAAGGATGTTTCTGCATGAAGAAACAGGTACCAGTAGTGTCTTAGGCATCCAAGCGGCTCCCCCTCCACTCTTCCAGCATCTAAACACATTGAATATTTGTGGTGTCCATTAAATACCCTCAGGAAAAGCCTGACACTCACCATTGTAAACGGTTTTAGCATTCATTTTGTCAAGAGGACAGATGCTGCCAGAGATAAAAGAATAAGCACTGAAGTACTACTAAACTTGTACAACATTTGTGATTAAGAAATATTTAGGATCTTGTACAAGTAAAGACATTTTATGATTAAGCAAAACTTGCATGCTCTTTTGAGAGGCTGCATATGGACTGACTACATTCTCCCTTAACAACCACTGACAAAGAATTAGAATGCGGGTGCATTGCATAGAGTTGATCTACAGTAGCAAGAGGCAAAAAAAGCTCAGGGAAGTCAAATACTAAAACCACAGAAAAATGGTATTAGATTTGAAGAGGTGAGGGAGTTGAAAACTGATAGATCATAATTCAGGGTCAGGTACTTCTTATTTTTAACCTACGGGCTGAAATTCTACTTTGTGATAGAAAAAATGAATAGTTCCTTCAGGGGGTACCTAAAAATTGTTTACTGTTCTCATCACTTTGCCACAGTTAATACTCACAGCACATAATATATTACCTAGCAGTTTAGAATTATTGCTTTGCAGCAATTCATAGTACTTGCTTCAAAAGAAAACATGATACATGCCACATAAAGGATAAATGATGACAACAACAAATAAAAGATATATTAGTGGTATTTTAAATTACAAAAAGTTCCAGTCTATTTTGTTTTGTCCTGCACATGTCAATAATATATGAAGGCCTTTTCCATAATTGCTGTTTCTAATAACAGAAGATATTTAAATGGACCTTTCAGTAGACTTTAAAGCATTTCAATATTTTAAATATACTTGTAGAGAAGACATATGAAAAATGGACATGTATACCCATTAACTTACTTCCCGAAGGTGAAATGGAAAATCTAAAACACATCAGGACACTGAGTGCAGCTCTTCCAAAGTGTATTTTGGAGCTTTTTTTCACCTAACTTAACTATTTGTTACCTGTCTCATTCTCCCAGTTCTTACCTTTCATCTTATGATCCACCTTTCTTTGAAAGCAATTATAAAAAAATGTAATTAGATGAAATTATTGCAACCAGCTTCAAATCATAAAAATTCAAATATTGAAGCTGTTCTCCCCCTGAATTTCATATACTAAGAGGTACCTTCAAAACTTTAGACTAAAACTCTGTTTTAAAAAGCTGAAATCTTTACGGTCTCATAAGATCTCTCTTCTTAAAGACCATAAAAACAGCAATCGAACTTCAATGTCTCACCTAATTTGAATCTTCATCAACATCAAATGACATTCTTTGTGCAAAATAATATTTCATTAAAAGAATTGCATGTTGATATTAAGAAAAAAAACGAATTAATCATCCTTTGTATGAAATGTTCTGCAGTAACTGTCACATGCAATTTGATCAGCTGTACTGAAGCCAGAGTACATTCTGAATTTTTCACTTCAGGGCAAGAAATGGAGAATCTCTACAGTTGTCTGGATAATGATGGGCTGATTCTGATCCATTGTGTTCCAGTAAAGGTTTTAAAACTAATACATTAATATAGTCCAATCATTCCTGGTTATCAGTTTCATAGTTTATCGCCATTTCAAACATTCAGGCTGATCAAGCATTGGAAAATCTGGGGTTTTCAGATGGTATGTATAGTCAGATTTCCTACTTTTCTTAAACCTACGGTTTATAGCCTGAGTTTTCATTAGGAACAACATCTAGAAACTGCAAATAAGTAGGGTAGAATATTTCCAGACTTCACAGAAAAATTCATGATTTCAGATAAACTACAGGCTGTGTTAACTAATATTTCTATACACCACTGTTTACATATTGTGGTGGTGTGAGAGTTGTTTTATTAAGTTATTAAGTTATTTTTGTAAGATTTTTGAGTTACTTTTGTAATGGTTTAGTCCACTGTATACCCCTGTGTTCTGTATTGGTTTTCCCCTTATGAGTTAGGTTGTTTAACCAGACGTTTTCTGTCATTCATTCCTTCCCTACACCTGTCCCTGTCAATCCCCCGCCCTCTCTCCTCGTGGTCACCCTGTCTGTCACTCGGGGACCCTTCCCTGGATTCTGGAAAACTCCAGGAGGGGTGCTGAGTGATAGGCTGGGGCCCTGGAGACCCCCTCCCATCATTTCGTGGTTGGTCCCCAGTTCTATGGTTCACACCCCCGGTTAACCCCCCAATTCCTGGCTGAATTGACTGGCTGACCGGTTGTCGCCACCCCCGTTTCCACCCCACCTTAAAAACTGCCGCACTCCTGCTCTCGGGGCTCTTCTGGGCAGCAGGTAGTGGGGTGAGGAGCTCCGTGCTCCCTCCCCTTCAATAAACCCTCGTTAATACCCTGCTCAGAGGAGTCCGCCTTTCATTCAGCTGCCACAGTTGCTTGCTCCATCTACGTGCCCGTCGCTGGTGGTGGGATCCAAGTTCCCACAGGGAGGAGGCGGCTCGCTCTGCCTGCCACCCCGACCTTACCACATTGCCGCAGTGTGACACACTGAGCTAGCCTGTGGCTATGCTGGTCAGCGCGATTGGGACACTGCGACAACATATTTTCTGTCTTAGGTGTTATATGTAAGATTAGGCCTAAACACACTAATATAATAAAAACATTTGAACTAGTAAAAACCACAGAGATAATTATAGCTAAAGTACACATTCAGATATCCTGCTAAGGATAATTTTTTTTAAGTAGAGGAACAGTTCATTTCATTAACTCTTATCTCCTTGTTCATAGGTAGAGACCTATGAACACAAAGTCAGTTTTTTAAATTATGTATCGATTCATGAGCCTAAATGAAATCAACGTCTAAAGCAACTGAATTGTTGTGAATATACTAAGTTCATTAATTAATTATTACTAGCCTCTAGGAGAAAGCGGTGCTTGAAAATTGTGGGCTTACAATTTAAAGAGAAATTATTGATTTTTAGAAACTAAAGTCTTAATTTAAAATATCCATGCAAATAAAGAGTCAGCCCTTATTTCACGTAAGTAATTTACACAAGTTTAAAGTACTTAAAATGCCTGTTCTAAAGGAGAAATCTATCCAGCCAAGGGAAAGCAAAATACCCTCAAACGGATCATGGAGCTGAGAGTGACAGGACATAGATGTTTGACAGCACTAAAAGGAGATTTTGACTGGAGCTGCAATAAGACAAGCAGGTAGGAGAGACACAATAACTCTGACAGGTCTTCCAAGGACTCAAATTACATCAAGGACCTTACAGTAACCTGGTACCAGGTTACCAGGGAATATGAAATGTATCAACTTGTAATTACCTAATGCCTTCTATTGTCTGTTAGGCCTTCTAGTTCTGTGGTACAAATTTCTACCTTCCTGTTTCATAGAGGCAGTTGCTTATAGATGAAGCAATCATTTTTCTTCAAGGATGTGCAATCCATACGCATGTATTTCACACACACAACTTTAACTAAGTATTTGATTATGAAATAAAACTCTTTTTGAAATATGCTAGTAAGACATCTAGACTGCACTCACAGTGAGAGGTTTTTCCCCAAATACGTTGGTGTCCACTGACAACTTTGCTGTTGCTTTTCTAGTAGCCACAGTGCAAGCACTAGCTTACTAACTAAGCTTACTAGCTTACTACTTTAGCTAACAAGACACTAAGGACACTTCAGAATACAGGCACAGTGGACATTTGGAAATCCCAGGTGGCAGAGCAGATCAGGACTTTGAGAAGAACACAGGTTCTTTCTAGTCCAATTGCTGCCCTTTTTGCCAACAGAAGATGGGGCAGGAGGGCTGAGGATGATGTACATGCAGGTCTCATCCAAACCTCCTGCTGCAATTCATCTGGGCATGTTCTCAACGCTCTGATCCGGAAACAGTTGGCATTCACATGCATTTAGTGGCTGCCAGAATTCAGCCCTTCTGTTGTCCAAACCTGTGCACATTATATCTCTCTCACGTGGTGCTTATGATGCCAGTGGCATCAGGAGTGAGGTCATGCTGGTGCTAATTCTAGTGAGCTGCCTCACAACTATGGGCAATTTGAAACTGATAATGTTTGAAATGAGGAAAACTGATAATGAGGAGGAAAAACCCAGAGGAATCTAACGAAGGCAGGTGAATAGGAAACATGACAACAGATAAAATTCAATTTCAACACAGGCATAATATTGTCCACTAGAAGGAGTAATGCAAACTACTTACATATAGTGCCTAGATCGAGAAACTCTACTCATAGACAAGACAACACAATCGTAATGTAATAAAAAGTAAAAATATCTACCCATTGAACTCTTAAGTACTGACAAAAAAATAGAAGCAAAGAAGTCTGTATGTCCTCAGAGAATGATTTCAGTCACTGTACTAAAAAAAACCCAAGTTTTTAATGTTATGGACGAATGTAATTCATTTCAAACTCACTATACAATACCAACCATGGAAGACACAATTTTACACGTCCATATCTACACCACAAAATCTGTTCTTAGCTCAAGTATTATCTAATCAGTGCTAAAATGTTACAGATGTAGGGTATAAAAGTAATTGCATAATGAAAGGGTGAATCCCACAGAATGGTGTCATCTTCTGTCTGGTCTCCTTGCCAAATAGGCACCATTTCCATTTCATTACAATGATGTTATTAAAGGCTTGTAAAGTGCCTAGAGGTTTAAAAAAATAGCAAGTGATAATCTACTGGGAGATCTGTAGTTTTATTCAGAGATTCAGGTTAAAATGAAGATAGATACATAATGACATCCTTGCTGAGAATGAAAAAAATCTCACAAGATTAACAAAGTGACCCATCAATTGTAAAGAAATTAGGGGAAAAAACAAACAAACAAACAAACAAACAAACAAACAAAAACCCAGAAGACAGGAAAACAGTAGCACATAATTTTCTGTGTCTCACAGCTACTTGACATGTTTTTAAAAAAATCTGCATCTAAGCAAAACATTCTGAATTCAGATTACATATTTTAGACATATTTTTCATCAAATCTTATCTAAACAAATTTTCTGTCTCTGGGCGAGACTTGAAATAAAGAAATGTTAAACAACGTTTTTCTCATGTAGTGTTTTTAAATTTTATTTTTTTTTTAATATTGTTTTCTAATGACGCAAAGGGTATTACATCGTCCACAGTTCGCTTGTGAAATCCAAGTTACTACACTGCCAAATCCCCAGAGATAATACATGCCTTCCGTGGATTGTAGAGCGAGGCAGATCTTTCATCTATCAAATGCGAGCTTGCCAAATATGCAGTTACAAAAGTTGAAGACTTGCAAAGTTTCTGTGCATTACAATGGACTAGCTTTAAATTTCCTATTTTTTTCAAGCTTAATCACACTTCTGGACTTGTGACTCTGTTTATGCATTTTTAAAACTTTGTTTTCCTTTTAATCTCTTTGATTGGGATGATACTGAATTATCCCATACCCTTCCATATAGCTACCTATTCCTCTTTCAAGCAAAACTCTATTATTTTTATATTTACCATGAGCTATTATAGGAGCATAAGATGCCACACCTCCTTAATTGCTATTAAAACACAGAGCTTGTTTTTAGTTACCTGTCGAGTGCAGTCTAATAGAGAACAATGATGACACCAATAATAACTAAGATTTATTAATTTAAACATGACTTATTGTTCAATATTGCAGGAGCATCTGTGTGCAGTGCCCTCCTGCAGCCATATAAATACAAGCAAAGAATCCTCACTTGGTCCTGGAAAACCTAACTATGGCATAAAAAATATATTTCACTTTGCTCAGCAGGGGCAAGAAAGAATATAAGAAAGAATTTGCAATAAGCAAATTTCCAGTTTTAGAGATTTGGATCAACTTGCATGTGTATGCAACTCCAGTGCTTCTCTGAAACTTAACAGTACCTATCTAACCTAATTCTGGAGTGGAAATCTCACAGGGATACATAGCTTGTGAAAGCTGTATGAGTAGGCTTGTTGCAGTACAGGAATAAAAACTGAGGACAGCCTCATGCAGGACTCTTTAGAACTTTTCGTACTAGTCTCAACTGAGTCTGTGAATTAGAAAATGTAAAAAAAAAAACTTACATGAATGCGGCCAAATGTTTTTGGACTACACAAAAGATTCCTTACAATTTTATATCTCATCTGAATGAAGTTTCATTTAGTTCGAGCTGTCACCATATTGGTATATACCTACAGAACTAAATTTCTAACTAAAATTGGAAAAGAAATTTGAAATAAGTTCTGAAAAATAAATCTTAAGATTAAGGAGTATTTCTTTCCTTCTTAAGTGAATCTGAACATGAATCAACCTCAGTCGTACCCAAGACTTACCAAAACACTTGTCCACAGCAAACATTTACCAAGTTCGGTTTGTGGGCAGATAATAGAAGCAACACACTTGTAATTGGGACCTTACATTATCATTATCTCTACATAAGCACATTTAATTTATTTGCAAATGAAACCAAATTAATGAAAGCTTATCTTTCCTTTTCAATTTCTAGCAATTTTTTACCATTCACTTCATAAGTTTATGTGTATTCTACACAGTAGAATGGTATCAGCAGATCGTTTCAATAAATTTTCCTAAATGCCCTGTAACTGTGGACAGTTTCCAGTTTTAAATTCCAATGCAGTCTCAGAATGTTCTTATATTCAAGTACAGTTCTCTTTAGCAAGTGCTTCAAAGGCCAATTCTCATGCCCATGGAAATGAATTAAATTGCAACATTAAGTTTAATTAATATGTATTATTTTAAATGTGTAAGCCAACTGTTAACAGAATTCTTATTTTGATTATACTTTATGAAAGTTATTATCTGTGAATCATGTTTCTTTAAGAAATTTCCCTTTATGACACTCACACATTTTTTCCATTTGTTGCTGCAATTCACTATTTTCTGTTAGACAATACTTTGAATTTTGGTAACTGTCAAAAATTTATGGAGATAAACTATCTGGAACATGACAAGTTGTGTCACAGTGGGATTTATTGACTCAGCAATGAAGCTTGTAGCAGAATGGGATCACAGTATTCTTAATACCTGCTCTATACTTTCAAACTTCAATATTCCTAGATATTTACTTCAAAATTAATCTGCCTAAAGTTAAAAACATGTGATGGTCCATACCTGCTTCTGAGCTCATTTGAAAGATGAAAATCAGGATCATGACTAGTCAGATCTTGTCTCATAGGTGTGGATGGTAAAAAGGCTATCGATTTTACTCAAAAATCTGAAGAAATATTTCCATTTATTATAAAAATTGAGTTACAAGGAATGAAGTCATGTGTCCAGCAGATCCAAGCCTGACATGTGGATGATTTTTTAGCACAACAATAACCCTCTATCTTAGTCTGCTAATGTCATCCACAGAGTTCAACATACAAGTATATTGAACAGCGCAGCTTGCAGACAAAAGAAATAAGAACAGCACAAAAACAGATAGCATCCCAGAGGGTGGAAAACTGTATGCAGAAAATGACTCATTAAAGGATGTTAGAACCTATTTTTTGTAGGCACAGGGAAAATAACAGAAGGCACAGTCTTTGGTCTGTTCTAGGGCTGGAGAAGATGGAATTTTCACAAATCACATGATTGCAAAAACCAACTCCAACAAGACCCTAAATAACACTGGTGGATTTAAAACATTAACTCAGAACAATCAGCAAATTTTTATCTCAAGACAACAATTAATAAGTATACTAAGTAGCAAACAAAGTGATTAAATTTTGCTTTAAAATATCCACCTTTTATTAATTGATAATCTATTGGATGATTTCCATCTTGAGAAACTTATATTCCTAACCTGGGACAGAGTTCTTTGAAATATATGTACTCAGTCAGGTTAAAACAGTCATGATCAGGTCAGGTGGGATGTGGAAGAGTTTCACAAACTGATATGTTTAAAACAACCTTTATTTTTAATTTCCTAATTAAAAATCAGAATAAGTAGATATTTTCTGTTCTAAAATTCCTTTAATATTTGGTAGACTAATACCAATCACAAAGTGAAAACAGAACAATCAGGATAACAAAAGCTGAAGAACCTGAATGGTAAATATGGGCTTTGTGTGCCATCATCATCCTCTAGAAAGATGTAAGAGGGGAGGTGGCTGACAGTCAGGCTGAGAGAATACTGCCAGTAAAAAAGAGGGGACAATGATCCAGACCTCATAATGAGAAAGAATTACTGTTAGCCAAATTAATATGCAATATTAATATAATTAGTTACTAATTCTATCTTTAAGAAATGTGCCAATGTCAATCCCCAGTGGATGATAAAGGACATATCAGATTAAAGAATATTCTTCTTGATCAATAGGACTGAGAAAAAAATTCTTAAAATAAAAGATGGAGCATATCTAGGAAATTGCTCCTTGCCTTCTTTGAGATACACAATTTGGGCTCTAAGTATTTTCTTTTGAGATAAATGAGTTTTGTCATTTACTGACATGAGTTCCATTGAGTCCATATGAAACTATTTTGCCAATAATAGATTGCAGGCTGTTGCCAATATTTGAATAGAAAAAATCTGGTGTGCTATGTACTCTTCAGTAATACTGAGTGAAAAGAATGCTGAGTAATACATTTCTTAGATATGATATATTGGTTTCTGAGTCTCTATTAGTTAATGAACCTACAGGGAGTGGATAATTAATTGTGACCTTCACAAGTTTATCAGGAGCATTTGCAGGACCTACAATGAAGACTTCAGCAAAAGCACGAGGATTACAACACGGGTTAGAGACCTGAAACTTCCAAGATGTGTTGTGTATATAGCTGCATGGCATCTTGAATTAGACTGTCCTTCTGGCATCCACAGCTAGTTTAGGTGTTCTTGGCTTGTTTCAGAAATATCACCACTGATGTGGTGATTGAGAAGATATACTCTTTCAGTGTCCTCATTGGGTCATTTATTGGAATCAAGTTTGCACACAGAAGACATACTATAAGAAGACATACAGATTTCAAATACTTTCTTTTTATGTCAGATAAAGCGAATAGTCCCAGATGCAGTTACCTCACTCTGGTGGCATCTGATCTTAGGACACTTGCAAAAAACTAGAGAGAAGCTGGTTTTTAGCCGGCAGGTTCTTGCCAGCAGGATAGTGATCATACTTCTAGTTAAGTGTCAGCCATGCTGAGGGAACTATTTTATGTAGTTCATATATATCCTTGCAATTGTCACCAAGATAATAGAAAAATGCAATGTAATGCTATCTAAATCTTCTTTCAAGAACTACATCTGATGCAGGCAGACATTGGTTCCTTCATTCATCAAAAGTGATAATAAAGCTGCCATATCACCATCCATAGGAATCCATCAGCTAGCTTCATCCATAAGTTGGCTGAAAAACTCCAGGACAGAATGCTAGTCCTGCAACTCAGCAGATGTAAAACTCTTGAGAAGATTGCCAGTTGCAGCATGGAAGAAAATTGCCATAATTTTGTATCTGAAACAGATCCTTATTAAGACTCTTTCAAGGGTCCCCTTTTTCTTAAGAATAAAGAAATTGCAGAGAATAAAAAACCATCTTCCCTTGAAATCTAATAAAATTTCTTCTATCAAACCTGAAATAAAAACATTCACACCTTTAAAAGCCTTTTATGGAAACAAAGATGATGTTGTGAGATAAAAAGTATATCTGGCTTGCTACCATACATAACTTTGTCTATTCCATCTAAAGTGCTGATTGAAATGTACTCAACTCTTTTGATCCCTATTCCATTTTCCCAGTAAAGCCTCTTAAACTCTACTTTGCTCAGGAAAAGGCATTATAAGCTTCAGTTCAATGAAAGTCTGGAGGACTGGCCCATTTCTGCATAGGCAGAACATAAAACACGCAGAACACAGCAGTAAGATTCAAAAGACTGAAAGCAGTCTTTTAACTAAAAGAATTGATTTCATGTTTAGTTGTGACTGACATACAAAAAAGAAGCTGTGTTTTCTTTTTCAATTCATTAAGGCTAAGCTTGAAGGAACATTCTCGGTATGTGCAAGGTAGTTAACACTACAATCCCAAATACACAAATTATGAGCTTATCTTTGCGTTACTGTATTGATACATGTATCCAGTTTTAGAAGATCTCTTAACACCAGCTCCCAGACCAAGATAAAAGTTCAGTTTTCTTGAAATCAAAATAATGGTGATGTGACTTGCTTTGAAGCTTTTATTTTTAAAGAAAAATTGCGGGAACTGATCCTAAAATTACACTGCAATAAATCCTGGAAGAAACACATGACAGATTTCTAAATACGCAAAAGAAGCACAGATACTTGGTATTTGACAATATTCCCACTGACTATTTTAAGAGAATCTCCTATTCCATAAATAAGATTTGTTTTCTAAAATGAAAAGAATCCTCCCTGTGCTAACCACAGCTGTCTAAAAGTCTAATTTTCAATTTGTCATTTGATCAGACACAGTTGTACGTTTTCACTTTAACAATTTACAAACCTTTAGAGGTTAAGCCAAAGGCTCAAATATTCTGTTTTAGTTAAATAACAAGTAATGATATGCTCATAAATTTAGTTTGATTTACAGTAGAGTCTTCTTTTTGTCTGGATCTTCAGTAGCCTTCATTGCAATAACAGAGATTCAAAGGATCTTCATAAATTCAGGTGAAACTAGGCATGTCACTTCAATGGGCTGAGAGAAAGGAAATCCTGCTCTGTACTACTCAGTTGTGTCTGTCTTAAAAGGGCTAAATAGTTGCAATTTTGAATACACACAGCAATCTCCTGACTGGAATAGAAAGCAAATAATGTGTAATGATATTCTGAAATGCTTTGTGAAACAGAGCCTGTTCAGACATGTCAGATGAGGTTCACTCCAGGAATGCTCTTAGTCTTCAAGAGCATTCACTGCAGTACAGTCCTTGATCCTCTTGACACCAATAAATGCTTGTGGTTTAATATTAATAAAGTTGTATTGTAGTAAATTATGTCTCTAAAAACTATTGGCTTTTACCTTAAAGGTTGTGCTCACCTATTTGCTTGATATCTTTTACATCAATAGTTCCATGCAGTCAGCACAGGACAGCTGAAATCCCAATAAACAAGGGTGGTGACCTTTCGTTACTTGTAAACGTAAGGCAAAGTTTATCAAATATTCAACAAATTCTCTTTCAGTAGCACCTGTGTTCTAAGCCCAAGAGAAAATCTGAGAGCAAGCAGATGGATGAGGTGCTCATAATAAAATACTGTCTCAAGAAAGAGATCAGTGCAGAAATGCCAACTGAGATTTTATTTACTGTTCCATCAGTGAGGAGCAGAGAGAATAGGAAATGGAAAATTTATATGTGAGGGGAATTATATATTAAGTCATCCACTAAAACTCAATTCTACTTCCATGTACACTTAAAACAAAGTGAGGTATCACTACCTCAGCTTTCTTAAGATACTCTTCCTACCGAGTAGAGCTCATACTTTGGCTTCATGATCAGACCTCCTCTTTCAAAATGTCTCCTTTCTGACTACACAATATAGAATTGACATAGCTATATCTACAGCAAATAGCATTTTCATTCTCTTTTGACCTTCTGCAATTCTAAACTATTCTACATTAAGAGAAATAAGAAATTTCCTCTAAGCTTCCTTTCAAAGTTCCTGAATTTCACCGGGAACCTTCTGAACTAAAATGGGTATGGTTGCTCTTTGGGTTGCTCTTTTTATCAAGAGCAGATTTTAAAATGCATCATTCCGCTGGAAAACCTCCTTCACTGTTGCTCTTCAAGGCTTGCTCTAGATATACAACTCTTATGAGGTAGATGTCTCATGATTATTTCAGATAGTTGCAGAACACTGTGAATTTGCTAGCCACTGTTGCTAAGAATAACTTCAGGAAATTCATTATCAGAAATTGTGTATGAAAATATTAATATTCAGATTTTGGCCTCAGACTTTAACTACATTAAAAAAATATGTACTTTGTGTTAAGGAAAAAGAAACAACAAAAACCTCACTTGCATGATAATTAATGTCTTCCAAGAACAAGACCAGACAGAAAAGGTTTTATAAGAAACCTCATTCAAGAAAAAACAAGTTTGTAAAAATAAATTTCAAAACACTAAAATGGCAGCTCTAATGCAGTTTAGTTTTCTTATATCAATTAAAGTAAAGTTTCATTTTCTTCTGAAGCCTTTTTGATAAACTTATTTCTACAATTTAAGGTCAAGAAACTACATTTGTTCCTGACTTAACTTCAGTGACTATGTGAAACTTCTAACAGGAGCAATTTTTATATGGGTAATTTTTGGCTTTGCATTTCTCAATATACTTAGAAAATATTTTGATGAACTAGGATGCTTCTCCAATTTAAACATATATGTGAGATTGAAACCTTGTGGGAAAGAGGTCATTATTATTTCTATAGTGTATAAAAATACTTTCTTAAAACAAGTTCAAGAAGATCACACCATGTTCTATTTTGATCACTTAATGTGGTGAAGAGCCTCTGTGAAGTGGTAATTCTTAATTAACAGATCATTAGTAAAGGTATTTTCTACCTTAACAACCCTAATTAAAGACCACTGGAAACATCTGAGATAATTTCAGTACTTTTCCTGTGGATTAATACTTATGAGGAAGAAAAAAAATAAAGGAAAAGAAAAGAATAATGCATTTTTTAAAGTGTTTTATTACGACTCCAAATTTTGAGGTGAACTCAAGAAGGGAGATGAGAAGCCTAAAGTGAGTACAGCACTTACATTACTGAGCTGCTTCACTTAAATATGGTTAAAAGTTTACAATTTCTGCACTTTTTTATTACTTCTAAAGACCTAAACCACTAAAAAACCAGAAAAATATAAATACATTGATACATTGGATTCCCTGAAGATCAAACATAAAGGTGGTATCATTGCAGCTGCAGTACAGATGTTTTTCCCTACACTATTTCACTAAATATTAAACAGATATTCAAAATGTTTGAAGGCATAATAAACAAACTGAGTCTAAAAGCCCTCTGCATTTATCAAAGACACACATTCAAAATGACTGGATGCCTATGAGATTTTAAAAGCTATTTTCTGTATTCTAAAGCTATACTCAGAAAAACACTGAAAATAATTATTTTGAAATTACACATAATTACGTATTTACATTTCTTACATTCTTACTATGATTAATAAAAAAGGCAAGACTGATGGAAACCTCCATAGGATGGGGAATGCAAAGAACACATCCTTCTGTAAAAGGACTTCCTAGGCTGTGCAAAAAAAAAAAAAAATAATCAAACTCAATCAGTTCCAGACATTTAACTTAGTATGATACTGTGACACAAAAGCAGCACATAGAGGCATTGGAGGGTGCAATGGGATGCCACATCTTACTTCTCATAGCCCTTTAAAGCTTTGTACAATGTACAATGACATCAAGTTATAAGCATTCACTTATAAGAAAAACTTGATCCAAAGTTCACTCAGCTCACTGTGGCTGTCAGAAAGAATAGACTATGGAACCACAATTCACTCAAAATTTGTCATTCAAACCATACATATACGATGTGACAGAGTCAGCAAACAAATGCAGTTCCACGCTTCAGGCATGTGAGCATCTATAGCATTACGCAGGCATGGCCAATAGTTATCTTGCAATGCTTTTCAACATTTCAAATCTAACTCTTTCTTGATCTTCGTTTCTTCAGTGTTCGGAAGAAATCAAATCATATAGTGTTATACCAAATGTAAATTATTTCTCTTGAATTAGAAGATTGCACTCTCTCATAATAAATTAAAGGATTGTTAGTTAAATAGTTTTGGGTTTCCTTAAGACTGCCTCAGTATAATTTCCCCATGTAGTACTTGTAGTTACTATACTTTTGTACAGTCTTCTGATATACTCGTCCTTCTTTCGCCAGCAAAAGGATACATCTTGTGCACATGAATTATCTCAAAGTATTTAGTCTTTTAGCCACTGAAATAGGGAAGCTTTAATTTCTTTTGGGAGTCTGTCTCTCACAAGGAGCTACAAATTCAGAGCAAGTTGAATGAGGATAATTTCTTTCAGGGGAATTAATGATCATTCACTTCTTGAACAGTGGTAGCACTTTGCTAGTGCTTTGATAGATGACAGATTGGGTTTTGCTGCTCCTTTTTCTTAAAGTCTTTGCACAAATAATAGCCTTTTACTTGCAGACTGTGCTTGGAGCATAGGAAAATCTGAGGATTATTATCACATCCTTGTTCTATATTATGCAAACAAATGCTAGAAAATTCACAGTGCCTTTCCTGTCTTCTTAAAAATACAGCTTTGTTCCCATAGAGCAGATTGGAATATTTTTCCATTTAAATTTACAGAAAAATGTAAAAAATTTCAGATAAACTTGTAATCCATTTTCCATTCTGAAAAAATGTTTGAGACATATTGATAAAATACAAAGAAATGAAGAACAGGAGCCAGCTTAAGTAGAATTGAAAAAGTCTTGAATAAAAGGGAGCTTGCAGCAATCCTGCCTTGGAGCAGATCAAGAATCAAATGTTGACAAAGGCAAACTCTTTAAGGCCTCCTTACCCCCAGCATAAAGGTAGATGTAACCTGCCTCTGCCCTATGCCAAAGAGAATTTATTTCACTCTCTGTTCTACCATGGTTATACTTTCAGTTGCCCTGAACATGCCTAAACCAGGTTCACATAGTCTACACATCTGCACAAGATTACCTGACACCAGAGGCACTCCTGAAGTACCACAGACTACGAATGAATCATTCTGTAACGCAAAATGAAATGGCACAACATTGACTTTCCTGTACAGGCAGAAAATGGCCTTCAAACATGCTCAGGGTCAGGGGTGATATTGAAGTGTTCTTTCTGTCTGAAATATCTTCCCAAAGGCAGGGCTTTGGCAGATCTCAGGTGTGTTCATTATATATTACATCTGATAATAATTCATGTAGCCCTTTTGCTTCTATTAGTTCACACTGTATAAATACCTAGGAAGTGTGGTCTAGGAAAAAAAGTAAAAACAATAAAAAGGGAAAGAATTTTGCATGTTTTTTTTCTTACGATCCCTAAATTATATTAAATTATCAAGACCTTTATAGTCTATCTACGTTTCCCTTTCAGATTTCTATTCAAACAATATTTTTCTTTTCTTGAACACGGAACATCTTTATATCCTGTTAGCAACAGGGAAAAATGAACTTCAGAGCATTAAAAATTACTAAATTTAAATAAATAAATAAAATTTACTAAAATTGCTCATTTCAGGTATGTGAATTATGGTCTTTTTAAAATACAGAGGAAAATACTAAAAATTCTTCCTGGATGTTCATCAAGTTCTATAAGCACTAAATGTCAATTTGCAAATATATGCATGGCTTTAATGGCTTATAGAGTGGCCCACAAAAACCTGTAACTGGGAGCTACAGGGTTAAATTGCAAAGTATTATTTTTTGTGAGAAATGTGGTATAGGGTAATTTATTCATAAATTAAAATAAGAGGCAGCAAATTTTAAGGAACATCTTTTTGTCTTTTCAACTGTCCTGGAAAGCATAGAAATTTTAAAGCAGAATTTTCACTGTTTACTGCTACACTTGACCTTGTTTGTCATGTCTTCTTGTGTATAACTGCAATGCGTACAGTTTCCAATTTGCTGCTGTATTTTTAGCAAGCATTGCATTACAATTCACATGACTACCTGCACAAAAAAGCTGAGGCCTGATTTGGTACCTCAGTTGTTCAGATAATGAAATTTATTCTCAAGGAGCAGCACAAATCCTGGGGTTTGTGCATGCTAGGGTTTTTTCTACAGAAGACATGGGGGAAAGAATCTTAATCTGACCTTAATAGAGTGCCAAGGTACAAGCAACAAGTAGTCCTTGACCTGGGTACAGGAAAGTAGTCCATGGCTCCATCACTAACTGTGACTGCAAGAATTTTTCAGGATTTTACACATCTACTTTCAAACAATGTGAAAAGGCTACAACAATGACATTATCACCTTGTATAAAACCTCAAACTCTGAAGTCTTTCAGAATATCAGTGATAAATACATTTGCAGTTGTCTTTGTTCCTCATAAAAAGCACTAGTAAATGGAAGTCCAAGTTGTTTTGAAATAGCTCATCTTGAACCCTACATACACACACTTTTACAGACTGCCACATTTGGATATATTGCAAGGGAAGAACGCCCAGAAGTTCTTTCCCTCATACAGTTATGAAACAGGAGGATTAAAAGGATAAACATGAAGTCTAGAATTTACAATGATATAGGAATGTCAGCAACTAGAATATTCTGTTTCCTTTCAATTTTGATCACAACTAATTAAAATTCAATATAAGGATATTTCTTTTTAATTCCTTCTACAAGATAGTTTTCTGACTAATTATAGGGTTGGATTTCCTAAAATTCAAGTAGTAGTCAGACAAAATCCATATGATATCACTGCAAATCAGTTTCAAAATACAATGAAGGTAAGAAAGTTTTCCTTTTCCAAAACAATACTGTGAACATACCACATTGGTGGAAAGGAAATGGTAAACAATATAATGCCCTATGAGTGTTTACAATGAATTATTAAAAATGTAATAAATTATTTTTCTTTCCAATGGAGGTTATTTTATAAAATGTCCACATAAGAAGCTCCATATTCTCTGGAATTTTAGCAAGATAAATTGAGGGTTGTTTCTACAACTGGAAAAGGTCATTTAAAGAACTCCAGCTAAAATGTTAGTGAAAATGTCTGTACTATCTAATTATTGTGTGAACTCTGGAAAATATTTCCTTTTACAGTTCAAAAAAGGAAACCACTGAGAGAAAAATTTGGCTTTATTTTTATGCAAATGGAACAAAGCTGAACCCAATAAGCTTTACAAAAATAAGCCTGATACTCTTATTGCGTTGAACTAAATTGACACTTATCTAAAGGCTTTTTGGTATGTCTACAGGAACAGTATTTTTAAATTTTATTATTATTATTATTATTGGTTTTACTTTTTGTTGTTGCGTTTCCTTACAGTTATTTTGTCTGACAGTAAAAAAAATTCCATTTTACCTACACTGCTATGTATTTGTCACACTCAACCCCCACCAAACACAAGAAGAGATAGAAAAGGTTTGGTTCTTCATTTAGCAGTAGCCATACAAAGATAAAACCAGAAATTTGGGGTGAATTCCACAAATGCCTCCAAATGGACCATTTTCAACACATTTGTTTCTTTAAAAAGTCAAGCTTTCTATTTGAAGAGGACAAGAGATCAGTGAATTCTCTTCCGTAACATATCGTACAAACCTTTCCTTTGCTTCTTACATTACTTTTCTTTATTAGAAAAGAGTATGAATGACTCAGTGAGGGAATCTAATAATTAGGATATAGTTTAAAAGGGCAAGCAGAATCTGGAGGCACTCCGCTTGTGCTTCCAGTCACTACAACTACTGACTGTTTCTCTTTGGCCATCACATTAATTCATCTGTACAATTAACCTTATGACACCCTCCACTACGTTACTCTTTCCCTCCTGTACTGCACCTATTTTGACTTCTTGTCTGAGCCTTGCTTTTCACATGCCCAGCTGTACTCAGCAACCTTCTGTCTTAGTTATCTTCCTTGGGCATCTTTTGCTCACATTTCTTTTTTCTCTCTTTGCATTTCCATTTTTAAAATGTATGCATATAGTGAAAATAAAGGACCTCAAAATAGGATGCAAGCTGAATTTTATAGGCAGACTTAAAAAATTAGAATTTTTCTAAAAGAAGATACAGTCAAACATGTAATTGCAAGGCAATATAATTGCATATTTCATTCCCCTATCCACCCTACATGAACTTACACTGTCACAAAAAAAAAAAATCAGACTGTCAGCTGTCCCTTTTTCACCTGAGAAGAGTAAATGTAGTGTTTTATAAATGCAAAAAATTAAAAATACAGGATTTCTGCCTTGAAGATCACACAGTGAGAAATAGAAAAGAAAAAAATAAAGCAGGATGAGGGGAAAGAGCAGGCAAAACAAGAATTAAACACACAGGGAAAATATGAGACATTTTTTTGGCAGCTGAATAGTACTGATAGTACTTGGAAACGAGAACAAATGGGGGAGTAAATAAGACCAAGCTGGAAGTCTGCATTAGAAACAGAGAGAAGGAAATGGATTTAGCAGGAAGAAATTGATGGTGCTCTAAGTGTATTATGAATGTGGACTATGAAGTTTAAAGAGGATTTTCTACAATAACATAAGTCCCCACTGGACCAATTTTCCAAATCCACTCACATTCCTGTCAGTTTGACTGTGTTAGTTTCAATGAAAGCTTTTCTTCATCAAAGCCTCCCCCACTTTATTGCCCCCTCAACACAAACCATGACCGCTAAAAAAGGCTATGAATATTTCAAAGAACTAAATGGCATGGATGGATTAATATTTTAATTCAAGTTATGCTTGCCTCTTATCAAGTTGCAACTTTGAACATGATAAATTCTGTTTAAAGAACTAAAGGCTTTCATATTTTATATTTTGCCCCCTTTTTCATTATTTATTTTAAGTGTTTTTCTAAACAGTAGAATATTTATGGACCTAGCCAATGGCACGTCAAAAGCAGAGAATTAAACTAAGATTGCACCCAGCTTACTCCTCTGATAAATTTTCAATCTAAACCGAACAAATTTCCTTTTTCCTTTGCCTATTTTAAACCCTTGTGCCAAAATTTTCTTTACTTTAAATGACAGATTCAGAGCATTGTACAGTATTTACCCCCCAAAATGTGAAGAAATATTTTCTGAAGCTCTGCTCTGGGTGACAGCTGAATTACAGCATGTAGACAGTGGATGCTACTGGGAGTGTTCGCAAGGCTAGAATTTAACAGGACTGAGTGATTCACTCACCTCCTTTTTTGATACAAACATATTTATTTTCAGGAATTCATTGATAATAAAATGTAGGCATATCATCATATAAAACCAAAACAAGTTGATCAGGCTATCTGCCAACAAAGACTGCACTTCAAATCAATTTGGACACACGACTAAAATTCCCTAAACTTGAGAAAGGAAAAATTGAACTACAGAAGCATGAATTTTGCATTTCCATCAGAGAAAGTTAATATTTCTGATTATATCCTTCAGAGAAACTCTCTAGGTTTTTTGTTTGTTTGTTTGTTTGTTTGTTTGTTTTACTTAATAGCTCTTTCAATTCTTATTGTGTTTATTACATCATACTGGGTTCAGTTCATTCAATTCATTTGTTGGTAACCTGGGCTGCCTTAGACAAAGCACTGCCAGCATGTCACAGGAGGTGATCCTTTCCCTGTACTCAGCACCTGGAAACACATCTGCACTGCTGGGCTCCTCCTCAGTACAAGACAGTACTGGAGTCCAAAGGAATGCTATGAAGATAATTAAGAGGTTGAAGAATCTTTCTTACGAGGAAAGGGTGAGAGATCTGGAACTGTTCAGCCTAGAGAAAGTCTTGTTCTGTTTTATCAATCACATTATGCTTGCAATATGAAATACTTACTGTCTCATGCTAATGAGAGCTGTGGTGAAAATGAGGCCTTGCTGGCTACACTAGAAAAGTTCAGCACAGCAAAATAGTTCAGCTAACAATAAACTCTTTCAAATCTTGGCTTATCTTTGAAACTGAGACAATGATGGGCTTATAATGAAACAGCAACATTCTTGCAGTATTCAGGGTTACTATTGAGGCAGGATATTCTGAAGTTGCTATGCTATTTCATCTTTTGACAGTAATGGTCCAAAAATTTTTCCTTTGAAGATCACAGAATCAGAGAATGGCTGAGGTTGGAAGGGACCTCTGAAGGTCATCTAGAGGTTCAATCCCCCTGCTGAAGCAGGGCCACCTAGACCCAGCTGTAAAGGACCATGTCCAAATGATTTTTAAATATATCCAGGAATGGCAACACCACAATCTCCCTGTTCAACCTCATGCCCTTCTGGAAATACACCAACGAAACTAGGGTTTTTCTCCCATGTCAAATATTTTCTTCCTTTCTTAAAAAGATGCAATATTTTAAAAAAATCTGGATATTTTTGCATCTTTTAACAGAAATCATTACTTCAGGTAGAGGTAAATACAAGATAAATGTGAAGCAGTACAGACTTCAGTAAGGCTGCAGAGAATTTTAAACAATAAAACTCTGATTGGACTTTTGAGACCAAGTATTATACTATCACTACATCCCATTTCATCCCTTCCTCAGCCATTTTTAACTGTGAAGTCTGTGCTAGAGATTCTACTTTTGTGATTTCTTAAAATATATCTCCAAGCTAATTTGATACATAAATCCTTCTGTATTAAAGAATATATAGCACTGACTTCTTGTTTGCAACAGTGAATACAAGACATTCCTGCAGCAAGAAAGTATTCTTAGAAAAAAGAAAAGAAAGAAAAAAGAGATAACCTATTTTATCTTACAATAAAAAGTTTCCAAACAGGTCATATATACCTGTACACACCTAGAAACAGAAATTATAATTGATTCATGAATCCTTTGCCTTTTCATACTTCTTTGCATAGCAACAGAAACTGAAATATATTCTGGGTTCACTAATTTTGACAGTTCTGTTCCACAGACTATAAAAACTTCCATTTAAGACAGCATTTTGGTTTGGCAGTCTGAGAAACTGAATGCTAAGGCTTGTTACATCCTACAAATTAGCACAGTAAGGTGGGTCATATCTGGTCATGGTTTCTTCTGTCATGTTTTTGTCTTGCTCAGGCCTCACAAGTCATCAGACTCACAGAAGAAGATGCCTATATGGCCCACAACAGGCACATCCGCACATCGCCACGTGCATGTGTCCTGACTGTGCCAAGCTGTATGACAGGAAAGGGTTTAGGGCACTGGAGCCTGTCAGGGAATGTGCTACCACAGGACATATTCCCCAGCTTCAGTGCATTGTTGCTGCCATCTTTCTTCTCTGGTGTTGTCCTCTGGTGAAAACTTGAGGTAGATCCCTTGCCCGGAGAAAATGTATGCATCTAACAACTGGCCGTAGAAATCAGGATGACATTAAGATTCTCTTTGTGTTTTGCTCTAATTTTAAGTAGAAGTGGTACTTCCATTAGACTTTATTCAAATTTATTGCAAATTCCAGTGTCATCTTTCTAAATACAAACTTGCAAATCTGCTATTTGTGTGGAATATCTTGCCAGTGGACTGTTCAGAGGCTACAGTGTGTGTGAACAGGTACACTCTACCACTTCTATTAGAATTCTTGATCCTAAACTATTGTACAAAGGTCAGTCTATAGAAAATAGAGTTATGTTCTCACAGTTCCCCATTCTGCTATAGAACTTCCTGCAGTAATCAGATATTTACTTTGCTACTATACAGCAAAAGGTCATTTAGAACTAGCATTGTACGTTGAGGTAGTTGTTCAGCCACTTCAGCTTATGCTGCATTGGGCATGGTCTCAGGCAGTCATGATCAGACTCCTGCCAGCCCTGTCTTCTCCCCGTCAAGAGCCCAACAGAAAGGACTCTCCTACTTGCTTCAGTGTGGAATCACTATATGAGCATTGCTCGGATGTCAAAAGAAGGAGAGTAGGCTTGGCTTAAAGATCAGTAGGTCACAGCTGTCATCTATATATTTCAACAACCTTAATTATTAAAAATAATATTGTTTGCTACTTGTTTACAAGTACTTAAAGCAAACACGGGTGCATTGGCTTTTCCTACAGTCATTTGAAAACAGAGGAGCAATAACAGCACAGGCAAAGTCTCTGACAGTGGAAACAATTTGACAAGAACATTTGACAGGAAAAAATTGACCAAAAAAATTGACAAGAAAAAAGGCTTAACACTAGGTTATCCTCTTCATCTTAAATAAACAGAAAACACTGTTTAAAATTAAAAAATACAAAATGTACAGAACATTTCAGCTTCTTTTGCACTTTGATAATTTAGAATAAATAAAAGATTACTCTCATACACATTTCAGATGTAGCACATGCAAATGTCAGTAAAAATAGGAAAACTCTGTATTTTCATTGGCCTTACAAGTATTTCCTTCATAACCATCAGGAATATTTCCTGCATAGTCTGAACTTTCCTCCATAGTCTGAACTTAAAGACAAGTCTTTAATGTATATGACCTGTACATTAAATTTTACTATGAAAGAGAAAACCATTAAAATCCCCAGGAAAGGGTCTGAGGGTGGCAGCCAATGACAAGTCTACACTTTAACACTTGCAAAACAGCAAATCTTGTTCTTGTCTGTTTTAAAAATGGAATTGTGCATGACACACAGAAGCCAGTAATTTTCCTCTATGCAGCATTCATGAGGTTTTCCCCACAGAAGTGCACATGGTTGTGTGTGCATACTAAGAAAGAAGAACAACATTTGTGAAAGATTAACAGAAATTTCTTCAGTAATTCTTTGATATCACAAATTGGAATTTGAATATATGCCTACATTTCTACTTTTAAAAAGAGAGCTACATGTTTATTTAAAAAAAAAAGGAACTTATCAAAAATAAAATATCATAAATAGTAATATAATAACCAGCTCAAAGCATTAATAAACTTCATTGCATGACAAATTCTATTTTGTAGTATTCAATTTTTCCTGCATATTTTCTAAAAAATACACATTATCCTTCTGTAGTTCCATTTGAAAAGAATGAAAAATAAAATTTAGAGAGCAAGCAAGCATTTCTATAGGGTTTTACAAAAATCTTTTGCCTGGGAAACTCACTATGAAACCTCAGAGTAAAAGGTAATACCGTACTGCCACAGGACTATGCTAAAGAACTTGCTGTGGAATTCTCCGTAAATGAACTATACCCAAGGTATTATGAATACTTGCCCATCTATAACCCCAAAAGAATTGCAATTCAGGACATATAGAGAAATAAGTTATGCTGTAGGTGTTAAATAGCATTTTCATTGCTTTTCAAACCACTATTTCTTTATGCACATTGTTTTATCTTCAATCAGTTGAGTAGGGACTTGCTGGAGAAAACATTTCGACAATTAATCTTGTGTTTGTTTGGGCATAATTGCATGCCGTGAAACACTCACTGAACATAATTAGCTCCTTTTCACTACTAATCCAAAACTTTTTTGTATGAAAATACTGACTTGCCAGATGGTAAGAAACGTCACGCTATCTCACCAACTGGGAAATCTGAGTTCAAGTTCACAGGCCATGGAACAACAATGATGAAAGAATACAAGGAGCCCCAAGGGAAGACTGCCAGGTTATTCCTAAAATTGATATGATTCTTGCCTCTCTTATAGTAAGATTTTTAATGTAAGGAAGGCAATCGGGTAGGAGGCAAAAGCAAAGGCAGTAAAAGAAGAGATCAGTCTAACTGCATTCGGCTCACAGAGCTGGTCATTAGAAGATCATCACAGATTTCTTCTTATTAGGCTTTTTTCCTTTTCTCCATGCTTGCTTTCCTCCCTTTGCTTCTCCCCGTCCTCTGCCTGGTTAGCCTCTCTGCTGCTACTCTGGACAACAAAGAGAACACCGGCATGAAGAAGTGTTCACTTAAATGTACAGAAAACCAACCAAACACACACACACACACACACACACACACACACACACAAAGGAAAGATATAAAATTTCTGTTAAACTAGCAGAGCTCAACAGAAGAGAATAGATTGCACTGTGTTGCTCATTAACGGTGTTGCTCATTGTATTATGCTTTTTGAACAAAAAGAGAAGTCTGAGCCATTTCATTATGCATCCTTGTATGTTGCTGTCTGTTATTTGGTTTCATATTGTATTTCATTTTTATATTGGGTTTTATAATGGTTTGTTCTGTACCCCCCTGTTCTCCTGGAAAATGTAATATCCCGAAGATTGTCTCTGCCCTTCCCCCAGCCCATCTCCCCAGTCCCCTTCCTGGAATGTAATCCAACCCTGTTCCACTCCCACCGTATCCCTGACTGGGTGTTGGCTTGTCCCCGGTTTCAGCCCCTTCCCTGGATATAAGCCGAAGCCACATGTTATCCTCCCTCTGGGTTCGGGCACTCAGGCAGGGGAAAGGTTTGGGGCAGGGCCACAGAAGGAAGACTGAATAAAGCCCTGGTTTCACTCCCCGGATCAAATGGAGACCTCCCTCTGCCATTGACGGGGTCTTGCTCTCTCATGCTAAGGGAAAGGTTCTCGGCCACCTCCTGGCTTTTGGGACCCTGAGGAAACTCTCTAACTGCAGTTTGTCTCGAGCTAGCTGGGGCGAGAATGGAGCCAGGGAGCTCCGTGAGAGAGACAAGCCACACTTGCAGCTGAGGTTCTGTGCAGTGCTTAAGGGAACACAGCTCTAGCTGAAGTGGATGAGGGAAGAAGACCATAATCGAAAGTCAGTGTACTTGTCCTGCAAATTAAGATTCCTGATCTAAGCAGGACATTGACCTTAAGATGTCCTAACTGCATTCTGCAGCCAGAAATTATAAAATCTAAATCAGGAGGGCTGAGTCAGATTGAAACTTTCTCTGAAATCCTTCTACCATTTTTATATTTCTGTAAGTTGCATGTTACTTTTTAAGGCAGGTAGGTCTAAAACTGCTTCGTTAAGAAAGGTAAAAAGCTCCATGAGGGAACAGAGAGGCCAGGTGCTTCAAAAGGGCAAAAGAGCTGGAAGCTGAGGAAGGCAGCACCTGGCTGGGCTGTCATGGAGAGGATGCTCTGGCTCAGAAAGGGAGCTGGAAAACCCAGAGGTACAAAGACCAGCATAAGATCTATATATGTCTCTTCACTTCAACATCATTTTAATCACAGATGGGAACTAGCAACCATATTGTTCCAAGTCACTGCAAATCCTTTAAAACAATAGAAAAAGAGATCCCAAAGGGCTTGTTATCAATATGATCCAGAAACCAAAGTTCAGAAAAACATGCAGTACAATGAGCTGCAAAAATTCTCAACAGGAAGCCAGTGTGGCTCCTGGCCCAGGCTTAATTGTGGTGCTCCTTTAGAACTGATGAAGTTTGCACTGCAGTCTGCAGAAGCACCTTTGCGTCCTGGGCTACAGGGGCACTGCACACCACTAGAATGGAGGGGCACCTGTCACAAGCCTGGGCACAACTATGGCCTTGCTCTGTCTGTGAAGGGTTTATTACATTTGTGGTGTTATCATCAGAAGAACAATAGCAACAATACTACTAATGGAAATACAGATAAGGCCAATCTTCATTTTACCTACCTACGAAAACTCTGATAACCTTGCTAAAGAACAAAGTTTTGCTTACAAACAGTAATATTTCATCTGTTTTCCACACAGTCATACAATTTAACTCACTTCCACATTTAATCCTTTATCTTTTCCTATTATTTTATATTCTATCACTGATTTTTTTTTTTTCTCCAGCAAAAAGAATGTGGTGAAGAAGACTGTAAATTTTGCAGTAGCAGCAGCAAGTAAATTAAAACATGGAAGTTTTATGAATTAAATATGAAACTGGCTAATGCAATCAGTTCTGTACTATTTACATTATTTATTTTATTAAATTAATTTGACTGTAGCTCAGTTTCCAGGGTGGTAAGGTTTTAATATCAAAGACACAGTAGGACACCGTAAGAGAAATGGCTTTGGATCTGAACAGAGAGCATTAGGAATCTGGCAAAGGAGACTGCTTGGCGTTTGGTGATACACACATTTTGGAAATTTGGTATTTTGATAAGCAGGATGGTAGCTTACAGAATTGACATTTAATCTGTGAACACTGGGCTACAAGACTAACACCTAAAAGAAGAGAAGAAGCAATTCACACTTTCTCATGTCATGATTTAAGTCTTTCTGTGAACTAAGACATCACAGCAATGGTCATATAGCATTTCCATTTTGAAATTTCCTTTGATGTATTATCCCCAAGGGATACTGTAACAGATGGCTATTCAGCACACATGTAGTCCTCTAACCCATACGCCTTTATTCCCAGCTACACTTCAGAAACCAGTAAGGGAAAGTGTGAAAAAATGCTCTCAGTCCTACAGCAGCAAGGGCTGTAAAATTCTGCTCCTGAATACAACCCCCCTTTTCATTATTTTTAAAGCATTCTACCCAGTATATACTTACCGCTTTTTCAAGATGATCTTGCAAAAGGTATTTTTTTGTTCTTTGGAGACTGGCTCTTATAAAAAAGCTACTACTGACTGTCCCTCCAACTACCCATCTACCCTTCTCCCCCAACATAAACTTTTCAAAATGCATTAAATAGAAAATATTAGAATCCCATTTCCTGTTCAACAATTGCTGCTAATATATTGTTCATTTCTCTCATGAGAACTAGTGGGACTGTCACCGTATTTCTCCTTCCAAACAGGGAGGTCAGCTTCTTTAAACAATTTTCAAGGAACTGTAAACACAATAAAAGGTTTTTCAACTGCAAATAGACTATCACAGAAATATTTGAAAAAAATAGTCCACTGAGGGGAATGGAAATCTAAGAATAGATGACTACAAATTAGTATATTTTTAATGTGTAATACATATGAAAGGACTAATTTCTAAAGAATAAGAGTGGCCAAAGTAATCAGAGTATTTGGACACTCCCCAGAGGAATGTATCAATGATGTTAAGTTTTCTGGAATTATGGATAGTTATTTATGGATATTTGGATAAATTTATCCCTATATACATGCAAGTTTGCTTTTTTTATGATTGATTAAGCTGAAAGTTTCTTGAAGGGGACCATGATTTTCTCTATATTTTCACAGCACATAGTATAGCAATGACATTAATGGACGTTGCTCAGTCTCACAGAATTAAAAGTGGGTGGATAAAGAGAGAGCTGTAAGATGTTAGCAAAGCATCACACTAAAACTATTTCAGATTTTCTTGAAAATGTGACTTGAAAGCTGTCTGAAAAATCGCAGACAAACTGTTTTATTAAATGGCAGCATACTCCAGTGGGGTATGTTGCTAAAGGAGCCAAGGAGGTTTCTGTGGGATGGTTCCCTGGCTTCTGCTGCTGGGAACTTCAGCGAAATTTGTGTGGAGAATAGAGGATCTCTACCTTGTACAAACACTGCTATAAATAGAAACCACTGTATTTACTTTTACAATCCTTCATTTCTTATAAAGTCTTCTGTAACTGCTTGTTTGTGTATCATTTGTGCACTTTTATAATTCCTTTATAAAAAATAACAATAATTATTTGGCAAAAATAAACCACGTCCAAGATTAGAACTTCCCTTCAAAATAGCAGCTAAGACTCTAATCAAGGAGGAGTCTCTCAACTAACTACTGACAATACGGAAAATTATCAAACCTGAGATCAAAGGACAGCTGATCTTTTAAAAGGTCTGCCCTTCAAAGAGAAAAGGGGAATCTGTCAGCTACAACTGACAAGCACAGGCTGAAAAAAGCATCTGTGTACGGTAATGAAGAACACTTAAAAATTACTGAGAAATCCCAAGTTTTTGGCTGCTGTTGCACTAATAGTAAAAACAGACAACTTGTTACTAATGCTAGTTAAGAATTAGCTGCTTCTGCATTCTAACATTAATATCAAGCCCATGCCAAATGACAAAGAAGAACTAGGGGAATGAAAGTTGATTTTGAGTCTATGTCTCAGCAGGGAGCTCTGGGCACCTTCCAACCTACTATTTCAAGGCAAGTGTAAGATATGCAGAAGCCCATTCTTATGGCCATGGGGATATAGGCCTCAAGGAACTGCAACACTTCCACAGTGAATGATTGGGAGGCTGGGGGTACTCAAATTCCAGCTACTACTTCACGTCACAGCACAGCTGAAAGAGTGAAGAGTCATGACTAAAATCAGCTCTCAAACTGCTTTGTGGTTTATTGATTATAAAGAATTGAAGTGTGATCACTGCTTATAAAACATGGCAGAAGACATGAAGGAAATTTTTTTGATCCAAACTACACATTGATATTAGAATTTATGCCTAATATCTGTTTTATAATGTTTTATAATGCATAAAAGATGTGTAGAAGTTATAAAAGAAGGCATCAACTTATTTCTTTGTTTTGTATTTTTTGTTCCCTAATTAAGAAAAAAAAAATGGATGCCATTTTTGCAAGGCTGAGCACAAAGTAACATGCTTTGATTAGGCATCTGAACAGACAAGGCAAAATTCTTTTCAGAGAAACAAGAGCTCCCAAGGCAGAAATAAAAGCATAGCAGTACAGGGGGAGAAACAAAACCAAATAGTGGAGTTGCACAACTGTGAAAAGCAGCAATAGCTATAGCTCAGTGACATGCAGCAACAGCAGAGATGCTGCAGAGAGTTTTGCACTGAAAGTTGAGGAGCTCTGACTTGACAAAGGGAAAAAATACAGACAAGTGGACATCAAGAGTATTCCTTCTATATGACATAGGCTTTGGTTATTATTTTGTAAAACTTGATAAACCAAAGCAGTGTTTTAACCAGACTTGGGATATTTTTTCCTGACCTTTGACATTTGGTATTACAGAAAAGGTTAACCATGACTTAGACTGAAAACAATATTACCTGAATTAGTTCAGCTAAGTTTTACAAGTTCAGAGCCCTGAATAATCTAGGGAAATAGGTCTAGTACAAAAAAAAATTAACCTAACCTTAAAAGTGCATCACATTTCCTCTGACAGAAATAAATACTTTCTGAGAATAACTAGGAAAGTGCTAATCTAGAAAAGAATCTAGAATTTGCTTCTGTTAGTAAATTGTACTGAGTTTACTTGAAATGCAACAATGGCAATACAGTTTTGCAATTGTATGTGTCCGTAAATGTCTACTTTTGCAACGTTTAATGGGGATAGATCTTCCCTACTTAGCAGTAGTATAAGTAGTGCTGGAAAACCTCCTGCAGGTATGAACAACTTGTCAGTGGGAAGGCTGATGGTGCCATAGCGTTGGAATTCCTCTCGTCTGATGGGACCTGTGTAACCTATATTAGTCACTGAGTGTCCTGGATTCTTCTAGGCACTTTTGGAGGATTATTCATCCAGCCATCTGAAATCCCTGTTTTTCAAAGGGATTAATCACCTTCTGGAGGTGTCTTTGGTAAAAAAAATTATCATAGAACTTAGTGTGGCAGGCAAAGCAACACAGTGTAGCCAAAGCAGAAACATGTGACACCCATAAATTATAAAATATAAACCAAGATATAATTATTATGCTTTGTCTGCAAACCAAGAGTAATTCAACTAAAAAGTGTAACCAGCAGCAGTATGTCTTTGGTGGTTCTAATAATGTGTAGCCAGACACAGTGTCCATGCATTTCACATAAGCATGTCAGCAGCATGCCTACCAAAGGTGCAAACAGTGGGCATCAGATGTAGGAGATACCAAGGACAACCAAATTGAGAAATGTGGTCGAAACTAGTCCTCATTTACTGGAATAGAGTATTGTGCAATATCATCTGAATAAAGATCAAGATTGCAAATGGAATGGAATGGAATGGAATGGAATGGAATGGAATGGAATAGAATAGAATAGAATAGAATAGAATAGAATAGAATAGAATAGAATAGAATAGAATAGAATAGAATAGAATAGGAAGAATATTTCAGTTGGAAGGGACCTACAACAACCTTCTAGTCCTATTGCCTGACCACTTCAGGGCTGACCAAATGTTATTGAGAGGGTTCTAAAAATGTCTCTAAATACTGAAAGAGGTAAGCGCCAAATAGTATAAAAGTATCAAGCACAAGGAGGAAACATGGAGAAGGAAGAAAACCCCATTAAATAAGTATAAATGCTAACAGTTTTGTATACTTATTACTGATGGTTAATAACATGTAAAATGAACTTCATTAGCATGAAGTCTACTGCTAATGAATAAGTTTATTTACATTTTTGTTAAAAGTTTGAAGCTGCCATGATGTGTCAATCTTTAAAATATAGCATAACAATCTCCAATTCTCTGGAAAATAGCAACAAACATGCCTGTATTATTTGCCTGGATAAATCTGAAAAACATCTGGTGAATACACACAGTCCTAGATGAAATGTTTTTTCTATCAGAACATTCTAACTCTTTAGAGATAAAGAGATGAAAATTAACAATATTGCAGTAAAATTTAAAATGCTGTTATATTTCTTTTAAAAATTTTAGAGGATAAGCAAAAAGCTGAAGATATACCATTTTACATTCTTCTAAAATGTTGTGACTACTTATCTTCTAATAACAGATTTTTTGCAAAGCTTCTTAATTTTTTTACCAAGCAACATTGCCTCTCATTTTTATTCTGCTAGGAAGCGTACTTTATAATTCTAAACTAAATTTCAATAGAAAACATTTTCCAATATATGTAAATCCTGCATTATCATACTGTGCATTGTTAAATACTGTTTCAGTAGATCTTGCAAAACCACAGCACTGGCACCATAAATCTCTTTTATACTACTGAGATAAATAAATCTCTGGAGAAGGCAGAATATCCTTTTCTACTGCAGGAAATATGGAAGTGTATTAAACTTCTGAACTGAGATTTGGTTTGGAAAAATGCTAAGAGCCTACTTTCACTATCAGCTAAGATAAAGGTTTAGTATGAATCATGTGCACTTTAAACAGTACTGACAAGAACAATGTATTATTAAGCATTGAACGCTGCCATAGCAAATAATATTTATCTGACAAAATATAACAAGTGACTGACATTTTCTATATTAATGTCATGTTTCATCATTTTAGAAAACTTATTTTCTTTAATTGCTACAGAGTGCCCAAGGTGTTTGCAGCATTAGCAGATGTATGACACACATCCTCTGTTCATAACATCCCATAGACTGACTCACACTCAAGGAATCAAATGGAAATGATACAATAAAGAGGAAATTTAAAAATAGTATGAATATCTGTAGTGTGAAGTCATGATGTAAAGACAAAAAGTGATTATTCAGACAGAATTCAGTGGAATAAACAGAGCCATAGGCAGTATTTGAAAGTTATCCCACAGACCCCCCAAACTTCTAAAAGTCCATGGGGAATTCCTAATCCCAAGGTCTGAGAACTTCAATTTAAATTAGGAAGAATAAGAATTGTTTCTCAAGAGACAGACAACTGAGGTTGAGACTTTCTGTGCTTAAAGACATGAGACAAAAAACTGTCTGTACTTCCATTTCAGCAATGCATGAAGTTCACTGAAAACAAACAAACAAACAAACAAACAAACAAACAAAAAACCAACAACAACAAGTGAAAATAAGGAAGAGAAGGAAACAAACACAGGGGGGAAAAGTAAAAAGTGGGTTTAAGCTTTTTTATAAATGCAGGTCTTGAGAGTGGGTCTTACATTCAAAATTCATCTGACTTCAATAAATATCATGATCTTTGGAAGATTCATGAACTGAAAGAATCATATACGCAGCATATTACTGAAAACTAGACCTTTCATTAAGTGACATTTCAAAATTACAGACTTACATGCACATATTACCTTATACTTCCATTATTTTTAAAACCTTTTTGCACAACATTTTTTGAAACAGCATGTTTTGATTTTTTGGTTAGGCCTTCTCACACATTTTTAGTTTATCAATACTTCCTACTACAAAAATAGAACACACATGTTTCAGATGCTTGTCATGGGACATTCTATTAGCCTGCACTTGAAAGCAAACTCTGGGAATTTGACAAATGTATTAAAACAACCAAGAGTGAAATCATTACATATATAGATACCCATATATTTACTGCAATATTAGTGAAAAGTAAAGGTGCTAATTTAAGAGCTGTCAACTGTCAGCTCCACAAAAAGGTAGAGAATACACATTAGCAATGCCATGTCTATATAAAGTTTACGATCTCTAGAGCACACAGGAATTGCTACATTCAGTAATGAAATACAATTCAATATTTGCAATGCTTTGCTTCTTTGTCTTTTCTGTAGAGAAGCTAAAAGTACAATATGATGCTAGTTTTATATTTTTTATGATCTTGAAAGTTTTATATGAACTCAGTTCAGAGAACAGAGATTATTAAGCAAGAAAATATCTTCAGCATGAAACATCTTGCAATTATATAATACTTTACACTTTTTATATATGAGAAAAATATTTTAAAACATGCTATGCCTCTCAAATAGCTTTTTGATGGCTTTGTCAGTTTGCTTGTTTTCCTGCAGTGAAATCCCTTGCACTCATTTTTACCATCTTTCAACATACCTTCTTTCGTTATACTATCTGAAATGTCTGGCTTTGTGCTGTTACTAAATACACAGTCCTAAAGGGCTGCTGCAGCTTCCTACTCACACACTGCAGTAGCATTGAACTCCATCAGGATGTTCTTTCAAGTGCTTTGAAATGCCTTGAAATAGAGAAGGTATTATAGAAAAGCAAACTCTTTTCTATTTTATCCATGTAAACAGAAATCTATAGTGTCATCTGCTGTGAAATAACAAAGGCTGCTGCATGACAGATGAAATGCAATTGAGGAGACCCACCATGAGAGTAATCCTTTCAAATGCATCTAGGATTGTTCAGATGATCAAGAAAAAATGTGGCCGTGAGTATTCATACAGTTTATTTTTAAAAAAGTTAGGATCAGTAAAATATTAGACTAGATGCGATAGTACAGGGCCTCGAAAGACATTTTTGTACTTAATACCAAACAATTCTGCAAACCTTACCCCATTCTGTGACCAAGTGTGAAAAAGTATCTACTGACAGGACAAATTAGCAGTGAAAATACTACAAAAAGACATAATCAAACTTTAAAAAAAAAAAAAAAAAAAGGACAGCATTTTCCCTAAGAGGGCCTCTGTACACTTTATTCGGGTAGTCTAATAAAAGTTGTTACTTTTAGCAATTACTTTTCCTCTTTATATAACTGGATTAGCAATGCCATACTAAGTGCATTTCTGGTGAATTACCCAGAACCACAAGAGACTTTTCAGTTTATTGTTTCATGCTTCAAATTGTACCTATCTAGCAAATGTATTTGCAATTTACTGGCTATTTTCAATTTTAGCTTGGGATACACAGAGGCTGTGAATTATAACAAACAGAAACTACAAGCATTTTTCACATACACAACTGAGAAAAAGGTATTCCATTTATGGTATGCAGTCCTTTTTTTAATGTTAAAGAATGTTATGAGTTTTAGAATTAGCCCCAGGTACTGGGAGACGTTCCTCACTGGCAAACTACCTCTGACTGTGGTGGTTGGAAGGACAGGTTGGTTCTTACTATACAAATAGAAAGATTAGCTCTGCTATGTGTATTTAGCATTTACATGCCACAAAACAACATCAGAATAACAGAGGAAATCGTTAAATATGACACAGGAATAGGAATCTTTGGGTGCATGGTTGTAAGACAAAGATATAATCTCTTTCTCTGCAAACGTTGCCAGCACTGGACAGATGGAGCATGGCAGGAGCCAGAGGAGAGAGCTGTGTGCTCTCCCTTGCTGGGGACAGTCTGTGGCCATCAGCAGAAAATCCTGCTGGGGGATGAAATCCTGACATCACTGACCCTGGCAAAGCTCCCAGAGACAAGGTTTTTCCCAAGTTTTTAATACTTTAACATACTGTACAAACCAGACACAAGAAAAACCCATTCTAGCTTACAAAACGTTTGGGGATTTTTTACCTGACTGAGATAATAAAGCCATTGCAAATTTCGCAGACCTCAAGGAGGTATGTAATTATTTTTAAACGTGGAAAGTATTTTTATATTTATATAGAACAGAAAAATGAATGCAACGTTCTCTAAGATATTGCTTAATGTCATCACTATGCTGTCACTGAAAGCCCTGTTAATACTGGAGCCTAATTTAGACTTTTACTGAAATTTCAAAATGATGAAAAGATGACGTATCTTTTGTCCTATCCCAAATTCAATGAAAAAATTACATTACCCTTTGTTGCAGAGAAGACATGAAATCTAAAGCTACCTGTCTTAATGCTATGTAACGCATATCCTATGAAAAGTTTTAATTAGTCTCCAGAAAGCTGGCACCATTCCATTTCAAAGATATAAATTAAGTCTTTACTTCAAAACCTATAGAAGCATCTATTAATTTTTTTCATAGGAAACTTTGATAGATTTTGCCCCTTATGAATCTCATTTAAAAATGCATGCATTTAAATGCCAGTTGGGACTTTCTCTAGAGAGCTAAGAATAAAGGTTTTAAAGTGGATTCAGGAAGAAGAATAAAGTTAATGTTTTTATTCCCAAGGTAACTGAATCTTTTCCAGGTATTACTTCTATCTTCTACTATGTCTGCCTCTGGTAAACAGAACCTATTTCTCCTTAGATTTAAATTAGTTTAAATTAGTTTACTTTTCAGAAAAAGCCCCCAGGTATTCTGACAGGAAAAAAAGCCTCTGAAGAATAATCAAACCTTATTTTTATCCACTGTATCAATGCTTTGTTGAACCTAAAGGTGTTATACTATTACTACTTTTTGTTTCACTAGGCTTGGTTTCTGTAGCAAGACACTATCGCACAAGACCATAATGATGAATAAAACTAGCACATGTAGCAGCATATTATTAAGTCCCACAGAAAAAAAGGAATATAATTTGAAATAGAGATTATACTAATGTTGTTTACTAAGTTCATTTTACATATATATTTATCACTGAGTTGGAAGAATTTGTTCACTGGGGCTTTTTAGATTGTAAGTGTCCTAGTTTTTTTAATTTTGCATAATAAATCACATTGGATTCTCAGTAGATCAATCATTCACTTTAAATCTTGGATTCTCTAAAAATAGTATGTCTGCTCTGACCTCACATCTTTTGACCAAAAAAAGAAAAACTTCAGATTTGAAATACTAGAAAAAGTTGCAGTTCTTTCTGAGCTTACAAACATGAGATACCTGGAGGGAAGATTACTCAAAGAATATTTGCACTTTTTTAAACAATTACTTTATAATGTATCATCTGTCTAGCCTAGCTCCACTTTTCAGCCTCTGTAGAACTTATCACACGAAAAGATACAAACTTTTATTTTAAAATTTATTTTATTTTTTATTTATTTTAATTTATAATATTTTCTTTTTTTCCCTTTTGTTTTCAACATGTTTGTGCAAGTATCATTGAATAAGTGTGTGTTCTCTTTTCCTGTATAACCCTGGGAATATAGAAGATTTCTTCAGTGTACCAAGAAACACAGATTTATGCTAGTAGGATAAAAGCTAACTGTAGAGGTTAAGTTTGGTTTCACAGGATTTGCCTCTCAGGGTATAATTTCAAAGGCCCAGGGTGGTGTTGGGGCCACAGTTCTTTTTGATGGATAAACCCCTAACAACTTGAGACATAGTAACAGAGGGAAAACTAAGGTTACAACGCTGTTCTACTTCAGGTAGTGTGAGATTCACTGAAAAAAATTTGCAAGTCAGGGAGAATGTGAAAGCTCAGCTGGCACATTTTTTTTCCTCTCTGTGAAGTCTGCAGCTTTTTTTATATATAAGCAATCTATTTGAATGTAATGAAGTACCAAGGTTTCACACACTTAAAGACAAGTGATAAATTGAAATGACATGGCTCTGTTGCTAGTTTACTGCTGAAGTAATCCAAATACCTTTTTAGTTTTTGTTACTGTCAAATTAATTTGTGTAAAATGTGCCAGGAGAGAACTCTAAAAGCAAACCAGGGAAGATAGATATCCCATTATAATCTTCTGTTTTAGTGCAAGACTTACATCAGGCTGCAGTACTTCCTGAAACTTCAAACTAAAACATAGATGTAAAATAAGCCTTCCATACAAACCACAATGCATGCAAATGCACATATAAATGATCAAGAGAGTACATTTATTATATTATTTTTTAAGAATATAGTTCAAACATGAGATGAAAGCTACAAGAGAAATACAAGATTTTCTTCTACTGTTATGTGAGTTGCATCTTTTTCTATGCCCATTGCAAAGTACACAGTTTTGAACAAATTTGGAAGGGAAGAGTGAATAAGGGAAGAGATATGAGGTTTTAGATATGAACTTAGTTTCTAACTTATGTACTAAAATCCCTTTCTTGAACAAATTTTCATTGTAAAAACATTTTACATCCTGTTTTACACCGGAATGTACAAAACTAATGGGGCTGGTAGCGCACTCAGCAGTGTAAGGAAACGATTTTAAACAAATGCATTTACCATTGCTGCTTCTTGAAATGAGATGCTGTGACAACAGAAAAGTACTTATGGAATATCTACAGGAAAACTCTCTCAGAGAATCAAATGGCAGGAAGATGTCAGAGAGTTCTGTATGGGATCCAAAATGACTAAAGGGCATTTCTTCCTAACTCACATCATTAAGTGTAAACATGAAGACTTTAGTCCTCGTTAGCATTTTTTGTCTTGTTCAATCTAAATATTTTTCATTTAAAAGCTAATTGCTTTGTAATGCTATCAAACTCTTTAATTGAAAATACAATGGTTTATTTGAAAATTGATGTGAACAAAAATTCACTCTGCTATTACAAACATTTCAATAACTATGAAAATTAGATTTAGTCTCTACATGGCTCCACTCACTAAGTATAATCAGATCTTATATTAACTAAGGAATGTTTTGAATTGTGACCTTATGCCTTCATTGATGTATGCAGAATTCTGAGGGCCTCTAAAATTCCTCTGACAGTACATAGGACTTAACAACATATTTGAGTACAGATATCATGAATATGAAACACTTTCTTAAGTCCTGTATTACAGGACTTACTGAAAAAAAATACACACCTGAGAGAAAACTATATTGAGCTTGTCAAAGGGGAATGTTGTACCTCTTCACAGCTTGAGGATACAGAGAACATTGCAGTGGCAATATCAGAACTTTTGGGGGAGTATGCTTAATTTCACTCCAAGGTGCATGTTCATTTTTACTATTCAGTCTGGAAGACTCAAACAGATATTTCTGACTTATCCTATGTGCAGAAACCTGCATTAGCAGCATTTTGAAGAACAAATTTCAATTAGTGTCTCATGGTTGTGACAGAATTATAAGGGTCTTGAAAAAAAAAGGATCCTGGAATGACTGTGCCTAATTGCTAAAATCATGAAAAACATCATCTGGTGTGCTCTGTCTACCTGCCAAAGCCTGTGAAATGTGAAGGTGATCATTACATTAGGTGGAGCTGTAACCTGCCAAGGAGCAGTCATGGAGAATTTTGTAGGTAGTCACTTCTTCTGATCCCTCTTCTTTTTCAGTGTATTACATCTTGTTTTGGTCATAGGCTTCCCCAGGCTTTCATTAGAGGTAGTGTGTATATGGCCAAAATTCAGTGTTGGATACCAGTTTCACATCTGTTACAGAGTAGTCCAGAGTCTGTTATTTTGGCATCTAAATGATACAAATCCTGTTTTTTTAATAAGTTGCAAATTAAACCTGAATTTTAATTTGTGTAATATATAAATATGTGAATATGATTTGGCATAATACAGAATTGAAAACACTAAACTGCTGAAATTATAGTACTTTTAAACTTTCTGTTATTTCTTGTGTTCATTTTTAGTGGAAGAAAGATGAGCTTTTGGCTTTAAAATTTCTGACTGAATAAACTACAAAAAGCTGAGTCCTGCTAAGGGGATCCAAAAGAAAAATTGGGAAGGTTTGTAGCTCGTTGCTTTCCTTATCTTGGTTGTGTACCAAGTCAAAGCTATATTCTACAAATAATAACTCTGGCAGCATTGACTAAAGGTTTTAATCAGCTCTAACCCCTTGGCTTAAGTACCCCTTCATATACATTAATCCAATGGCTGTAAAGCAGTCATTGTGGGGACCAGTTACTATACTCTTCAGAAACAACATGGCGTGACTCTTCCAGAAAATACCTGATAATTCATTTTGCCATCCTAGAATACTGAAAGATTTTTTTTCTTATTAATTTGACTGATGCTGCACAGATTTTTGTTACTAAAATTGTATGACTTCCACCAGAAGTGGAAGTGCTACTTTGCAAAATTGTAGATTTGTCTTTTCTTTTTTCGTCATTCTTTCCAATTATTGAACAGTTATTTATCAATGATCCATGATTTAGAGTGCAATGCATGTATTGCATGGAAGGACACACAGCATTGGCATGAGCTCTAATACATACCTATGTCAGAACAGCATTCCTTAAAATTATATTGGGATAAATTGCCTGGGGTAAAAGTGAAATTTTGCAATTAGAAAATGTGATATTGAGTAACAGATCTTGCAGCTTGCAGGCATTGTTATCAAGGTTTACAATGAAGAGTTTACATGGGACTTGTCCTCGTGACCACAGAGGGCTGATTATCACATGATAGGTTTCTGTTTTTCATCAAATGCAATTAAACGCATTTTCAATAATTCCATCAGGATGTAAGTTATAGCTACATAAATGGTGCATATGTGAAAAAGGAAGCTCTACGTATTAACCACAGAGGAACTACCATGGAGTTATTGCTACTTCATGCTGCTTCTAATATCAGTTTTCCTATTATACACAACTCTTTTCTAAATCTCCAGACTGACAAGAGAAGAACTAAAACGGTGCTGGTTCCTGAATCTGACACTGAGTTGCAGGAGCTCTTAATGAAAACCTACATAAAATTTCAAACCCTAATAGATGCTAATCTGCAGTGCCCAAATCCTCAGAGGAAGTACATTTAAAGAACAATAGCCAACTTTAATTAAGTAACATTATCTCAAATAGCAATCAAGGGAAGAGGAATATATTTTATGATTTGTTTTGCGAACGTATTTGCTACTCTGTTAGTAGGCATTATTCCTCTCACCAAATGTAACATTCTATGGGAATTTCCTCTGAAGAATTATTTTTACTTATTGAAATACTTATTAAATCTTTCAAGATAAGAGACAGAGAAAGGACACAACATAAACAAGAGAAGTAGTCTGAATCATGCAGGCCCTTGACTTTATTAAGAAGATCCTATTGACATAAAATATATAAAAACAAATGTTTGCAAGATCAGGACCTAGTCTAAATCAGATTTAGCTCACATTTGATACTGTTGTTTGCTCCATAACATCCCTATAAAATTTGAAGTACTGCTTTAAAAAACAAAGTTCGCTGCTAATATTTGAGGAAATTTTTTCTTCTCCACTCAGGCTGGACTTTAAACATGGCCAGGTTAGGAAAATTTATGATATCTAGTGTAGTTTCAAAACTATTCATTTTAGAACAGCAGAAATAGAAATAAGAAATAATAAGAAATAATAAGAAATAATAAGAAATAATAAGAAATAATAAGAAATAATAGGAAACCTTTCTTTGCAATCTAAATTGCAATTTGATGCCCTTGATAATCCTCTGAGAGACTGCAGCAACAGAACAGTAAATTTACTTTTTTCTCTCTCTTGATAATTGTGATTTCATCACACATAACTTTTAACACTTTTGTCACACATAACTTTTGTCAGTTTATTGTTCTATATTCTAAATAAAGAGTTTACTGACAAAATGAAACTCATTTTCCTATATGCACAGTCATATAGGTAGGAAGGGACATCTGGAGATTACCTTGTCTGACCTCCTACATGGGAGTACTCTGCCAATTCAGGTTGCTCAGGGCTCTCCAGGCACTTTTTTACTATCTCCAAAAATGGAGATCTTCCTAACTCTTTCAATACCCAATGCATGACTTTGCCATAATGAAAAAACCCAAATACCTTAATGCCTGTTCAGAACTTCTGGTGCTGTGCCTGTTGTCTCTTGTCCCACACCTGTGTCCCAGAGGAGTCTGGCCCTGTGCAGTAGCTGTGCACAGCTGTGAGCCCTCCTTACAGCCTTCCCCACGCAAGGATGAGCAAACCCTGTTCTTGAACCCATACATGGTGTGCTACAGGTCTGTCACAGGGACCTTTCACACGACATATTTACCAACTCTTCTGCAGGGAATCCCCAAAGCACACTACCCTGACTGCTCAAGCACCAAGTGGATGGAAAATATCACTTCCCTCAAATAATTCATACAAGTACTGGTATACTATTCAACGTTTCAATAGTTTTGCTTCCAAATGAAATAAACATAAACTTGTAAATAAACACATACACATTGGTTTGCACATTCATTGCCATACAAATACATATTTTTAACCTTCCGATATGATGTGCAATCATGTAAACAAGGCTAGAGTAAAATAGTCTTATTTTAGGATTGGGCCCTTTAATGACATGAGTACTTATTACACCAAAGCATGTATCTTATCCAGAAATGGAATCATGTAAATAAAAATTTCCTACAATTCTTAAAACTAAAATTTAGAACATTTTTTTAGTAATCACCATCTGAGCTTTGACAATAATCCATATCCAAGGAGGTAAAAATATAAAGAAATTAATACATTAAGTGCTTTTATAAAAATTATGTCCTGGTAAGCCTTAATATGAATGCCAGCATGAATCAAAATTCTCTACACAGTTAAACAATACAGAAGTCAGCAAAGATTCCTTTGTGCCTCATATGCATTAAAACAAGTAATTTTTTCTATTCTGTTTAGACAATATAATGTAATGAATCCTGCAGAGAGATTATCAAATATAAAGGTATTTCAAGCAGTAACTTGAGAGAAATATAATTGTAAGGAAACTGACGAAGGAGTATGCAGGGTTTCACAAATGGTTATATTTGAATGCAGAGCTGTTCAAATTAGATAATTAAAAATGATGGCATGATTCTGACAGGTATCTGATCCCCTCTAATATTTCATTAAATAGGTCCACCACTATTTCAAAATTTTTCCTAGTTAAATTAAATATAAGTGATGTCAAATCCAGCTGTATGTGGCTCAGACTACCATTCTTTCCAATATGGTTGAAAAATTCTTTAAAAGTTCTTGCATTCAAAAATACTTGATATTTGTATTAATAATTCATTGTGTTTGAATTTGTGACATAAATCCTGTTCCATAAGCAGAATGACTGAAGCTTTATCAATGCTAAATAAATTACATTTACAAGTAATAGGGAAAATTAGCTAGACTGCATAAAGTAAAATTTGACATAACTAAGACAAAAAGCAAAATTTCCATTGCTAAAAATAGAGTAACCTTAACTGAGAGCTTTTAGTCACGTGAAAATGGCCATATGCATTGGTTTAAATTAGAATCAAACTAAATATTTTACTTTTCAAAATAATTAGGACAGCTATAGGGCGCATTTTATTCCCTATAGTGCAAATTCAGTTAGCCATGATAATTTAATGAACAGTCAGGCCACATAATCTTATTAGCAAGGCTCCTCTTCAGCAGCTCCTGGAGTGAATTGTCATTCCTCACAGAAAAGCCACCATCCCAGTTTGCATCCCACATGTCTCTCAAAAGTAGTATTCTCTCAAAAGGACAAGCATATTTACCCTTCAAGCTTTATTTATCATCAGTCATAACACCTAATATCCTATCTATTTTATTCACCATAGATTTTTACAAGTTCAAGCTGGGCATCCATGCTATTTACTACCAGTAACTTCATGCTCCATATGCAGTCTTTTTTCTGATTGTAAACAGTTTCACTGATTTCATTTTTACCAGTAGCCAGAGACAAATAATATGGAATGGCATTGATTGTATATTTGCATTACACATCCTGTTTAAACACAGGCTTCCTTTCTTCTTAATACCCAAGAGAGAACTAGAAGTGTCACTGACCCCATAAAAGTCATGCCACTCTCCAAGGCTACATTTATACAGCAGAGTGAAGGTGCACTGCTGGCAGTGGTAGCAAAAAGATACCAAAAGAATCTGCAACATCTGCCAGCAAGTTGATGCAGACAAGTCTCCAGTAGGTCATTCCCAGCCTTCACTGACTACTTTGTCATCACTCTTCTCACCTACATTAACTTTATGAGTGTAAGCACACAGAAGTGTTTTCTTGTTAAAATCACACTTGTGTATTGCCACCCTTGACTATCTCTTCTTGACTGTTCTAAACTAAGAAAAAAAGGGTTTGGTACTCTGCCGTTGACATATTTGTCTTAAGACTCTTTGAATGGCAGTTTGGAGTATGGGGGGCACAAATGGGGTCAGCAGGTATTTCAAGACCCGGCAGAGCTCTCTGTGGGAAGTGCGCCCTGGCTATGTGCCTTATTGTGCAATTTAATGCAGTGATGCTCAGTGCACTGCTGTGAGCTGTTAAATGCTTCCCACCTCTTGTCTTTGAGGTTGCTCCATTTCAGGGAGATATGTAATCCTTGCACTAGTTTATAGCTCACATATGAAAGTTTCACCAGATGGCAAGATCATCACCAAGATGATGTACACTTTTAGGACATGTGGCATTCTTTGTTTGCTGCTTTGTAAGTAATTCAAAACAGCAGAAAGAGATCTGCTTCCTCCTTCAGCTGTCCACTGAACCTCCCTCAGAAGAAGACAGAGCAAATGAAGCAGAGATACTCTCACAAGCTGCAGACCTCTCTGTTAATATATTTCCTTGACCAGCACTAACCTCCGCACTCCACTAGAAGTGTCATATTTCAGTTCAACTTACTGTCTAATATAATTTTCTTATTTTCTGCTTTCAACTACTTGTATTCATTAATAGTAGTTACAGAGAGAAATATTAGAGCAGCCTTAAAAAATAATAATAAGAGGCTACATTCTACTCCTGTTAGCATTTGAATTTGCCCATTGAGGGTTAACAGTTAAACCATTCTTGTCTTATAGCTGAAAGGGATGATGGTTGCCTCTGAAAATCAAATTGTAATAATTAATAAATCCAGGATATTCTGTTCAATGTCATCCTAGTTTACAGTTTCTTAACCACAGTCTACAGGTTTGTGCTGTTAAATGAAAATGCAGTTAAACAGATAAAAATGGGTTTTTAAAATATTTTATTCCATGAATTTACAGTACAGAATAGGCAATCATAAAAATCGGCCTCTACAGTGATGATGACTAAAAGCAATTATCTCATTTGAAGCTTATGAATGTAAAAATTCTGTCAAACAAAAAATCTAGGCTCAGTTTCAACAAGATTTAGTTTTGAAAATAAACACATTAAAGATAGATATATATTTTAGGAAAAGAGTTAGGATAGGGACTTGGATGGGCCAAAAGAGATGTTTTTGACAAGGTATTCAGACTACCTGTGTCAGAAGTTTCCCAGAAGATAAGGAGGATAATAGTTTTTTTCCCCTTACACTGGATTGTGAAGCTTAACTCATAAAGAACTTTATCCAAAGCCATTAAAGCCAATAGAAATCTCTCATTGACTTTAATGAGGTTTTGTTCAGGTCTTTTACATGACAGCTGAAAGACTGCCATTGGTTGCAAGCCCTAATTTTATAAAGTCCTTTCATATACCTAGCTTGGAGGTATTTGGAAACATATAAATGTATAAATAAGAGCCTTATAAGATAAAATTTACCTGTTTTACTTTGTAAAATTATGAGAGAGTTTCTCACAGCACATGCATACATCCAGGAATATATCAGCTATTCCGTGCACTTATTAACTGTTTCTTAGATACCATCACATATTGGTTGGATAACCATCTCTGCACTGCTGGATGCCAGCTCTAAACATTTAATCTAAACCAAGTACAGTTTATAATGAATTTTCCCTTGATTTAACCAGAATATTGGACACAGAATGTAAATTGTCACTTTGCTTTTATGCTGATATTATCCTGACTACGCAAGCAATGACAATACCTAATCTGACATAAAGTTAACCCTTTAAAAATTTTAAGAAATTTGAAGTCTAATACTTCATCAATTCTTTATAACTTCTGCATTTCTGATCTAAGAAAGCAGAAGCATTGCCAGGAACATTACTTTTATATTTCCTATGCTGTTGAACTACAACCCATAGTAAAAAGGTCCATCAAATAGGAAAATTACCAGAACTCAAAACAAAAAGAAGAAACTTCAAAAAGTGATATCTTAATCATACAAGGTATTCGTTATCATATTTCTGTACTATGCTAATATTATAAAAGCTTGACTTCACTCAGAATTTAGAAAGAGCCAACAGTCAATTTAACAGAAATCCCTATCCCAGTCCAGGTAACTGAAAAAACCCCACCAATATGTAGTTTTTTACCCCTTAAATAATAGTAAAAATATGCAAGTTCTCTAGACGTTTATTGGCTTCTATTCCAAACAGCTATTTTCACTGTTATGAATGGCTGACAGATTTCCAAACCTGAAACACATCAGTATTAAAGCACCGGTATTATGTGTCACCTGTTATTCAGTATTACACCAAGCATTTTTTTAAAGGACAATGTACAATAGCCATGAAAATTTAGTCCCATATTTTGGAAAGGTAATTAATATTTAAGTTTTGATCATATGCATAGTTAATAGAATTTCTAATTCAGCACTAACCATAGATAACCTGTTATAGATAAGCATGTTATTTTTGCAATATCAGTTAAGGTATTAATTTCATTCAAAGACACAATTAAGCAGAAATGAAATAGTAAACCTTTAAAAATCTTAGTTTAAACATTTTCATTTTATTTACACGCTTCAGGAAAATATGTGTCTATTCTTTAAAAATCCAATTTTAGTCCTACCAGACCATGCAATAACAAGATATTATTTATTTTATAACATTATTATGAACTACATAAACATAATTTTAATCAGGCCACGTTTTACAGTTTAGAAATTCATCTCTCCAAAGGTACATCTAATTTAGAACTTGATTGGTACCAGGGTTTTTGCTTTATCAACCTAACCCATTAGGCCATTACACATATTGTTATTCTCCAAGAGAAAAAATTATTCTAACATCTGTTCTCAATCTGGTTTTCCATAATTTCCTTTTATGCCCCATGTAACTCATTAAGTTCATCTAGAAAACATTACTGAGCCTACCTGCACTACAGATGTCTTTCTACTATACGATCATATGAAAACAGAAGAAATGTTAGCCTAAAACACAGTCCACTTAAACCCCCCACTATTTCTACTGCATCTTTTAATCAAAGAAAACGTCATTTTGAAAGTCAGAATTGTGACACATATAATGTTTAACTAATGTCTGAAGTGACCTATATCCTGACAAAGTGAGAAAAACATTTCCATGTCTTAACACTGCTGCAGTCTTATGAGAGAATTTTTTTTTTTTTCAAAAAGTACATATCTTCTGAATGGCTTGAAGGAGGGGTTTTAATATTTTAATTCACTTGTGCAAATAATCTCCAGAGTACAGAAGAGCAGAAGAAAATGTCCCAGTAACCTAAACTCTTACATGTGTACGATGAAAAGAACCTGGAGTGCAGTGTGTGCTTCTAAATGCACTTCCCATTTTCTTCTACAGACAAAAATTTCTATATTTTATTTTTCTGAAGCTAGTTTCAAACCCTGTCTCTTCTGTCCCTTTTAATTGCATTCGGCAATTGCTGTTCTAATTTAATTTGAGAGAAAAATACCTATTACAGCTGACTTTCCCATAATGTATTCATTAAAGCAATAGAAAGATCACTCTTCCTGCAGAAAAATAAGGAATTCACTGTCAAAACCTGTCCTGCTATCTCTCATAAGTGCCATTGCTGCAAGAAAAGTGACATACTATCTGATGTTAGCTAATAACTGATGATTAATGAGAGGTCAAAGCCTAGTGAAGGGGATTTACTAATATTTATAAACATCAGTGAATTGAGAAAAAAATCTGAGGGTATTTATATTTACCCAAACATTCTCTCTTGCATGAAAGCTGCATGGTGCCTACCTTGAGGATTTTACCTTGTATGAATTTATGTGTGAGCTGCTGTAAATCTGAAACCAATGTCCAACTGCTAAAGGTTCTTTATGCTCTGAGACTACATTGGCAGTATATTTGTAAGTGAAAAGATTAGTGGCTTTATGACTAAAATTTATGTTGGGAACAGAGATTGACAGACAAAAACTTACTAAGGGAGGAAAGAGATACCTGCACAGGATAGACAATTAATTCTGCAGGAAAGAACCTCTGAAACTAGATGTTAGAAATCTTAGAAAATAGTAGAAGGAAAATAATAATGAAAAACAGCAAGATATATGAGCAAAAAAAGGGAGACAAACTAAAATAAAGCATCACCATTACATACACCAAATCAGACAGTAGGCCTATTTTGTGTTACTTCCTGAGAACAAATTATTTCAATTTAATAATTGGACTAAACTTCAAGAAGTCAAACAAACTCATAAGGTCATTAATTCAATTAGTCAGTGGGATTACTTCTGTATGAAATAGACGTGAAATACATAAGGGTAGGAAAATACAATCTTGACAACTTTCCTGTTACAGACAGTGGGTTTTTAAGTAACATTAGAGGTATATTCTCTCTTAAAAAGAGAAAAAAATCCTGCATGTGGAATAGGGCTAAATGGGTTTGTATTTCCACAGCAGGATATGCAGTTTATGCAACTCTTTCCTGCATGCTAGATTAAGTTAAAGCAAAAATAAGAATCTATAAGTGTAACAAAGAAGTGTTACAAAGCCAAAACCAAATGCAAACTAGAATTCAGAGAAAGAATTTACTGTCCTCCTGATGAAAAGATGCACACTTTTGCCCATCAAAAACCAGATTTTTCAGGTTACATTTTCTTTTCATTCAACATGCAAAGAAAATTTAAATAGTTTCTTTGTGAACAGTTTTGAAATATCTCTGCTATTGTCCACTGACCAATTCACCAGTTAACACTTGTTAAGCATGGTTACAGTTTCCCAATTCTTTATCCCAGCACTAGCGCTAAAGCAAGACAAAGCTCCCAGTAGGGAATCATTCCAAATTGTGTCAGCTGGCAAAACCTCCTCAGGGAGCATCTGTCAGCTACAGGGAGCTGGCTCACCCTCTGGCTACAATTCCAGTATATCCCTCCAAATTTAAAATCTCTACCACATCTCCTTCCATGTGGGGAATTGTAAGAAGACTTTATTCTTTTTTTAATAGCTAAGAAAAAGCTCAGTATCCGCTGACCAAGATATTTTATAAATAAAATAATAAAAATAATAATAAAATAAAAAATAAATATAAAAAATAAATATAAAAATAAATATAAAAAATAAAATAAAAAATAATAAAACTACAATCACAATTCATACTTGCTGTGTTTCACATGTGCACAATTTTTCGGTTGCAAAGTGGGACATACAGAGAATCAACTTACAGGACCAAAAGCGTTGCTGTCAAAGCTGTGCCCATGGTGATCCCCTTCCACCCAAATATGACCATGTGGAACTTTCACGTACTTCTTTTTGTATCCAATGGTTCTAAGCACAATTGGAAAAAAACAGTTAGTTAAAAAACTTTTAAAACAAACAAACAAACAACCCTCAGAAAAACCCAAATCCAAAACACAAACAAAAACCCCCAAACCCAACAATGTTTTGTTAGGAAAATTCACATATTTCGGGGTTTGGAATTTGACCTTGCATACAACTCAGCACCAGCTTAAAACTACCTGCACTGAAGTCCTTTGGACTTCAAGAGTATTACTCAAGACAAAATATACAAAAATTTTGTATGAGTTGGTTGCACTATCAGGACCTGTTTACTACATTGTTTTGGCAGAAATCACAACACAAGAAAGGAAGAAGAGACTTTTCAGTTAAATATAATTAACAGATTATTAACTCCACCTCTGTAGTAACAAAATTTTGAACCATCAGATTTTATCTCAGGGAAATACCTGTGAACATACACATGTTGCAGTCACATAAAGATACTTTTTAAGACTGTTTTTCTTCATCAAAAATATACTGTTGTGTCTGAACCGGCCTTAGATTCAGAGCATAGATTGCTGCAATTATTCTATCCTGGGGGTAGGATTCATTCAGCTGTAACAAGCTAAACAGGATAAACTTTAAAAAAACCTTTAAGAGAAGGCCAAGAGATGAAGAAAAATGAATTGATGCCATCCTCTACAGAAAATCATACTGCTGCAGCACATCCCAGTATTACAAAATGACAAACTACAGATTAGTACTAAAGCTGAGGTGCAGAGTATGTAAAATTCCTGTATTTAGCTCCCCAAGTAGCTGTCATTTTCATAATGCCAGTCTGCCTTCTACTGCACACTTCTGCTTTCTCTCAGATGGGACCTGTTATTCTGCAATCATTCATGCAGAGAAGTTGTCGTGCTTTAACCCCAGACAGCAATTGTCATGCACACTGAATTGTTACTAGGGTGAAGCTTTTACAGATGGGACTATGAGTAGTGATAACTCTTATTTAGTTTTGAATAAACAAGTCTGTCCATAGAAAGAAACAGACTTTTGATCTAGCTTGTTGTCTCCAGCTGCTCACACTTTTCACTGTCTGGAAAATATGCCCTCAGAGCAGAAGGCACAAGGAGCACACTCTAAAACTAAAAAAAATCCATCGGAGAGAGAAAACCACCTTTACCAGGAGATTCAGCTGAACTGTGCAATAGGGATATTCTGTGATAACTGTGCAATCAGGGATATTCACAAGTCAAAATGAAAAAAAATTGGGTTTGGGGAGGTTTGTTTTGGTTGGTGAGGAAAGTGAATATGTTAAAAGGACAAGCTAATCAATAACCTGGTGGCCATCAAATATTAGATGAATAAGGAATCCTCAAAAGTGCATTTTATTAACTTTGACTATATTAGTCAAATAAAAACAATAATTACTTTATTTGCAAGTCACAAAATCTGACTAATCTTTTTTCAAACAGCTATTTTTTGGCAGCTAAAAGGATGAGCATTCCAGTACTATATTCTAATGGAATTCTACATGTACTTTCATTGCAAGCTGAAAAAATAATAGTCTATTAGCAGAAAGAAAAAAAGACTGATCTTCCTTTTTTCTAGAACAGTGCCATATTACACATTACTCAAGACTAAATTTCTAAACCATTCAAAACAAAAATGTTAAACTGTCCTTGTTGGTAAATACATGATTTCCTAAACACAAAGAGTATGCTATAATAATTCAATAATTCAGTTATGCTAAAAATTCAATTATGAAATTTATTACTATGAGAATACTTTTATTTAAGAGTTATGGCATAGAGTTTGGACAATAAAATTATTTATGTTTTGAGATTTCATAATGCTTCGCCTCATTGATAGTTTCTTTTATAAGGTATCATACATTTTACTAGTAAAATGTTTTAATGTGTAGGCTGAGAGTTGTCCTTTAATTCTGCTTCTGAAAATTATTAAATGTGTCTCTTCCATCAGTGATAAAGGCAAACAATAGCTCAAAAATATTTAATTTTCTCTTCATTCATCCTCCTGAATACACAAGAGTATATTGTGATAAAGTTTTGTACCCTTACAGACTTCATGCATAAGACTGAATTTCACTCAGAAGTGTAAAAGGATTTGAAAGTTAATTCTGCTGGCATGTTTACCTCATAAATGTCAGGAAAATAATATGGCAAAGGCCAGTCAGTGACTCAATTTCAGACCAGACACAATCTCTTATCCCCAAATAATCTCCTCCTTTATTATGATAGGGAAGTCACTAGGAGGAAGGGGAAAAAAAAGTTTTGTAATAATTACTTAGAAACAAAATTGAAGGAAAAAATATGGTCTGCAAGAATAGGTCTTGTAAAGGTTGACAGAGACCCTTGTGAAAATCTAAGGCTTAACACAGGTGTCTGGTGTGTTCCTTAAGACCTAAGGGAAAAAGAAAAAGATTGCAGAGTGCAGTAATTGTAATTGGTTCTTTTTATTATTTCTAAAACATGGTAAATACTTATTTCTTTTCTATTCTTGAAATAAGCATCATAAACCAGAATATTTCTCTACAATTATGCAAAAATAAAGTCTCTTGTAGTGATTAAAGAGGAATTATATAAAAACTCTCATGTTGAAAAAAAGCAGATTATTGTACACAAGTAGTTTTTACTTAGAAGAAATGGAATTAAAATTTACACTGTTAATAAACATATTAAGAGCATAGGGGAGAAAAAAATAAACAGAAAAGAAACAAAAGCAGCAGTTCTAATTGTCTACTTTAGTTGATCAAAGTGATACTTCTTGGATATACTCCTTAAACTCAGCACTTAAATGTAAAACCTTCCATGTATGGGTTATATAAATCATCCGTTTTTTCCCACATGTAGGCTCAATAGAAAAATGTGATGTATTGTAAAAAATGAGTGCCCACATACCTGTGAACAGAAGAGAGGCAAGAAAATCTATTTTCCTAAAACAATTCCTTCAAAATGTTACTGCAGTATTTGCATGGGGCAGTTATCGGGGGACTTTGTAGCCTCTCTAGCAATACTACTGCAAACACTGTCCTGTGGAACACTCTGGAATTTGAAAGCAAAGTTTTATTCGAGATTTTCACTGCATGTATTAATAACAAACCATAGCAAAGACTCATGTTACAGTGAACAGGAACATCTGTTTCTTGATATTGGTTTTAATTTTTAAAATAATTTCATTGTTGAGTTACTCCATAATGGAGCAATAAAGCATTCCTGCAAACAAACCAGACTACAGACTTTAGAAAGCCATGTTTGGTTCACAATGGTATGTTCTTTTTAATTACTCTTGCAAAGACAACATAGATATTTTTAAAATAAAAACATGCAAAATTGGTTTTCTTTCCTGAGAACTCAAATTGATTCACAGTCATAATTAATCACTGGCCCCCTCTTCCATGAATCCTGCAGAAATTTTAACCTCTGACCTAAATTGAAAGGAAGAGACCACGTGCATGCTGCACTGGAAATATGGCTCCTAATGTAAATGTACAAAATACCAATTCGTTGTTTCACTAGTTAAAGATTTTAGCTGGGTATGCTGAAATAAAACTATTGTCCATCTTTTTGTGCAATCCTACAAGTCCAAATTACTAACATAAACATAATTTTTGAAAAGTGTTGACTCCACCCTTTTTCTTAAGGATAGCCTTGCAGACTACTGCTGTCACATTTGGGGGTTTAGATCTATGTAAATGAACAACAGTTTTAAGTGTAATGATCAATAGTTCTGTTTAAAATAAGTTCAATTCAAAGTGAAAAAAATACTTTGGAATGCTTCTAGCACTCTTCAACAATGGCTGCAAAACTAAAAATCCTCAAGGCAAATATCAAAATTACTATTAGCTCATTGGAAATTTTACATCAATTCCTTGTGGGAAGTCTTTGCTACAAAGAAATTGCAGTCAATAATATTTTAAAAGCACTGCAAACTTCTATTTATCTTTCTTAGTTGAATGTCCTTAGACTCATTTCTCTGACTGATTGTAACCACGACCTCTTCTAGCTCTAACACATGAAGTTTTTAATTAAATATAGAAGATATCGGAATGAATTCTTAAGAGAAATGTTGCTGTAAGTAATAATTAACTTAGTATTTGTTAATTTCATATCTAGTTCATTAGCATGAGTTATAATTACTGAACAATCTCAAACTTCATAAAGCCTCTAGTAATGACAAATAGTCCTTCACTTTCTTAAATTTACTATCTCGCAATAAAAAATAAAAATATACTTAACAACTATTATTCTCCCCAATTAAATGGTTTGCTTTAGCAATACTACAGGCAAAGACATTAAATTACCCAGATTTTGATATATAGAACCCAAACATCTGTTAAAAACCATACTGGTGTCAGAAAACAAAACAAAAAAAATCAGGTATTACTGAAGTCTTTGACACATTAGTGATAATCACCTATGCTGCTGTTGCTCAAACTGTAGTTGAAGTCTCATTGGCTTAAGACAGGGTCTACCAGAGTTGCAGTAATTTTCTTGCTCAGAACATAATGGAATTGCATTTATCTTTTTAGACATTTTTACAGAAGTTGGTCTGAAATTCTGATTTTTTTTTCTTACATATGAGGTACATTCTGAACCTTTGCAAAGTTGTTTTTTTTTTTTCTCCACAATTTAATAGCTAACAGATGTACTTATAGCTATCCTTGGCTGAGAAATAATTTCAATCTTGACAGTCAAAAATGAGCTCTATATGGTATTCTAACCACCTGCCCACAAGCAAGAAAAATCTGCTTTTTTAGGATGCAGTAGCAGTGCCAAAGCAAGCAACTTGGCTGAGCTAAGCTGGATGAGGAACAATTGTCTTCAGTTTGATTTGACCTTGAGAAATCCAAAGGTCTGAGCAATCTGCATATCTTTGGGTGTCATCAGGGAACAGACACTGTAGATAATATCTTGTTTGCAGAGGAGATAAAACAAAAATACAAACTCTTTTGTAAAATAGGTAGTCTCTATCATACTCAAGAACAACTTTCTCCAAGCAACATCAACTGCTGCACATGTTTATTAGGTCTGCATGGCCAGGTTTTGGTAGCATGAGGTCTACCAGGCGTGGCTCTGTGAGAAGCTGTCACAAGCTTCCCCCATGTCCAAAAAGGCCAATGCTGGCCAGCTCCAAGATGGACTTGCCGCTGGCCATGGCCAAGCCGACCAGCAATAGTAATAGGGCCTGTTGGGTAACAGAGTAAAGAAAGGGGGAAAGTTGCTGTACAATGGTAATTTTACCAGAAGAGTGGTAATATATGTTAGCTCTGCACACACCAGGGTCAGCAAAGAAGGAGGAGGAGATGCTTCAGGTACCAGAGCAGAAATTCCCTTTCAGATCCTAGTGCAGACCCTGGTGAGTCAGGCTTTCCCTATGCAACCCATGGAGGTCCATGGTGGAGAAGAGTTCCACTTGCAGCCCATGGAGGAACCCACACCGGATGAAGTAGATGTTCAAAGGAGGTTATGACCCCATGGGAAGCCCACTCTGGAGCAGGCTCCTGGCAGGACCTGTGGCCCTACGGAGAGAGGAGTCCATGCTGGAGTAGCTTTTCCTGCACAATTTGCTACGCTGAAGAGGGCACACACTAGAGCAGTCTGTTCCTGAAGGACTACACTGAATGGAAGGGACCTATGCTAGAGTTCATGAAGAACTGCAAAGTGTGAGAAGGAGTTACGTTGGAAAAGTTCCTGTTGGAGACTATCTATCAGAGAAACACCAAGATCAAGTAGGAGAAGAATGTGAGGAGTCCTCTCCCTGAGGGGGAAGGAGCAGCAGAGATGTGACGAAATGATCAGAGCACCCGTTCCATGTTTCCCCGCACCACTGGGGGGGAAGAGGGAGAAGCAATTGAAAGTAAAGTTGAGTCAAGGAAGAAGGGAGTGGTGAAAGAAGGTGTTTTAAAGATTTGGGTTTATTTCTCATTTTCCTACCCTGATTTCCTTGGTAATGAAATACACTAATTTCCCCAAGCTTTAGTTGGTTTTACGCAATATAGTAACTGGTGAGTGACCTCTGCTTGTCCTTATCCCTACCCACAGGACTTTTGTTCTGTTTTTTCTCTCATGTCCAGCTGGGCAGGAGAGTGATAAGCAGCTTTGGTGGGCACCTGGCATTCAGCCAGGGTCAACATACCATAATGTGGAATTTTTTTCACATACATCCATCCTAATCATATTCACAGAATGAACAAATGCTAAAATATTCAATTGCAAGCGACACCCAGATCCCAAAACATGAACCTCACTGCAATATAAGATGTAAGTTTTAATAGTATCACTGCAGGGAATCTTACACATGACACTAAACACCTTCCATCTCTGAAGAAATCTCCTTTTTCACTTCCAACACAGACATACAGCCATCTGTGCTTGTCTATTTTAACTCTTCCCTTACATGTACATAAAGACATAGAGATAGAGTTATATGAAGCAACTAAATATTTTTCTTCTGAAGGCCAGCTACAGACTATGCATGAGACGAAGTAAACAGGTTAGGGAAGATTCTCCAGCTGTGTACAGCTATAAACTTTTACCTCAGAGCTGAAATCTGATTTTGATATAAGCTGCAGATCCACCAGTTGTTGAGAGGTCTGACTATTAAAAATGCATCCAAACTCAGAACCTGGAAAGTGCTGGAGGATCCCTAATGCTTCAGGTATTGCTTCATAAGCATTGCCAGACCTGCTATATTTAGAAGGGAACCCCCAAAGGAAGACACACGTAAATGACAGAGATGACAGAATGTGAAACAAAATACTCCCATTCAGTGGTACTAGGAATAGCCATTATGGAGGCAGTGAATCACTTGGCCTCCGTACTTGGGCAAATTTTTGATAATATAAACTCTGTTTTACTTTTTGCCATTAAATATTTTGAGGTCTCAGGAAAAATGAATACTAACTTACCAATCTCCTCATCTGGAACAGAATTGTCATAACAAAAGCACCCCCTTTTTAATAAATAAGAAAAGCAGTTAAAACAAGCTGAACTACAAATGCTATCTCTTTTTTCCCAGCTAAAGCACTCCTATCAAAGTGCACCAGTGCAGGTTTCTATAACTCAACAGTGCTACATACAAGTAGAAATCTGATATGGAAAGTACGGGAGATGTTTGTAGCTCTGCTCCATTAGTTAGTTTCTCACAAAGCATGTCATTCTTCAAAAAACAATAGTGATTTACCCATTACTTGCTTCACCAGCATTATCATAAAAACTTTTAAAACACAGGTTATTCAGGAAAACTACTGGATTTGTGCATATTTATCTAAAATGATAATGTGATTAAAAGAACAAAAAATAAGCCAGCTCATCTACTAGAGAGATTACTCATTTCAAGCCTGACATTCCCTTGTTAACACCCCATTTTTTATGAGAGAGGACACTGTAACAAGAAAGAGACAAGAAATAATTATAAGAGTGAAAAGATGTGAGATCATTTCTTGTGAGATTCACAAAATTTATGGCATCATTGCTATAAGCAAAAGTATCCTTGATCAATTTACCAGAAAAGGATGTTAATCATACCTCTGGATCCAGATATATTTGACCAAAACAAACCTAAGACTTAGAAGGAGCAATTAAAAGCTTTTAACTCCTTTAATGTCACATTATTTCCCAGATAATTGCTCAAGTTTACGTTCAAGGCATACATCAATGCAATTAATTTTTCTGTTGTTTCTTTTTCTGTTGTTTCTTTCTTCCTTTCTTTCCTGAATTTTCAAAATATCCTCAGAATTCTCTCAAGCTTTTCAATGAGGAAGCAGTTTTGGAGCTGCTGCTGTTCTGTACGATCAATATATATGATAAAATAAATGCTTTATCTCAATGCTCTTTACCTTCATATATCTCTTTCTGGAGAAGATTTTAATGATTTCCACCATTCACTGTTTCCCAAAGCTATAATTTAATTTGATCTTGGATGATAATGGTATGAATTGATAGCATTTCTCAAATTTATTTTATTTTCCTGTGCTTTAGAGATATAGTGTATATCTAGGGCCTAGGTTTTGCCCCTCTTGGTATTTTTACCAGTGTGTAGGTATTTGTATCACAAAGGTCTGTTAGGCTGCTGCTGGCAAGCACTCCTAAGCTGATTCAAAATAGCTGCAGCTGACAGAAGCTCTTTTCTACGTCTTGTGAACTGCGGAGTTCTAGAGGCAATACTTACCAGCAATGCCAGGGGATGTAGATTTTCAGGAAATAATTTCTCCTTGGGTAAAATTTCTTTTCAAACATTTGCAGTCACTTTTTATGATTTCCATTTCCATCCTCACATTGTTTTTCTGTATTTTTGGGGTTTTTTTCAGTTCTTACTACCTTCCCTCAAAAACTGTAAAAGGCCACTGCAGATCCCCATGCATAAAACACTCAGCAGCACAGGAATTTCCCTCTGTTCCTGAGAGTTTTGCTCACCTAGTCAGGAGGCATGAAGCATTTAATATTGCTTATCCCAGCTATGCAGAACTAATTTTGCTCCCACTGCTAAGATCAGCTAACAGTAGCTTCCCTCACAGAGATGACTTTATCACTTTTTTCTATAACATCTGTGAATAGTTTTGTTCTTGGCCTTCTACCCTATACCCTTTATATTGTGTGCTACTTTCTTTTTCCTGCACGTGTTTCATCTGTTCTATCACTAGCAGCATTCTTATTTTATGATCCTTTTCATAGCAGATCTTCTCAATCAATTCAGGAAAACCCAATTTTGGTGAATTTTAACAAAACAGTGGATGACTTCTGCAAACCTGTTTTTGAAATAACAGAGAGAAGTCCAGAATCTGGACTTTTGGGGGGTGTTTTGTTTGGGGTGTTTTGTTTGTTGTTTTTTGTGGGGGAGAACTGTTGTTATTGGTTGGGCTTTGGGTTTTGTTTGGGCTTTTTTCCCAGACTGATTAAACCTAAAGCAAAATACTACAAAGGGGGTACTGTGGAAAATCTGTTCAAGGACCATATTTCTTTCAAGGTCCATTATTATTTAAAATTAGTATTAGAAAATTCTACATTTAAAATAAATATGTATTTTTCAATTTATTCAACAGTGGATACATCTAAAGAGGACTGGATATACTGGAGGTATGCAAATAGAAATTACTACACACTTTTACACAAATCTGTCACTCCCATTTGGAGTACTGAAACTACTTCATACTTTTGCTAACCATATTTTCTTAATCAGAAGAACTATAATTCTTTTCAGGATCGTTTGTGTTGAAAAACAGAGCAATTGCTATTGGTTGCATAACTTTCATTTAGATGGCTAACCAGCTTATTGATTCAGGAGAAAGAAAACATACAATATCTCATTTTTCTCTACAAATCTTTCACTTGTGGATCTGTCTGGTTCCAACTGCCAACACTGTGCCCTTTCAAGTTAAGATTAGGAAAACTATTCACTTTGGTTCTTTTGATAAAAGTCCCATTAACCAAAGAACCTTCTCATACTTCTCTGCTAGATTATATTGAAAATTAATATGACAGGTTTTTGCTAATATCATTAGTAGATATTAACAGTATAATATCATATATTAGATGGGAATTATTAGTTAGATTCATTATCATTAGCTTCATCATTTTACCAAGGTAAAAACTTACTTGCTATTCCAGGTCATCTAATTGAATTACCAAACCCTGAAATCATTGTCAAATTGGAAACTTTATACCGGTAGCAATGGGAGGACACATACAGACCAAAGAGTTATTGCAATCAAAAATAGTAATTCCTGTACCCTACACCCTCTTTTTATTAATACTGAATTAACTGGGAACATTTTAGTTTTAGGTACATTTTAAGGAGTCAAAGACAATGGCTTTGAAGTAAATTTCAAAAGTTAAGATTTATGGTACTATTAGGATGAAAATTTCACCTGATATATAATGGTTTCTTTCTTCTCTCTTTCTGCAATATATGTAGAACTGCTCCTCTCAGTAATGCCTTTGCCAGTCTAAGAAAAGAGATGATCAAACTTTTTTCTAGATTTTAAGTTGTAGATTTTAAAATTTGACTCAGCAGCAAAACTCTAGCCTGCAGAATCTGCAGTTATTAAACAGAGCCCTCTATAAAATTCTTCCTGTTTGAACTCACTTTTTCTACTCACCCAAATATTCCCGGTTAGCAGTTCTGCCATTACTTCTGTGACAAAAACTATCAAGGGAGAAGCTGCAGGCTGACCTTTGGTTACCTATTATGTGTATTTACTCAGCCTCAGAGTGGGGTTTGCTGGCCAGGACAGTCTTCCAACAAAGAGGCTCTGTGAGAGGAGGAAGAGGTATGCAGGAGCAGAGGAGAAAAAAAAAGAAAAAGGGTTTTAAAATTCTTTGTATCCCAGAGGGAAAAATCATAGCATTCTACTACCTTGGACAACCCTGTTGGCCTGTTCCTCTCCTAAGGAAATTTTGAATGACGAATAATGCTCTTACATTCAAAAAGTGGTGACAGGGCTGGTCATAGCAGCATTGCCTCCTCATCACTGTAACAGCTTACTGGGCTAGATTCTTGTAGGCCAATGACTGCTAAAAGAGTCTGGGAATGCTTCTGCCTAGGTCAAATGGTAAGAAATAATTCCCCAGCCACACACTTGTCACAAAGGAGCTAATTACTATACTTTCTTTATTGCTTAGGACTAACCAAAGGTATTAAACTTTTCTAATCTGCTTTAGGCAGCATGTGCAAAATGAGGAACCCTTAGTGTAATAAGTGTTTTAAAGATGTTTTGGATTGGGTTTTTTTGTTTGGTTGGGGGTTTTTTTGTTTTGTTTTTGTTTTTGTTTTTTGTTTGGGGGGGGGTTGTTTTTTTTTTTTAATTTATAGAAGGGAGGGAGTTGTTACTCTTTGTACATGGAAGCCTGAAACTCCACATCTCCTCCTATTTATGTTTGTTAGGGAATAATATTTAAATATGCCTTATATTACTTTTCCTTTAAAAGTGTACTTTCCTTTTTAAAGACACTGCTATCAAAAAGATAATTCAGAAGATTACAAGTAAGTAATGAAAAATATTAACCCTATATGGATAAATTAATTATTATTTTTATGATACAAGTTAAGATTATGAGTCTTAAAACTCAAAAATATTTCAGTGCATTAAAAAATCTTAAAAAGTAACAGGTTTCATGTCTTCTGTTAAAAGATAGGAGCATATATATATATATATATATGTAGATCAGACTGCAGATACCTACTTTTGAACTGGTGGTGGTCTTTCAGACTGAACTTTCAAATTACAGAAATAAACAATTGCAATTTGAAGTAAGCACAATGAAAAAAATCTTTCCTTGTTATTAGATGCAGATCTAAACATAAATGCTATTTTTTATTGGTGTTTAAGATAATGTTATGGTATATCCAATAATCATTACTCATCATTAATCTTTTACGAAGATTATAAGAAATGCCTTGTTTCTATGTCTGAGCAGCAGTCCATATAGGCCAATAGTCTGTCTCCAGACAACTGGAAAAGCAGACAGTGCCCAGGTAATGCACATTAGCTTGACTACTCTCCATGAGCATCTAGATTTAATCTGTCAGAGATGTTTGATTGTACATCGTTGTCTATTTGTTTCAGTATCTGCTAACAGACCTGTTGTCCATGAATTTGAATAAACAATTTTGTATTTGCTTATACTGTCTGCCTTCAAAGCATTCTTGGGCAACAAACTCCAGAAGTTCACTATCTGCTGCACAAAGACTTTCTTCTGTTTTTTTTAGACCAATCTCCCACATAAAATGCTCCTGCTTCTGCATTGTGGGATTTGATGAATAGTTCAGCTGGTCCATCAGCATTGTTTTTGTTGTTTTTAACCTCTCTCTATGTCCATCTTTAAAATCATGTCTCAAGAAGCAAGAACTGACTGGATCAATTAGGGATATTATACTCCTACATTGCTAAGGTAGCTCTATATTTTGAATATTTTCTTAGTTTTTCAGCTTTTGGATTTCAATTTAGATCAGTGTAAATCTTATAAACTGAAACCTTTAATTTAGGAAAAGTCTAATACTTTTCAGAGCAGACTACTGTTTGCCACATGAGCTCATGTGTAACATTTTTTCTGGAAGGGCTCAGTTTCATGCAGTCCAGTGCTGGGAAATAGTAAAGTGCTTCATGGAGCCTAAAATGATTTAGATAAGTGATCTTTGCTCTCAGGAGTAGATGTTAATACCAGTTTTCTTTTTTCTCAAATCAATGGAATTTCATATTTTTTTAGTTTAAAGGTAAAGCCTGCAAAGCAGTAAAATTTTCAAACCAAAGATCATCAGAAAGATAATCTGAATTACCTGCAAAAGAAAAGGGCACTGCCCTCATTAATACTTCCACTGCATTCAATATCCTCACAGCACTGAGTCAATTGATATTTCATTAAATTGCTGTATTTCACACATTATCCTTCTCAAATATGTTTTCCCATTTAATGTTACTGAACCAAGAAAATGTTCATTCAATAGTAATTCTTGAAAAAGCCCTCAGAATTATTCTTTGATCATTTTAAATATCGTCAGAGAATGTAATTCTGCCTGGCTATAACAGTAACATCCTTGTCATTCCCTTGTGTTAGCAGGAACACAAGTATGCTGAACATCTACTGAATCATGTAGTCTCAAGAAATACTTGTCAAGCAGGGATTTCTTGTATTTCTTCTTTTAAGACACAAAGTGCTACAAAATAAGTATTTCTGACTTTGCTTTACAATCTTGCATCATGAGACTGGGAAAAAATAGATATTTTTGTATAGCAATAGAAAATCCCAGCATGCTTGTATTTCTGGAAAGAAAAGTGTTATCAGCATGATCAGATGGTTCTAAATAAGTGAGAGTACAATAATAGGAAGCCTCCTAGTCAGAATAGCCTGAGACAGATGCAAACTCCTAATTCTTATTTATAAATAACAGAAAAGAAGAAAAACATCAATAAAAGTCAAAATTATTTCTACTAATGAAGGCCAAAATAAATGTATAATTTAGGATTGCAAAACAACAAATTATATGTTGCTAAATATGTTTTGAAATAATGAATATCAGGTTCAACCTGCTTTAGCAAAGTGTAAGGCTCAGTAATTCAGCCAAAAGCTGAATCTGAGGTATGAGAAAGAATCAAAAATTATCAACATGAAATGTATCACTACTTGAACATTACTTGGAAAATTTTCATTGCCTTTGGTCAGAACACATTTTGAAGTTGAAATTTTACAGGTATCATGAAAAGCAAAAGGATAAAGAATAAGACTATCTATAAGAATAATGTCTTGTAGAATTAAACTATTTTAAGATTACAAATGTCAGTTTCAGATTATTAAATCAGTTTTCATAGGCTGGTGACTCAAACCAGAAGAAATTGCATGTTTTCACAAGATTTTGCTATGTTGTCCTAACCAAAATGAGGCTCCTCAAATACTTGTACTTTGTGCTCGAAATAACATAATATAGCTACAGTATTAGCTTCTGCATCGAGAAGCCAGTAAAAGGTAGGGAAGATTTAGCATGTCTATCCGCATTTAGTAGAATAATTTGCAATGAAGATTAATAGGTGTGTGCAAGGCTGTTCAACAAAACTCAGATTTCCTAAGTGACAGACAAGACTATCTTCCTTATTTAACCTTTTGTATGGCTTTGTTTGTAAGGATTGGTTTTAACTGCAATTATTCTCTTGATATTTTCCCAGCAATTACTGTTACTATAATACATTAAGAGAAAATAATTTGTGTACATTGTTGTAATAACATAGGTGTACAAGACCCAGTCCCATCTCCTCATGTTTGTTCTTTAATACCAGAAAAAATCAACAGTTTTATCTGAACCAGGGGCAATAGGCACAAAGAGAAAAGCAGTAACACTGATATTAACATGTTTCCACCTGCTTCTTCCTTCAAGTTCATAGACGAGTGGATTTTCAGGGGGTTTCCCCACAGGAATGAAGGTATATCATGACAGAAAAAGAGGTGGGATTAAAATAACATGGTTTTGGTACCACACACCAAGTCAGTCACAACTACCAGCGGTAAGGGCTTCTATCACAGATGCTGGACCTGCCTCACCTTTTCAGTGGCCAGACAGAGGCGCATCATGGCCACTGGGAATGTGTCTGTGTGAAGGATAAAGTACTGGCATATAGGAGAGGAGCAATCAAAGGTCTGCATATTTCACTGGAGTGTAGAGCAGGGCTGAAGAGACTCCTATCACAGTTGCCGTGCTTTAAAAAACACATACTTCCCAGCTGTGCCAGGGGAGCCAAGGGAGCCAACTTTCCCTGCCTTTCTTTCAAGATGAGCTGCTCCTCCAGCACAATTCCCCATCAGTCATAATCTGTCACTTCTGCTCAGCATTAAGATTGTAATTAATTCCTCATGCCCAGCTATGAAAGGAAGCGATACTGTATAATCCTCGGCAAGTCATTCTCTCTGTCATAGCAGAGAATCTTTACAACAGAAAGAGGAATAATCTGACAGGCACGTGACAGCTCAAAAAACCCTTCAAACATCTGATTCAAAGCAAAAAAACGTACACATGAATTTCTTGAGAGGGTGCCTTTAGAGCTCTATTATATTTCACCAGGCCTTGAGAGAGAGCAAGTAGGGAAATGTTGCATAGGAAAACGAGAGTCATTGCCAGGCAATTCTCAGCTCTTCCTATTCAGCGAATTAGTTACCATCTAGTTTAGAAGGATAATCATACTTTGTTATGTCCTACTGGCAAAATTCCTAAGACATAGAAGCACAATATGTGCTTTTCTCCAGTGTACAACCAGTTCATTTTTCAGCTTCTGAGCTGATGAGTTACAAGTACCTCAGTAAGGAAAATTAGTAGAAAGCAATAACCAGCAAAACGGCTGGTAGATCAGAAATGATCCTCATATCTAAAAATCTACCTGTTATACTGCTGTGAAAATACTACAGCACTTGCTGCACTGAGAAAAAGTATTAGCAGCATCAAAACTATCCACCAGTAGAGATACTGCGGAGGAAGTAGAAAGCAGGATTTCTAACCATCTTTCACACTGTCAGTGCCAAGCGACTTCCCAGTTATACCAATAACAGCTTAAAAACAGCTAGGAGGAAACCTGAAAATAAAAAGGACTAGATTCAGAGCAGTCAAACCAGCAGATTCTATTTCAGACTTTTGTAGCTTTAGTTTTTTCTTTTTTGGTTATTTTTCTTCCTATATTCCTACAAGCCTTTGTACTGCCTTTTATACACATCCTCCCCTCCTTTATGCTTTCTCAAGGGAAAGACTGATATATGTTAGACCCGTTCCACAACTTTTTCTCAACAACCTTAAGAACAAGCAACAACCCTAAGAACCCAAACAATGGACAGATGCATCTAGTAAGGGTTGATTGGTCTGTCCAGTAAATTCTTAGCGTCCTTTCTGACTGAACACACCACAAAACTTTGAGCACTGTTACACTGTGATACAGCCCTTCTGTAGAGCTGGACTCTTAAGCTGCATGGGCTTCCCAGGAAGTAGTGGAGTCACTGTCCCTTCAGGTGTTTAAAGACTGGATGTAGCACTTAATGCCATGGTTTAGTTGATAAGGTGGTTTAAGGTCAAAGGTAGGACTTGATGATCTCAAATGTGTTTCCAACCTAGTAAATTCTGTGATTCTATGATCTCTACTCTCTTCATAGGATCTCATTTACTCACAAAAGCCAGAAAGATTCCTCCATACCTCCAAGATGCAACCATTTCATAAATAGGCATGCAAAGCATAGCTTTGTGAAAAGCATATTAAAGCATCTCCTTTATCTGCAAATTCCTCTGTCAACACAGCTCTCTGCTGTAGTCCATTCCAGTTCTCAAGAATTACAACCTTTCTGATAAAAAATATACTGCCTCTGAGAGCACGTTAGTGCAAGCAGCAGCCCAGTAAAAGGTAGGTGATAAGGCATTAAATTGGTGAAAGCATGTGATTTTTTAGGCTGAAGATATTTGGAAATTAATACTTTTTTTCTGCGCAGGAAAGTACAAATCCAGACTTGCTTGATAGTCTTATGGTTAGAGATAGTTAGGAAACAATATGTGTGAAGGATACATATACCATAAATAGACTTTAAGTGCAAAGACATGGATAGCAGCTTTTGAACACACTGGAAAAAATCATGAAAACCCAATTAAAAGTCTGGAATGGGTAATTTACACCATAAGCTACCAGTAAAGGAACATTTCCTGCATCCATAACATTAGCATTAGCATTTATTACCACTACTATATCACACAAAAAAAGAACACAAAAAAGCTAAGGAAGATAGACAGCAGGAAAGAAAACTAAATACTTCAGAGTGAAATCTAGCTCCACCTTAATTGTTAGAGACAGGATATTTTATAGACGGATCAGTAATAGGAATGGACAAGTACATAATGTTCTGATGTGCAGACCATTTGTATTCATTTGATATGTAGCTGATACAAGAGGTACAATTAGAATTCTTAGTTTTCTGTAGATTTCCATGACACCAAGTTGTCTTAATGTAATGAAGCACTTCAGTCTCCCATTTCAGTTTAAAGCATTTATGGCAATTATGAAGCTCAGTGCTCAGTCTGAGAGTTTGACTGCTGTATATTTGGAAGATGTATCACATAAAAGACTTCAGTCACTATTCAGAAAATACAACATGGAATGAATACTATACATTACTTTTATCTTTGCAAAAAATGTGGAATTAAAAGAATAGGAAAATAATTTGTTTCATAACAACCAGGAGGCACCTGGGAACTATTTACCCCTTCTCCTTATAAGACAGCAAGCAAACAAGCAAGCTATACTGCTTTTACAGGTAGGAGTCCCAACAGGTGCATTCCTGTGCTATTACACCTGTTGCTTTATGACAAATTTGGAATTCAAGAATACTGAATTCAGAGAGAAGTTTTTCTCACTTATCAAACATCCTGAAAATGGCAGCCTTTTAAACACATTTTTGGAAGTCCAGAAAATGCATCTTCAGGACTTTTTTAGACCTACTAACCTGCTAGAAGCAGGTAGCAGAGATAAAGAAGAGTTTCTCATTAGCCCTTTTGTGTTTTCTGCACAGATAATACTTCACCATCCATCAGACAAATATTTGACTAGCCTTATTAATAGCCTGTACATCTTCAGTGAGAAAACCCCAAGAAAAGAGAATTTCACTTATCAGTACCTTTCATATCAGCTTTACATTTTTATGATTGTTTGTTGTATGTTATCAATCAAAGAGAGGAAGGACAGGAAAAGGTAAAAAGGTAAACGTAACGCCAAGAATATAAACAGGACACTTTTTCAACTAGATATTTTATTTATTTTCAGTATTGTCAATACACATTCAGCAATGCACAAATATGATGATAAAATCTTTACCTCAAAGGGCTTGAATCTTGTACAATACTATACCTTCCTTGAAAAGCTAGATAGTTCAGAGTAGAGAACTTTCTCATTTAAAAATCATATAATGGATAGAGTTGGAAGGGACTTTCAAGATCATCTTGTAGTTCCAATCCCCCTGCCATGGGGTTCAATTTTCTCCTGAGTTTTAAAATTCAAATCTCACTTCTAGATCAGAAAATATTTCTGGATATTTTTTCTTCCCCAAAAGGTACTGCCGTGGTAGGTACCCAATCAAATATCTTTTTAGCTACCAAAATCTGAACAAGCACAAAGTCTAAAACATTGTTCAGATTATTGTCTTATCTTCAGGGCACTAATGGTCATGTGACATGGGATACAAGACTTAAAGTAGATAGCACTTACTCAATCTGTTGAAAAAATACCTAAGGATTTAAATACACCAAAATAAAGCAACTCAATTTTATAGACCATATAGCTCCTTCTTCTCATACACTGCATATCAAATAGTTTTTTATTATACTACATGCTTTTGCAGAAATTACACCTTCTTAGAAGTGCACAATGTGGCACAGTTATTGTTGCTATGGGAACAATGATATTAAATTTTGTGAGTTTCGCGCACATGTACTCTGATATAATGTTGTTTTCATGTACTGTTTAGTAATAAATTTTCTCTTTCCCTACCAGTCTTCAGTGGACTATTTTCTTACAAGAAATCTCCCAGTTGATTTTCCCTTTTTAAAGTAAATGGGAGTTCTCCTGTCAGCTTCAGTTGGGGGGCATCATTTCATCCCAGACCTCTGCTCCAAGTACATTTGCTTAGGAATATGCCCTGAAGATCAGATTCCGGTTTCACTTATGCAGAACAGAAAAGGGGGAGGGAGAGAGAGAAACAGAAAAAGCATGAATGCAAGAAAGCAAGACGAAACAAGAAAGAAAGACAAAGTCACAAAGCAAGAAAACAAGAAACCAAGCAAGTCTTCTGTTTCATGTCAGATTTATATGCATTATATGATTCTTTTGACAATTTTCTCATCATTCAGCTTAACACTATAAATCCAAATGTAATATAATCAGAACAGTTCTTACGTCTCAAGAACTAACTGGTGTGGTTTCTGTCAATGACCTCTTGTCTGTTCTTTTTAAAAATTAAGTCAAACATTTATTACAGGTCTAAAGATAAGTTCAGATATGCTGTGATAGCTGGGCATATCTAGAGGAAATAGTGTCCAAGGAGGGAGCATTTATGGCAATATTTTGACATCAAAAGTTATGGGTCTGTCTGCTTTACTTTGCCGTTTATAGACACTGACAAGGCATTTCTCTACTTGAGCATTTTAGGGGGCTTAGTCATCTTCCAATTACCTGTTAGAGCTTTACAAATGGAGAGGCACTCTAGCATCCTGAAGGCCCACTCAGCTCTGACAGAAATTATCTAGCCCTACAAATTTGTGTGTGTGCATGTATACTTCTATACATGCACTCCTGTGTGATGCACAGAAACCATGTATTGGCTATCCCGGTCCCCAGCTAACAGGAAGTTCCCTACACAGTAAGTAGTAAGACAGAGGGTTTTGGTATGCTTTTTTAAAAAACAGTGACATTTACCATGAATGAATAAGAGTATTTATTTTGTAAACTCCCGTGAGTGACTCTTAGAAAACTGAACTCTGCTCACTTCACAGTAAGCAGAATCTCCAGATATTCATCATCTTTAAAAGCTGAAGACTATGTCAATCTCCAAATGCCAGGCTTCTTTTTCATTTATTTATTCATTCCTTCTTTTAAGAGGAGGAAGATGTATGATGGGGTCAAAGAAATGGATAAATGCGAATGGTAAAACTCCTGCACTCTCAGTCTTATCTGACATTCATAAGAAACAGTATTTCAGTAGACACCCTACCAGAAGACCAGTGTGCCTACAAAACACCTCAGTTTACCATAGGTGGTAAACTGTTCGGTGAAATATTAAAAAAAATATTGAGTAGCATCTTGCAAAAGAGATCTATTTCTGTGGTTTTGGAACCATGAGTGAAATGCATACAGTACTGGAATAAAAGTAAACTAAAGTGGTTTCAAAGTAATAACTTAATATATGAAATTGATTTTATTCTTCCCTAATGTTTATAATGCATAAAGTTTTTAAAAAACAAAACATATATTAGAAATACTGAAATGCTAAAAATGAACCTGGCTGTACAATCTATAATGAAAGCCAACTCTTTTTAAACTTTGTTGCTCCTGACAATAAAAATCTCTCCAGATTCAAATATCCTCTTTTATACATATCCACCTTTATACATAACTACCATTAACACTGCTTGAAGAGAGCAGGGAAACACATCCATGATTCAAAAAAGCTGACAAGACTACATTATTTAACATATGTCATACTAGTATTTTAAAATCTCAATGCCTGTAGTTTGTACACTCAATAAAGTGGTCACACACAACTTTTAGCACAGTCCCAGCCAAATCTTATGCTAGATCTCATTGCTTTTCCTCTCTGGAGAAGCCCAGATGATTTTTTACTAAAAATCTTTAGAATTTTCTTTTAAAGATTAAGTAGTTTAACGGTCTTCTATGTATATATATATATATATATATTGTTGTTGGTATTGTTGTTGTTATTCACTTAAACATTTATTCCTGATGTATGGTAATGCAATCTTTCTTCTTTTGTCTGACTTCTCACATAAACTGACTTATGGTACTACTTGAGCCACTTCAGCAATCCAGTCCAGTCGACGTCCCTTTGGACTCCAAATCCCTGTGAAAGATAATCTGGTTTTCTCTTGCCTTTATTGGAAGGGAGACTGGGCTCTACAGCAGAAAGATCTGGGTTCCTAAACCAATATATGAGCCACTGGGTTGAAGACCGTAGTATACCTTTTAATAAAAGTACATGTTTGCATAATTTGTGTTTTATTCGGATTTTTTTTTTCACAATTAGAAAGTCAGTGTTTAATTGTGTAACATTTTTTATACAACCCTTAGAAATTCTGTATGTCTTCAGACTACTGTTTTCTGCAGTTTGCTATGCGAAAGTGAATTGGTGATATCTGCCTGCATTCAAGATTTTTCAAAATAATGACCTCCTCAGAATTTATACTTAGTCTTGGAAACTGATAGATAAGTGGTGAAGTCTGGCTGCAGATGTATGTCTCTGCTGATACAATTTAATCTATTACAGCCCAACTCATTTTGTCACATTGCACCTACATATACCTGTATTTTCAGCACATGCCTGACTCTTCCTCAGACATTGCCACACTGAATATTTTGGTTACAACTGACTAAAATGTGAATAGTATATATTAGGCATATACAAAATATATATTAACAGAATTATTTTTATCACACCATGGTGCTTGAAAGGAATTTCATTTAATCAAAATCTCTAATCAATTTTTTTTTCAATTGTTCAGTATTTTGTCAGTGTCATTGCCTTCAATTTTTTCATTGTATTAGTAGCAACATTTATTGCTAACCATTAGACCAAACAGTAACAGAATCCTTTTCCATTGCTGTGTGTTTGATAAAGGTCATAACCTTATAATTTTTAAAAAAAATATTTATGTAAATATTCTCAAAAAAATCCTTGTAATTATTGCAAATATCATTTTGGGTAATGTCTTAGAGGAAGGGTCATCACACCCCAAATAATTAGGTTCAACTGAGATTCTTGTTCTCTAAGACGTTAAAAGCAGCAATCAAGATTTGAGTCCCATTGTTAGATGCTGTATAAACCCATTAATTGGGATTCCACTTAGCTAAATTTAAAAGTTACAAATCTATTTTAAATTCATTACTATCAAAGGAAACACTTTCAGATGAATTATCACTCATTGCATCTATCTTAACAACCTATATTATACAATATAATTTTACATATCAAAAGTAGGATGTAGACTAGTGATTTTTAGAAGAAACACTCAATGGGAAAGGTAATTGAAACAAGAAATTTGAAGCCTTCAATCCATGGCTGCGATGGTAACACAGTAAAAAGAAAGTATACTTCAGTTACTCAATATTCATTGTATTTACACTGCGCAGTAAGCTATGAGTTTTTGTTCACAGGGCAGACAGAAGGCTGATGGGCTCAATACTTTACTAGCCTCAGCATTCACAAAAATTAATTCATGACCAAGCACTTCAGTAAATGAATTTTAATGATGGGCTAGGATCATAAACCAGAATAAAGAGGGAATGCGTTATATATATGATCGACTCTGACTGTACACAAGAACGTTAAACAATAGTAAGGACTTGAACAACACTTCTGCAATTATTTTGCAGTAAAGAATTCAGCATTACAGCTAATCAAAAACAAAATATGAGAGAATGTTGATGAAAAAGAAAGACAAGTACACTTGAGAGGTGTAATACAGAGACATATTAAGAGATGTGTTTTTATGTAAAACATGAAGGAAATGGACAATTCATTTGATCTTCTATCAGTTGCTGAGGTCCCAACTAGTGTACTACAACTTAAGAAAATGTGAAATCCAATGGAGAGAATCTAGGACAGAGAAAAGAAGGGATATTTTAAAAAATATGTAGATCTCAGAGCAGCTAAAACAACGCTTCTGGGAGAAGTTAAATAAAGCCATGTCCTAATTTTGTGCACACAGGGATGGGCTCTGATCTAATTGTTACCACACAGTAAATGTATAATTGGGAAAATTATTGCTAGTTTGAAGAAAGGTTAGCTTAAAGCCTAATAGCAGTCAAGCCTGTTGTCATTTAGAGTAAAGAATGGCAGAGAAAAAAAATCCCAGAAATCATCATTTTGTTAATATAAAAACCTGTATTGTGTCTCATCTTGAATACTGTCAACAGCTTTGGATTACCTTGACTCAGGTGCATGACCTTGCACTTGGCCTTGCTGAACTTCACGAAGTTTGCACAGACGCACCCCTCAAGCCTGTGAAGGTCCCTCTGGTGTCACCCCTTCCCCCAGCATGCTGACCACACCACGCAGCTTGGTGCTGAGGTGCACTTGATGCTGGTGTCCGTGTCACTGACAAACCCAATGTTTTGGATGATACAGGCTTCAGTAGGCTTGAAACGTGATCAAACCCATGGAGGAAGAGTCTGGTGAAAAGTTTATTCAAAGGTATCATCAGCCTGAAGTTAGGATGCTGCCTGAAGCCAGGATGATATCATGGAAAAGGGCCCCTACGCACCTGCCTTCTCTTCAAATTCCCCTTGAGGAAGCAGAGTTATTCTGGGAAAAATAAGATCTGTCAGGAACAATAGAAAGCCTTTATATTTTCTTACTCCTGGAGAAATTAGACTAGGTACAAGAAGCGGCGCATATAAACTACAGTGCTGTATGAAATTCTTTTGAAGGAGAAATGATAAATTTTTTCAATAACCTTGGACAAAAAAGAAAATAATTGCTAAATTTTCACTAACAAAAATTATTATTATGAATTTCTATGAAAAATATTCTGGCTACATAGATAGCAAAACATTAGAACAGCCTTCCTGTGGAGGTTGGAGAATAACTTTCAACAAGGTTTAAAAGACTAAGACAAGAAAACATTTGTTAGAATATACTTGATCTTTCTTCTTTGCCATTCTCCCTGCTTTGTTTGAATTTATGGCTACAATTTCTAAAAGAATAGATGAAAAATGAAAATATATTTCAATAAAAAGTGCACCCTTAAAAAATTACAAAGTCAAATAAATTAATTAAATAAAGATTTGAGACAACACATCTGTTGCTTCAAACCTCCAAAGGATGTGATGAACAGAACAGAATGGTTTAGAATAAAAATGTTCCGGCACTTTTTATCATTTAAAATCTACTAGATACAAAGAGGAAGAAAGCTTGAGTGATTGAAAATTAAATGAGACCATGGAACTGAACCTCAGTGGATGGATTTTAGCAGAAGGGTCATCTCTTGAATAAAGGGAGAATTAGTACATACATAAATTCCAGTATAATCATGTACAAAGTCAGTTTTGTGGATAAATATAGAATGGTTCAGACTCTAGGGCTACCCAGGCAGTGCTTTTCAGTTGAAAAGAACTCAAAACACCAAAAAATTTAATGAGAAAGCATTTTTTTTCAATTAATCTCACCTAAACTTTTAATGAGAGAAAACAAATACCAGTTTTGTTCATAAAGATGCTAATATTAAAATCTTCCATTTTATTTACAATAAAACTTCAAAACAGAAGGCAGGGTGAGGTTCCTCCAGAAAAAGGATTGTTGGCTTTTCAGCGTGGGAATAGATGCATTTTCAACAACCTCCTCCTGCCATCTGACTGTTATCTTAATTTTTTGCCTCTTAACTGAATCTCTCTTTATTCACCCTCTTCATCTCAGTTTGTCTTCTCTGCATGAGGTGGGATGAGGGATAAAGATCTGACTTCCTCTGGTGACTGCTTGTGTAGCAAATTAGTGAAGCATGATGCCAGGATATGTTACATCACTGTTTTTACCCTGTTCATCCTTGAATAACTGTTTTCAAATAGGATGCAAAACAAAGGACAAAAAGGTATGAAATTAAATTTTACAAAGAGTAATTGTCTTCGTTATCATGACTGTGCTGATCTCAAAGTTTCCAAGTCACTAACTTGAAAGTAGAAATTGTTGTGAGCTAAAACACATACATACACAAAAAGATAACAGAGCAGATTAACATATACAGCAATGAAATCTAGGTCAGGCTTAATAACCTTCGAATTGCAGTTGACACAATGAATATTAAGCCAGTCAACCATAAGAGATGCATTCATGAAGCCAAACCAATCTAGGTTTTTAGAGGAAAATTCGTTATAAAATACTGATGTTTATGTGATTTTTTTTTCCCTGTACAAATGTAATTGTACCATTTCTAGAAAACTCATCAAGGATAATTGACAGTGGATCTCTAGCAGTAATATTTTTAAATACTAAATTATTCTATCAAGAAGGCCCAAGTTTTGTATCATTTTCTGCACATATTGTAACAAAAAGATGAGGAAAGGAGGAAGGAAAGAGGAAGGAAATGAAGGTAATTGCTTTTGCTCTAAAGAGGAATTGAGAGATTTCTAGTAAATTGAGAGAGTTAAAGAAAATTTTTCTGAAAAATCTATTGCGTAAAATTTCCTGGAGAAAACAGTAATAATAATAATTAACAAAACACAGAACAAAAAAAAACCAAACAAGTTTTGATCAACCATTTTCTGACTTCAATACATCATCATCATGGTGGTTTTATCCTACGAAGATAGTATTTTCTGGGGAATATATATGTATGAATGTATGCATATATGTATAAAATCCCACCAAAAAAATGAAGTAAAATGTAACACCAAGCACACTGAACTTGTTGTGGGAGGAGAACTGTCTTGATAACCATTTGCACAGTTCAGTCATACTATGACATTTGTTGGAGAAGGACATAGAAAGATGATGACTCAGCTTTTCTGGGCTGATGCCTGGTGTAACACTATAAATATTCAACAAATGTAATACCTGATAAAAAGTTAGCATTTTTCTGGGCAGCAATTAAAGCCAGATACCTGAGCATTTTGTGGGGATACCATCCCCCAAAAGCATCCCACCGCAGGGTTTCTACTTCTTATTCCATAACCCTGTGGACTGTGCCAATTCCTTGTACCTGTTAACTTTTGCAGAGACTTCAAAGAACTGTTCATTCTCGCAGGATAATGTGGCTGCTCCACAGATATTTCTTTGCTTATGAGATGGCCAACCTGCTGTAGCTGGCACTGTTTGGGCAGGCAAGCTGGACTAGATAATTTCTAGAGGTCACTTCTTACCTCAACCATAAGTGTGATTCTGTGATTGTTCAGCTCTATGAGATCATGAATGGGTTTAGAAAAGATTTATTAAAAATAAATTAATAATTGAAAAATGTTTTGGTAAAAAATGCCCTAATCTCTATGTTTTCTAAAAACAAGGTAGAAGACATGTTAGTGTTCTAACCGTATTCCCTCTTTTCCTCCCCTAGGAATTTTAGAAAAAAGAAATTACATTAAGCAAAACAAAACAAATAAAAAAATCTGAAAAGCAACAAAAACTCAACTGTTCAAAACGGATTAAGGCCTCATTAAGCAGCAACCAGGACTGATGTTTTCCGTCAGTATGATTTATGAACTTTGTTTGCTTTGTGCTGTTCACCAACAAACAAAAGAGCTGCTCTGGAACTATTCTCCGGGGGCAAAATTGTAAACAGAATGAGCACTCTATTAAAATTCCAAGGCTGTATTTAATAAAACCATCTAAAATATTAGTAAATTTTGACTGCATCTTTTTTGAAATGCTATGATGTAATTAATTTTTACTGAAGGGTGTGTGTTCTGCTCAATGTTATCTTCAATAGTTTTTGATATTTCCCCAGATTGGTAAATGTGAAAGCAGAGAGATTTTGCAAATAAAGGCTGGGTTTTACAGACAGGAATCTGCACTAGAAGCCCACTCTTTCAGCACCATGTGTGAATTGATAAAGGTAATGATAGTTCTTTAAACATTCTTATGCAATTCATATAGAAGGTGTTCCTGTGTAATTATAGAACAACTTTAAAATCCAAATATTTTCCTCAGCCTCACTCCTAAATATAATGTTCAAAAACCCCAGTGCTAAATGAGTACCTGTCTTCATTTTAAAACAATGAAAATACCACCTGCTGTACACACAATCAATACTGTGTATTTTGATAAAAATAATTCCCACATGTACATATGTGTGCAGTATCATAAATGGGTTACTTTAACTGAATGTTACAAATATCTTCTGCTAGTGTGAATGTAAGCAAGCTGCATTTTCTTCTGGAAGACTCCTCAAATGGCTATGGAAAGGGATATTTATCATGAAAAGGGGTATTTATTATTTGGAATCCAGTTTATCTGGCCACTAATACATAAAAATTCTGCTAAAAAAAATCCCTGAATCTCCCTTTAATTCTGGTCTGACAACTCTGACATTCTTTACCAGAAATATGGTCCTCATGTCCTGGAAGTCAACAATCAAAAAAAAACCAACAAAACCAACACCCCTCCACCCCCCCCCCCAATCCCCAAAACAACAAAAACAATACAAAAAGCCCCCAGTAATGTTATGATCCCATGAAAAATTTATCAAGTAATTTGAAAAAGGCCTAAGAAACTGATTAATAAACATATGCTGGTGACTTGATTCATGTAATTTTACCTTTGACAATTAGGTTGGATCTACATTATTTCTCAGACATAACTGACTATGCTCTTTCTTAAAAAACATGTTAAGTGTTCTTAAAATGGGAAGGTCAAATTTTTTTTGTATAAACAAATACATTGAAAGATCACATGAGGCTGGAACCAGATTTAAGCAGCTAACCAAATGACTAATTACAACGTAATTACTAGATAGCTGCTAGACATTATACAAACAAACTCAGATTGAATTCTTATTACTTTATAGCAATAAATTTTGGAGTTTTTAATAATAAACAGGTATTTTGCACAGCATTTGATGGAAACTTTTCTGTGAAGTTGAAAAATGCACCTTAAATTAATACGAAGAATTTATATTTTGCTTATGTAAACATCAAGATTATATGTTTAATTAGGTATTCAACCATGCTTTTAAATTATAACAGGTGATACCTAAAAGCAAGAGAATTAGCTGTGTACTTAAATAACAGCCTAGAGAGAACTGGATGAGCCAGAGGCACTGGCATCTATTTTAATATGTTATGCCATTTTCAACATAATTAATTACCTAATTGAAACCCCAAACTTATTCAATGCATTTGTATATGTAATTAATTCGTTTGTTTAAAAGCACTTCATTTGTAGTACTTTTTCTTCATTTCCTTCCTTTGTCACATTACCACAGCATAGATTTGATTTTCAAAAGTAAAAAGAGACAAATACATAAAATTAAGGAGAGCATTAAATAAAAGAAATCACTATAGGGCAATACTCCACTAGTGCTATCCAGAATTTCAGGGACACAGTCCTGTTTTTGGTCTGAAGCTATTTTAACTATTTCAATGTACATCTTCAACATATCTACATCCTAACAGCTATGAGTTAAAAGACTCTTTAAGCTATTTGTATTAACAGAATATCAATTACACAGGTCAGATTCACATTTTAAACCCCATGCAAACAGGGAATTGTGACCAAATAAAGTCTTTATTTATTGGTGTCTCTAATTCGTGCCATACTGATTAGGAACTAATATGACTGCTTTTTATCATTGTGTCCCAAGAGGTATAGAAGTTGCACTCGATCCAGATAAAGGTATATATATAGTCATACAAGGAAAAAATGATGTCATCATTAAAAAAAATACAAAACTATTTTCCGTAAAGTCACAAATATTAAAAAAGTGTATAATAAACAGTTAAGGAGGTAAAGAACTGTTCTCTTTACGGGAATGGGAAGTGTCATTTAGGGAAGGGAAGTGAAGGGAAGGGACAGTGGAAGGAAGGAAGGGAAGGGGAGGGCGGGGAGGGGAGGGGAGGGAGGGGAGGGGAGTGGGAGGGGAGGGGGAGGGGAGGGGGAGTGGATGGTCTTTTCTTTTCTGTGCTTGTCTGTTCTTTTCGGGAGGGGTGAGTGTGCTTTTCTTTTCTTTTCTTTTCTTGGTCTGGTTCTTTTCTTTGTCTATTTTCTTTTTCTTTTCTTTTCTTTTCTTTTCTTTTCTTTTCTTTTCTTTTCTTTTCTTTTCTTTTCTTTTCTTTTCTTTTCTTTTCTTTTCTTTTCTTTTCTTTTCTTTTCTTTTTGTCAGAAACACCAAAGAAACTAGATGGTGTTTACAAAGCTCTTCCACAGGCTGAGAAGAGTTCTATGTAATTCAACACAATATATGAAATGATAAAAGGTGGAAAACAAACAAAAAACTGTTTCAAGAATGACAGTTTACAAGATGATTTGTAGATGGACCCAAAAATGAAGAGGGTAAGATAGACATAAATCTATGATCAAGAAGAGCCCCAAAATCCCCTAATATTCACCAGACCAGAGAAGTCAGTTACAATACTCAAGTCTAAACATACTCAGCCTTTTGTATTTACTTCAGAAGAGAAACAGGAATCCAAACGCATTTTAGAACTATGAAACGTTCTTTATGATGAGAAAATAGGAGGTGTAGCTGAGCCTGATATTAGGACTGACAAAATTATACAGTGAATTTTGGCAGTTTTCCAAGTGAGCTGAAGCAGAAGCAAAGACAGTGTGGCACACACTGAGAAAAGAATCAGCAAGACCAGCCTGGACACAGAGAAAATAAGTCTTGGAATACACAAAAAGGAGTTGTTGATTGCAGATCTACAAGAAGCAGTCAGGGTGGCAGTACAAGATTTAACTTTAGACAGTTGGAAGCAGATTTGGTGGCAACACAATGCATAGTCAAAACCCTGGACATACATTCAGAAAATAATTTACTCAAAGTATAGGGTCAAAACATAAATCTGATTCAGTGATGGACAAAAAACAAACAATCAAAAAAATCTTGGATTTAATACCAGATATAAGCTTTGAATGCAAGCAAAAATATAAGCTGTAGATAACAGATAAAGGAACTATTAAAAATTCAAAAGACTAAGTAAAAGAGGATGGAGTATAAAAATTTATTAAAGAGAACAAAGGACAGAAACAAAGTTGATAAAATCTATTGCATCTGTGATAGAACAAAGAAGGAGACAAAGTTCTAGGAAAAGAGTGAGGCAAAATAAGAGGGAGAAGGAAGGAACCAGGAATTACCTTTGTCCAATGGAAATCACAGTATTTGCATAAAAACTTATAGAGTAGAGAGAAGATTCACACACATCTACAGAATTTTGGAAGTGTTTATGTTTTATTTGGTGAAAGATTTAATGATGGAAAAATCTGGAAATACAGTTGTCTTCCAATGGTTTATCATCATCTCTTTTAAAAGTGGTGTAAAAAGCAGGAAGGTAGAGTGCTAGAAGTTACTAGCAGCACAAAAGAAAGGATGCTACTACGTAAAGAGACATGATGCAAAAGCATGCTTAACCAGACCTTGTATTCAGTGAACAATGTGCCCTTTCCCAATAGCACTAATTATTACAATAATTTTTATCCAAAAGGAATTAGACTTCCAATAGCATCCAGGACTAAGGAAGAAGAAGGGCAGTGCCAAAGGAGACGACTGGCGCACAAAATCTCTAGGAAAACAGAGAAACTAAGAGAGAAGCATGTTCAGAAAATATCCAAATAGCTTAATTTTTTCTCTTCTCTTCTCTTCTCTTCTCTTCTCTTCTCTTCTCTTCTCTTCTCTTCTCTTCTCTTCTCTTCTCTTCTCTTCTCTTCTCTTCTCTTCTCTTCTCTTCTCTTCTCTTCTCTTCTCTTCTCTTCTCTTCTCTTCTCATCTTCCCTGGAGAAGTGCTTTTCATATATGCATGTAAAACCACCAAAAGTCTTTGAAATAGCTGTGCTTCCTCCTCCTCCCAGGTAGTAAGATAAAACTTAATGTCTGCAACCGACTTTAATTCCATTCTGTCTCATAATTACGACTGCAGTAGTTGCTTCATTTTTGTCTGCAGTGAGACTGGACTCATTTTGAACTCTTTAAAATGGCAATGATGGCAGTAGAGAACCCTGTTCTTTTAGCCACGGGTACCGTCAGGTACCTGGGAACACAATATAAATATAAAATTTTATGTGTGTGTGTGTGTGTGTGTGTTTAAATATATGTGTGTGTGTATAAATATATGTATAAAATCATATACATATAAAAGCACATCTAATAATATTGCAAATTATAAATTTTATCTTTACACTCTGAATATATATGTCAGTGTACATATATATTCTTTTATACAACAAAATCTCCATTTGTTTTGAGGACAAAATAAGCAGGGCAAACTGGAGTTTAAGTTAGTAACATGCTTCCCAAGGTTAGATCTAGACCCTCTTCAATCGGCTCTCCCTGCATTGCCAGCTGCAATCACTGAAAATGAATGAAAACTTCTTTAAAACCATGCCATTTTTAAAAGCTGTGATTGTGGAAGGAAATTACCTTATGCATTCTGTTTTCATTTTATTGCCTTACTATATGGGAGTCTATAACTGATTCAGCTCTGTTTCCTGTGGTGCACAGTATTTTAAGTTCTTGGTTTCTAAGTAGCCCTTTAGGCTATTAAAAGTGAGACATTCAGCTTACCACTAAACTGCAGGGATCAGTGATATTTCCTGATTTTCCAGATCATTCCTGGTCCTGTCTGTACAAGGGCCAACAAGCACATCCTATTTTCTCCTTCCCTTCTTCCCTTGGAAAGGAAAAACAAGTATAGGAGCTAGAAAGGAGACACAGCATGAGCTACAGTGAAGAAAAGACAATGGGTGCATTATGGTAATTAAATGCTATGTAGGTTAGAAACTATTGCTTTTGTAACTCTATACATATTATTTCCAGAGCTCTGATGATTCTAATGCAGTCATGGGTTTCCTTCTAGTGAAGAAATTTAGGTCTAGTAATCTTGAAAATACCATCACAAGCAATACATTCATCTTTGCTTTCTTTCCCCAAGATTACAGGGTGGGACCAACCCCTTCACTCTGAGTATCCATGCTACGGACATTCACACCGAATTTAACAAGTCTAAGGAAATTTAACTATCTCTTTAAAAGTTAGTTTAACCTGGAATTAAAACCATCTTGTGACAGAAATGCCACAAGTTTCTGTATAAAACAATATCTAATACATAAGAATCCTTTAGTTATAAAATTATTCATAGTATTTAATGTATAGTTCTTAACACTTTAAGCCAAACAGTAAATCTAATTTTGTATGTTTTCTAACACTATGGAGAGTAGTTAACTGTATCAATCATGTAGCAAACTTTTACATGTTGAATTTTTTTATTAGGTCTCCACTATCAATCTTATATTTTCTGAATGTTCTTATTCCTTTGGCATTCCGTCATCTACCCATGCTGTGTGCAACTTCTAGGTGCACTCAAAAATCAACCTGCAGTTGCTGCTGAGGCTTCTCTATTTCCATACTGAATAGAATAATTATCTACTATGTGCTAAATTGATGTTTTTGTTAAGTAATTAAATTTAGCTCCTGTAAAACTAGCATATTCTTGCTTTTCATTCACTTTATGGTGCAGAAACCTCCCCACCCCCAATCTAATTTATAACATCTCCTAGCAAATATGTTACACTTCACAATTTTCATGATAAATGTGATGACAAGAATGATGCTTCAGGTAAAAAGCACGTGACAAACTACCTTATCACCTCCATCAGCTCCCTGTACTGATGCATCAATACAGGAAAGACATGGTCTAGTATGAATTTTAATATATTTATTTATTTGTTTTAAGAGAAGCTGAATTTTTTGACTGATTTTTTTTTTTTTTTTTATCATGGACAAAAGTTCCATGGACAAAACGTTTGCTGTATTGCATGCTACAGACTGAGGAAAAAGTTATATTCCGACTTTTTATATTGGCAGATACTATTATATTTTGATGTACTTTGAATACCAGCACATAGATATTACATTGAATTTAGCACCTCCAATTCTAAGAGGATTACTGATAAGAGATATGCATTGCAAGGGAAGGCAAGTTCTACCTTAAGCTGATAGAGTGCCATATATTCGTCATGTAACTGACAAGAAGTCCCCTAGTTTGGGCATCAAATCTACCACAGCAAAATCTTGCATCTGGATATTTCTTTCAGACAATAGCTCTAAACTAACTGAAACAAACAAAAATTAGCTACTTAATACAGACTTTTCCTGGGCTAGAAATTCTAGAACTCTGCTTTATTTAGTTTTGTGAAGTTTCACTGTAATAAAGCAGACAAGTAATGTAAAAAATGACTTGAATATTATACCAGGAAAAAAAAAATGATGCATTTGCAGAGTTGCAATTTTTACAGATTTTATTTTTTCAAGATTAATGCTCCACATTTTTTTAAAACAATGGCCACATAGAAGGATTAGGGTTAGACTTGGACTGATGAGATGTACTTACAGCCATACTAACTGTATATTATACAATCATGTACTCAGTAACATATCAAAATCCTGAAACTACTGTTTCATAATATCTATATAAATCAAAGTGTGTTGCCAAGACTCAAGAGAAAAATCACTATTGCTTTTGCTACAGGCATTGCCCAAAAATTGTAACAGAGGTTGTGGAGATGTTCCACACTGTGACAGACCTCCAGAGTCTCTTACAGAGATGTGCAAAGAAAAAATGACATCTGGTCCTATCATTTTTAGTGAGTTGTGGAAATGTGTCAGGTTTTCAGTTCCTCATACTGTCATCGTTGTTGAGCTTTTCCATTTTCACAAGGACAAAATGACAAGCACTGTTCCTGGGAGCAGAGATGAATCTGTGATTGCAGTGGGACTCAGACAACAACCACACAGGTTTTTCACTTAGACAATAGTAACTGGATGTAGTAAAGAAGGAATTAATTATTTCATTGCTGAAATGAGGAGAAACTATCTCTTGAAAAAGTAGATAGCTTTCATAACTTTGTAGTCAGAATACTTGTTATAAGCAATTCTGATCAGGTGATCAGAAACCCACTGAAGGTTTTTAAATAAATAAATTAATAAATAATCAACATTATGTTTTCATTAAAAATCACCCTGACTGCTAACTACTAAACAAGCCTGGAGAAAATTACAAAACACACGGTTATTAATTTTCTAGCACTCAGTGTTCTCAGGAATTCTCATTAGGTTTAATGCTCATTAAATACTGCAACTTAAAAATATTTTCCTGCTATATACATTTGGCTTTCTTTAATTTTTTTTGATGGCTTGCCTTCTTCCTTTTGACAGTCTGGAATGTCTGTGCTGCAGCACAGCCAGACCCAGTTTCATGATAAAGCAGTTCGTAACTGGATTTTGTGGGTCGGAAATCATCTGGTTTTAAATTTACTCCAGGACTTGATCAGCTGTAGCAAATCATGTGATACTAATGGAATTTTGATATTATGCTGATGTGAATATGGCTCGGAGACTTATACAGTCAAGATCTACAGAAACTTTTAAAACAATGTTAAAAGTACCACATGGTGATTTGGTCAGAAATTGAGACTCATTTTATTTGAAACATCCCAAGACAGGTATAATCAGAACTTGGCTGAGATGGATTGGTGACACATCTGTATGAAACTGGAACTCCATTCTTTCGTAAACAAGACTTCTTTTGTGAAGCTCTAATTTGAATCACAGGTTTTTGTTTGGAATTTGAGATTCACCCTGTAATGCATCTTCCACTGGGGACTACAAACTCCACTGAGTAATAAGATCTTTAGCCCTAACTTAATTACAGTATCTGAAAAGCTGACAGGGATTAAACATGACTAACGATTCTGATTTTCTCTCAACTGCTCACCTATCCAGCAATCTCTCTGCACAGAACTTTGCAGGGTGATCAGAATTGATGATGCTTACATTTCTGACATTAGAAATAACTGTTGTAGCAAATCACACTTGTATCTCTGCAGTACTTTAAAACTGAAGTAAAAGTTAAAAATAAAATAACTATGTTCAGTTTAATCTGAATTTAAGGGGCAATTTCTGGTAAATTTCTGATTTTCAGAATAAGTGAAACATTTCATTCTCTCTGCAGATCTACAGGGATGCAACTCTTGTTTTCAGAGATGTACTGTTCAAGGCATACTTTAGCAAGCAAAGCCCAACAAAAGGGAAAGCAATTTCATTTGTTTTCAAATTTACGCTTATTGCCAGCCACCCTCACTCTCAGAGTGTTTCAGGTTCCTGAGGACACCAGCTTAGCAATCTTTCCTTGCTATAAGAGACATGAGGTTTATTCCGCCAATCTGCTTCTATTTATTCTAAGCAGAATTTGTCTCCAGTGAGTAAGGATATTTTGAATTTCTCATAATTAAAGACAGAGTGTTTAAGCAGATATTATATGTTTAAGTTCTATTTAGACTGAAAGTTTCAGTTGCCTGTGAAGTGACAACACAGAAACAAGGTTTGAAATGCTGAATCAAGATTAATTTCAATCTGTTTTTCAGTTCTCTTTTCAGCAGGCGTATCACATACCTTTTAATTCCTAACAAATTTGGCAGGTCTTTTTTGCATTCAAGTATACATCACATATCCATATTCATAAAATATACTTATATGAGTAGACATATGTACATATGTCTACTCTATATTCAGGTTGAAAAACCAAGTTCATTATATGAAATATTTAGAAGGGCTTGCTTATAAATTTAGGATTATAAATTACTGTATTATGAATATAAATTACAGTAGGCTTTCTTCTCCAGAATAAAGCAGCTGTCCCAGTAATCACACACTCAATAATGACTACAAGACAATCACACTGGAAGTTTGTTGCACACCTCAACATCAATTCTTCTATTATTGATCATCCTTCAAATATCAACCAGTGTGTATACTTGGGAGACAAAGAATGGGTCAAAGTCGAATAGTTTTCATTCATTGTTGTAAAAGGTGTCTACTTACACCACAAAGGGGCCCACCATCCCTAAACTAAGTTTATGTACATATAAGAAAATTCAAACAATTTTCATACAGTATATGAGTCAAAGATTTAAGCCCAAAAGGTTACTGAGTGTTTGCCAAAACTTCAGCATGTTATTTTTAATTGCTTTTCATGAACCATCTAATTTGTTATGAAGAGTGACTTGTACACCTACACATAAATGACTGCTGCTATTTTAGGTAGTCTGCTGAGACATCCTCATGACAAGGGCAGCTGTAACACAGTGTTCAAGAGAATTGTGCCTTTCTGAAACTGTAGCTTATAAAACCAGACAGGATAACTAGGACATCTAAAATGGCACTGGACAGGTATGTTTAAAGCAACTGAATCCCACCTGGTAAGCCTGCAAAACTCAGTTTCCTTTGGAAATTAATGGTTGTACCAAAAGACTTTTTAAATTCATCACTCAATTTTCAATAGTTAATTATAGAATATCTATGATGCAACAATTTCAAATATCAATTGCATGATCTTTCAGCACTGAATATACAACATGGAAAGTGCTCATAGCAGAAAAGACCTAAAGAGGTAATCACTAAGAGACTAAGGAAAAAACATCCTTCATCAACATATGCAAATGTCTTGCCCTTCTGGCAGCAAGTCAGCATCCAACAGTTAAGCACAGCAGAACAAAATCAGGTGGTTAAAAGGTGAAACTTGCCATAAAAATATTAAGCTCTTGTAAAAGACAACTCTGGGTCAAAAAGTAGATGTCCAACATACCTTGGCATGTTCAAAATTATTTTTACATGCCTCTGTATCAAGTGATTGTGTAAAGAGGTCTGAAAATATTTCTAACAATGCTAAATTCTGTTATGTACATAAAAGGGTACAAAGTAAGAGAACTTTATTACCTCTGCAAAGGGTTTTACAGACTGACTTTACACTGGTACAGAGGGGGATACATGAGCATTAAGTTGAGGACAGGGCGGGCAAAACAGAAACATAATTCCCTACAGATTCCCTAAAAATTAAAAGAAAAGGAGGAGGGTTATAGGATGAGTTAAAGGAGGAGAGTTATAGGATATAGGATGAGTTAAAGGAGGAGAGTTATAGGATGAGTTACACTACACTGCACTGCATTAGCTGAGTAACTTGATGAGATATTTCTACAGTGAATGGTTAGTTCTGTCCAGGCAGAACTTTTAAGTCTCTACATTAAATAACAAGTCTCAAATTATGTACAAAAGGGTCTGATTTTTCTTGTTCTTTAGAATCATTAAAAAAATCACATTATCCACAGAGAAATGAAAGGTGAGGATGTGGTCCTGGACTTTAAGCTTCGTAGTAGTAGGGGCTTTCCCTTTACAGACCTGTAACATTTCATTTGTAGCACTGAAGTCTACTTTTGACTTTGTTGTCTTGAACTGACATACCCCAAGGCTGTTGTGGCAATACTTTTACCTCTTAATCCCAAAAGCTCTTGTCCTCATGGTGTCGTTTCATTGAACTGCAAGACTTTGATAGGTCTCTGATGTGGGGGTTTCTCACAGGAATGGATCATGACATTTTCAACTCATCTTTTCCCCTCCCACCCTTCTTTCACCTTTTACTTTCTAGCTTGAGGTTTATAACTTTACAGTCAGGAGTACGTAGAGCTCAGTAGATAATATTAGTAGATAATTATTATTTAAATAACCCATTAAAAACTTCCCAAGATATACACGCACAGAATTTCACAAACAGAGAAATGAGTGCAACATCTGTACCTGACCAGTGGCTGCAGTCAGAACCTTCAGCACTAGTATGTAAAGGAAGCCAGCTGGGACACCAAGCTGATCCTGCTTTAACTGAATAATCATGGTGGAAAGTGTTCAAGGCAATATCTATGGTGCTGGAGAAAATGAAAGGAAAGAGAATCTTGCCTGGTGGTATTGCAATTTCTTCCCTTCTAGTCGGCTGTGGGTATAGCTTTCCTCTTCTCTTTCCCTCACATGCTCTTTATAAAAATATTTTAAAATTTTATTTTCAATAAAAGTTTGAGTTTTCTTCATTAAGACTGTACATACCATCACTTAGGGAGCTCCCAGGAAAGCCTGTCAGCTCAGCAGACAGAGAATACTCAGAAACACAGAGAATACTCCAGATTTTAAGAAATTTTCTACCAAACTCAGTAGACATATATATAGCATTCCTGGTATATGTGTTACTTTTGCCCGTTTGGGTATTCTCAAGCATGAATAGTGGTAAAAGGCATAAGGATGCCACTAATTAAAACAGTGAAACACTTTAAGTCTATGTGGCTCAGAGAGAAGGAAAGTAATTATGAAAAATTCAATATTAACTCTACCTCTAATATTCTCTAGGAAAAAAAGGAAAGAGTATTTAGAATGTTTGAATTGACAGAGGGAAACATTTTGGTTAAAAAAGCCCTCGGGCATTTGTCACTGCTTCAAAAAGTAACACAAATTTTCATATTCTATGTAGTAGAGATCTCAAAAGAACATATCTAAAGCTGATCTAACTGCATCTATAACAACATCAGTATTTCCCAGCAGAAGATGACAAAATTAAGGACCTCTCTGCAATCTACCAGGAAGCTAAAGCTTCCTTTAAAGAAATACAGTAACTCAACCAAAGAATTAACATCATAATGGGTTTATTACATCTCTCAAATAAATCAGAATGTTCAATGTCTTTCTATCTGCCCAAACAATTTGTTTAAAAACACAAACACTGTAGCCAAACATCAGCAAGTGCTTTTGACTTAACTGACAATGTAAAAATACAGAGTTGAATACTTTTTTCATATGAAAGGAAATGTAGCAGTCCACTAACTCCTTTAATTGCAAATCGAGGCCTCTTCTATCCCATGTGACAGAGTTCTTGATAGAGACCAGCAAGAACTCCTTAATCACCTCTCTCTCCTCAGCAAAGAAACTAGAATTAACATCAGTTGAATAAAACTTACAGGGATGAAAATATTCTGGTGCTTAAAGACTCCTTATGTCATTTTTGACGTTTCCGTAAATTCGGCTCAAAGAGTTAACTGTGCTGAAATAAACATTAGCATAATGCCTAAGGATACAATTTTTTACCTGGCCATGGAGTATTGGCAGCATAGACAATGAAGCTAAACTGTAGAATAATTCATTAGGAAATATGCAGTAGCTGTGGTAAGATTTACTACAAATATACTTGAAGTGTTTTTAAAAATTAATATTATGCTGCTATGCTTGGCTTAATTAGCTCTCTTCTTCATTTACAAAGCATATCTGTCTGGTTTATGAACTCAGTCTCTATTCCCCATTCCTGAAAACCTGTTTAATTAAAGTTTTAACTACTGCATAAGTTTAGAAACAGTACAATGACTTTTATTACTCTAAGCCTAAATCCTTGACTTAAATACAATCATATCTACATATATCAGAAATATGACAAGACATGCTCAATAATACTCCTGAGTATACACACAGTTCTGATCCTTTTCATTATATGTGCCCTTTATTTCCATCATGCTGCACCTAGGCGATTTTGGGGGTTTTTGCACAAGCAGTTGGATTGTGATTAATTTAGTCAATCAACAAGTCAGTTCTCCTAAATCCATTAAAACTCACCTTTTTTTTTTTTTTTTTTTGGCATATACCTATTTCTAGCCTAGTTCAGTGATTTCCTCATCCATTATTCTATTTTATCTCTTTTATAAGTCCATCACTTATTAGACTCCCACTTCTACTAGCAGGTGACTCTACTTTGGTTTTCAACTACAGCAAATCCTATCACAGCCATTTGCAGCATTTATCACTTCCTTCCTTTGATGCTATTATAAATGATTAAATATTAATTTAATTTTGTTATACATACAAAATTGAAACACAATCACTAGATATGCTAGCTGGGATCTATCTGAAGTTCAAGAAATGCATGATATACACTTGATCATAACTTTTTTTTTTTTTTTGCTGCATATTAAAACCCTTGTGGCATAATGGTCAACGAACAGAAATTATTTGTACCATCACTGCCTACAGACTACACCAAAACAAAAAATATTTCTTGTCTCCCTGTGCACAGATGCTGGAGACTCTACTTAATGACTTGTCACCCATTATGCCCAAAATACACTACAGTTTCATCACACAATTTACTCCACAGAAGCAGAATGTCAACAATAGTCAGTTCTACAATAATTTAAAAAGATAATAGTAATTTTACCTCCTGTTCTCATTTGAATCTCATAACCACTGGGGTGATCAATTTCAAAACCTTATTAGTTCTGCTGTTGTGAGCTATTCAGGACATCAGATAAGTTTGCAGTACAAAACTATAGAGGCAATCTTTTTTAAAATTAACAATTTACAATTAATATTTCTGCCAGCATATATTTGTAAATTTTCCATAATAAAAAAACACTATGTCAAAATTTTCAGATTAAAACATGGCAAATTATTTCATATGGCTGACAAACAGTGCAGTAAAATAGGCAGGAGCACTAAAAAGCTGTCAGGCTATAAATCTCATGAAGAAATGAAGCAAACAAATGGGAAAGTTCACACTATTTTTCCAAGATAAAAAAAATAATAGACAGCTAAAGCATCATCAGTTCATTCTGTGTAGAACTGTGTATTCATTACTCTACCCAATGGAAAAACAGGAAATGCATAAAATCAGCTTTGAAGAGATGATATATTTTATGTTCTTTACATATAGTCTAATCTCAGAAAAATGTTTTCTTTACATATGCTCTTATCCTTAAAAAAAAAAATGTTTTAACCATATTTTCATTTAGACTAAATTGGTCTATTTCTTTTAACATTACCAGAGCTGAGAGTCTTCATACCAGCTGAGGCTCTGATCCTATGAGAGTCTGTTCAGATGATCCCAAACAGCAATGTCAGTGCATTTTAAGAAGTTACTGTGCTTCAGCTGGAGTTGGTAAGTAGACATGTGGTCCCTGTCAGCTCATTGCAATGACAAGTACATGGCATTCACTTAAGCTGCTTTCAGCAGTTCCAAAAGGGAGCCCAGGTGAAAGCATTGGAAATATGAGTATTTAGGAAGAACACTGGAGACAAGTTTTGCTTTTTTTTTTTATATATATATACAGCATCAAAGGTAATGCAGCTACTGTTGTTTGCCTGCACATGTGTGGATATGGAAATTAATTTTATCATTAGACTGGTGTAGTATCATGCATATGATGAGCTTAAATCAATCACAGGACCAAGCAGTATCTCCAGTTCTGGGGGATGGAAGGCAGGCAAGAAGAGTGGGCTTGTGTGTGTTGTGTGTGTGTGTAGAAATGGAAGGGGATCAGGAAAAGCAGTACCTTTTAAAACCATCACCTCAGTCATCTGTAGTCACCTGACCATTACTCGATTTTAAATGAACAGAAAGTCTGCTTAAATCTTTCTTCAAAGGAGACAAAGAAATTCAGATGGAAACCCTTCCCCCCGAATAATAATAAAAAATGTCATTATTTGGGACTCTGAAGCCAGAATAATGATGCTGATAATAAAACAACCTTATACTGAGACTATCTTGCAAGATGGTTTTTACTCATTATGGTATGTGCATACAACTCATTCGCCATGTCACTGGCTGAGTTCAGCACACAAAATATATTCAAGTAAGACAGAAAGAGGACTTTCGCACTGCTTTAAAATGAAATAACCAGTAAGATTTATTTTCATCATTCAGAGCAGAGTATTTTGTTTCAGCATGTTTTTCCTCAAATTGCAAACATAGGAATATGTCTGGTTCTAATACTGCTTGAGTTAATAAAAATTGTAGTTTCAATTTACAGGAGGAAAGTGCATGAATTTCCAGGTTTTGAACCTGTTTGCCTTCCAGTACACCTAGAAAAATCGGTGCTGACAAATACATGAACTTATTGTTCATTTTCTGAGATGAGGAGCCCAGGGAGCTCAGTTAATACCCGTTTCACAAGCTTCTTATATAAGCATAAGCCTACAACAACATCTTTCTTCCTGACTTTCTCATCTATAAAATGGGTTTAATACTCTTTCCTTCCTCCTACCTTCATCTTTGTTCTTGTCACAGTGAGCTTTTAATGCAATACACATAGTTGAAATGAAGCTAAGCTTATATCCACAAACTGCTTAACCAGACATCTAAACACTGAAAAGATGCAGCTCTAAACTGTTCAGAAAAAAGAGCATTTTTACTAAACACACCCTTTATTTTGATGTCTACAGATTCCAGGGCCAAATTTCGGATGACCAATGACATTTGTATCTATACGCTGCAAAAAGAAAGTAATTTGTGAAAACTGAAAAACATGAAAGTATTTTATTAACTACTGGATCTTTAAAGTGTTAATATATTTTAGTGTCTTGCTGCTCACTTTTTAAAAATCTTCATAAAGACAACCTATTTAGCTTCCCATTGGGATGATTACACTTATATGCATGTCTTTTCTAACCATCTGATGTCTTGGCAGCAAATCAACTTGCAGTGAAACAGAAATCAAATGTGATTCTTTAAAGAAAAATATCTATGAAAGACATGCTGTCTTACTGAAATGACTACACGGCATTTGTTTAAGCTTCTAAAAGAGAAAACATTCATCTAAATGTGAAGTAACACATTTGAAAATTAGTATTTACTATCATAGAATCATAGGATAACTCAGATTGCAGGGCTCATCAGGAGGTCATCAGTCTAAACCCCTGCCAAGACCACAAGCAACAAGGCCCATTATTCAGGGCTTTATTCAGTCGGGCTTTGGACACCTCCAAGGATGGAGGCCACAGCTCCTGTGGCAATAGCCACTTTTGCCTGACCATCCTCAAAGAGAAAGGGGTTTTTAATCCAGACTGAACTTCTGTGGCCAGTGCACCATAAGGCCTAGTTCCACCTTCTTGCCAACCTCCTCTTGTGTACTGGAGGCTTTCTGTTAGGTCACCTGAAAGCCTTCTCTTCCCCAGACTCAACAAGTCCCATTGGGCCAACATCTGTCAGGGCAACTGCTGCAACCCACGCTGAGTTTGAGGGCATGGGGCTCTCTGTTGTACTTATTACTTTCGTCTTTCTGCCCCAAAATGCACACTGAAATCTACGTGTAGTCTATGACACAATTGTACTTTTCTTTTCCTAAAACACTTGTGCGTATCACAGCCCTGGTCATAATGTCAAATTTTGGAAATCCAGCTTTTTGTACCTTTACTACTCGGCCTAAAGATCAACAGAACCTAAGAAATTCATTATGGATACAGAAAATCTTCATCACACCTTTCTGAGTTTGTTTTTCTGGGTTAAAGATGTTGCACCGATAGCAATCCCCATCGTTTGTATTTACAGAAATGGAGTCCAGTCATGCAAGGACTCTGCATATTGAAATGGAATAAAAATCAATGCAAACTCTATTTAGGAGACTTGCAAGAATACAATCAATGATAAAGAGTCATAACAGAGCAGTACAGCTGAACCGAAAAGAAAATTTTCATCGGCTAAAAAAAATCCCATCAGTATCTAACAGTAAGCGCTGCCAAATAAACTGCAGAGATGTATAAATTGGTGAGATATATATTCTGTGCACATGGACACAAAATAAGAATATTTTAGAGGATGAAGAGTTTTCATCTAAGTTAATTTGACAGCTACTATGTCCTTTAGATACATAAAGAACTAAGACACAATATGAAGAAGACAGTCAAAAGATACTGCAAAATTTGTAATCCATGAGGACGGTGTGTCTCTGTAGAGTACAACCTGTTCTCATTTTTGCAGATCTACCAATCCTGTCAATGCAGATCTGACTGCTCACAGATTTATATTTACAACCCAAAGACAGACATAGCAGAATTTGATGAAGAAGAGAATAGAACACAGCCATAAACATATCCTGTGTGTCACCATCTACTGTGATTCCTAGATTTTAATGTGTTTTACTGATACTCCATTTTCCTATTCTAACTGTTAGCCATTGCAAGCAATACCTTACCATATCAGCAGCACCTCAGAATAGTTACCAGGGGCCTAGGTGCTGTGGGCAGTGAGGAAAGAGAAAACAAACAGAGTCTTACTACAGCCGTAGTGAACGTAAAATTGCTTCTGTATGATTAAATGGCAAAGGTTTTTATGTAATACCTGCCAGGCGATTGCCCCGAAGTTGTTATGTACAGAGACATTCTTGAGCTCCAACACAGGCAAAGTTTTTCTGAAAGCTGCTCTGCTTTCTACAAGCAGGCACAGATTTTTTTGGTATAATCTAACACAAGTTGTTATCCAGCATTATAATCTCTGTGTGAAGACAGCTGTTTTCTTGGAAAATCATGCCTGGACCTCACTGAAAAAAAACCAACATGGCAGCCATAATATCTGACAAAAGTTGATTCACTAAAACAAACAAAAAAATCCCCTCAAAACAATAAAAACCCCTTAATAATTGTCTTTTTCACACTAAAGGGATGTTGGATGCCACCAACACCAACTCTCTGAGAATAAAAAAAAGCAACCAAACACCTGCACAGAGTAATGACAGTTTGAAGATGAAAGGGTTCTCCAATAAGTGGACAGAATGAACAGATTTTGCTTATAATTTAAGGAAGTATGAGATCTTTGGAAGAAATATAACAGCCTGTATGAACTTGACAACAGGAATACATAAAGTTAATAACAGTGATTGCTGCATTTAACAGCTACTGATGGATGGGCTTTATTTCTCTTAATTCTCTACCCTTTCTCAAATCCCATCAAATCCATTCCCTCGTTCCTTCCTAATTTTCTGTGGCAATAGTTTCTACAACTTAATGATAAACCTTGTAATAAAAACTGAAAAGTTATTGTTGAAAAGCTGGTTTAGACCTACAGCTTGATAATGAAATGATCTATGTCTGTATTGTCATGCTTTGAGAAACAAGGAGTATTTCCTTTTTCGCATCTTCAGAGCAATTTTGCAAGATACAACATGTAAACACACTCAAAATTTTCCTGAAGCATTCAGTTCAGAACACTAGCTCCAGAACAGCCTAACAATAGGCTTATCATGGACATAACCTTTTTTTAAAACTACTCTTCCTAGAGGCTCACTAATCATTCTTATCTCAGGTACGGTACGAAATAGATGAAAAAACCTGTAACTGGCACACCGAGCTCCTGCAGACCCGTGGAACTGTGACAGACAGGAGGAAAACAAACCAGTTCAGCAAGGTACTGAATAGATTTGATTTCAAATTTTACTAGCTTAATACCAATTTTGGTTTCCTTTGCATAAACTGCCACTAATTTTTGTTACTGAAAACATACCATAACTCATCTGTGAAAGATTACTATAGATTTTTGAATTACCAGTAATGCATTTAAGATAAAGGAGTTTTAATAAGTTTAATTTCAAGTTATTCCAAGTGTTTTATAATACCAACATTAATTTTTAACAAATTAAATTATATTGACTTTTAAAATAAGGCCTCCTTTGGAAGACACATCATTTAAATGGTCTTCAGGAACCGATTTTCTACTTAAAGATAATTCTCCTGTGAATCCATGGAAAACAAAACAAATCCTGATCTATGGGAGCTACACTTTGCAATATTGTCTGTCTAAAAGCTGCTCTATACACTCATTTGCAAGTACTAATTAGGGATTTTTTGTTGTTGTTCATTCTTTGAAATCCTTTGAAGAGGAAGTTGTACTTGCTTATCTAAATTAAATTATCTGTTCCAGGTTTGTGGCATGTACTATATGCTTCTGGTGATTTACAAGATACTACCAAACTCACTTCACCTGCACTAGCAACTAGACTGGAAACAGGAATAGAAAACTGTAATGACAGCATTTTTATTTCAGTGAGTTTCCAGCATTTTGCAATGCCTCAATTCATATTTCAAAAGGTAAAGTATTATGTAGTATAATGTCTGACTACCTGAAAAATAGAAAATGAAAGGTGAAAATGGACCTATTATAGATTTTTCACATACATACCTTTTCAAATAGGCCAAATTAGTCATTGTTACTTTTAAAATGTCACAATCTTCATTTCATTAAACACTTTTAGAATTCAAGATTTGAAAAACAGGATTTTTCTGACATGGAGTAAACTCCTGAACTCAAATCAAAATATAAGGGACCTTTCCCATGGCACTAATGGCTCTGCCTATTTGATCTTTCATTACTTTCAGAAATTAACAAACAGTAAAATGCTAACTAACTTACCTTAACTGATGACATGAGAAAACACAGCTTTCTAGTACTATCCCTAATCATACTCCAAACGGATCAAATAAAGATAATTCAGCCATGAAAGGACAGCTACAGAATCATAGATCATAATTGTGTATCACTCATCTCAGCCTATGGCAATACTGTTTGTCTAATTTCATTGCAGCTGGAAACGAAATGCCACACAGCCACTTGCTCACACCAACCCTCCATGCTAGGGCCAGAGAGGAGAATTGGAAAGAAAAGGTCAACTTTATGGGTTGAGAAAGAACAGTTTAATAATGGAAAGGAAATAAAATATAATGCTAATAACAACTACGGAAATTAACACAATCATATTCACTACTATTGTATTTGTTATAGTTGTTGTTATTATTATTATTGAAAGGAGAAGGAGAGGAATAAAACTCACGAACAGCAAGTGATGCACAATAAAATTGCTCACCACCTGACCCCAAGCAGTGATTGGTGCCCCCCAGCCAGCTCCTCGCAGTTTATACAGAGAGTATGATATTCTGTGGTATGGAATACCCCTTTGGCCAGTTTGGGTCAGCTGTCCTGGCCATGCTCCTCCCTGGATTGTTGTACACCTTCTCACTGCCAAAGCATGGGAAACTGGAAAGTCCTTGACTTAGGGTAAGCACTATTTAGCAAAAACTGAAGCATGACTTTGTAATCGACATCATTCCCATTCTAAAGCCGAAAAACACAGCACTGTACTAGGTACAGAAAGAAAATTAACTCTATCCCAGCCAAAACCAAGGCATACAGCAAAATGCTCTGGACAATTGTCACGTCTTCAAAAAAAAAAAAAAATTGTACCTCTGAATTACTGAGATTTCTATCAATAAAGTAATTAACGAGGTTTACCAAAGACAAATGAGGATCATTGTACAGTCTTCTGTGTCCACGAGTGATTCACTAACCTGCAGGCTCATCAGTACTCTGAATACACTTGTGCCACGCACCTTTGTCCTTTTGGCCAGGAACACCCACGAATGTTAATGAAAAGGTTCAAGTCTTAAGGAGTTTGAATGTACAGCATAATTAATTTCCTAAACCTAGAATTTATGTTATTAAATGTTTTTTATTAATCAAAATCTACATTCAGTTTCAAAAATTAAGGCAAGTATGCTAATAATATAGAAAAATGTAAAGTAACCCTTGAAGTTACCTTATACTGTAATCTATTTCTGATATTGCCACAGAAATGAATGAGGAATACTGAAAAATGAATAACATTCTAATCATATACATGAATTACAGCACTAATATCAATAGCAGCAAGAAGTAAGTACCTTCTTAAGGTCACAGGTCAATAAAAGACAGTACACACACTACTCCTCTGTCTTTAGCTCTTGAAAGTGATAGCTAGTTTTAGCTGTAGATGTCTGTTGTTTTCCAACATCAAATCATCTTCTTTGTGTCTGTTATTTTAGGTATTTTGCTTCAACAGAGAGATAACAATTTATTTTGGTTTCTCAAACTGAGATAATTCAGGATTTTTCAATAAAACAGGAATTGTATTGACTGCAAGAGAAAAAAAAATACACAGACATATTCTACAGTGCCCATGCTATTAACTAGGGCCCACTGAGATCAAATTCAAATCCTTGATTTGAAATGTAGCTGTCAAGTGCTTCCTAAGCGGTCACTACACCAGAGCAAGAATCATTACCTAAATGAATTGAGTCACAGTCTGCCATATTAACTGAGATCTCCCAGGGTCATTCACATCTTAGTATGGGAAAACAGGGATTTACCCTCCCACCTCTATGCCTATTCAATTCTGTACCTGGGAAAAAGAAACCTTTTCAAGCAAGCATTTTCTTCAAAATAATACTGTTCCCATAAAAACTTTTTATTTACATCTAGTGGTAACTTATTTCCACCCGGCCCCAGTAGGAAGCTCTATCTGTCAGAGTAAAGCAAGTCTTGAAGTACTCTAGAGTCTACTCTACTACAATGGTTTTGGGTTTTTTTTCTGATAGAATAATTTACTCAAAATTGGTTGCACCATATTCCCTACAGATGCCTACAAATTGCTGTGAAGACGGTAATCTATGAGGGGTTTTTGTCTCAAAAATAAAATAAAATAAAATAAAATAAAATAAAATAAAATAAAATAAAATAAAATAAAATATCAAACATGAGATCCTGAAACAAACAAACAAACAAAAACCTAAAAACAACCTACTTTTACTTGCCCACCCCAGTGCAAAACAGCAGCTGGAGTTTCTAAATGAAAAATCACAGGCCTATAATCTCATTGAAAACTGCTGTACAATTACCTGCCTTGATTTGTGGCAGAGATATTCTCAGAAACAAGCATTATTTGTACCCATGTACATTTCATGAGAGAGTGAATAGTTTTCTGTAGCATTTCTCCTCTCATTAAAAAAGAGACAGGTACAATGCTGACATCGTTGTTAATAATAGACAGAAAATGCTAGAAAGTACTGGTTGTCTAGGATACTGATTTAAAATACACTAAAAAGCTTCACTAGTCCTGTAAAGACTCTGAGACTAAGGCTTAAAATACTTACTTGATAATGTCTCCTTCAAGAGCAATCACTCGTTTAATGATCTTCTGTTCAGGATTTCTAGGAGACCTGAGAAGGGGATAAGATTACACAATCAGTAACATTCCCATTGTTTTAAGAAAATTAAAGAAATAGACACTATGAAAGTCATTAGAAGATTCCATGTTCTCCTTGAGCTGGCATCAGTCACTGTGTTCCATGGTGAAGTGAAGCTACTGCAATCCTTTGTCATTGCAAACCATCATCAAAAAGCAGTTGATGGCCCGCTTACAAACAGCACAATAATCAGCATATCATTTATTGAGAAAAAAACCACAACATTAAAAGTAAACCATCCCACTACCAATGATGAGGACAACTTTTCAAATAGATCAATGTATTAAAACCTGAATTCCCCATCATTTGTGGGGAATTTATGTAATTCAAACAATTTGGGAGGAAAAAAAAAAATCTTCCTCTGTAATATTAATATCTATCACTAATTTAGGTAAGCCTGGACTAGGGAATTGTGGAAGTTTAAAAATAAAAGTTGCAAAATTTTCAGAAAGTTGCATCTTCTGAATGCATTGTTTTCACTTATTTTCCCATAATATAGAATAGATTCTGATCATACATTCCATAATAGTATGAGAAAGCAAAGATGAACATGCACATTCAGCCTGAATATTCTAACTTCCTGGATGCATATTATTAGATAGACTATCAAAAGTGTTATTTTACTGTAGTTTTTACAGGTTAATGTAGATATATATGCTCCGCAGATTTTCTTCTTCCTTATACTTTACCTCTTTCCTTTTCCTCTTCATGTATAATTATTTAACTCTGCAAACTTAGAAGAATATCTTCATGTTGTTAAAAAACAATTCTTTTTATTTGCTGCTTGTACACAGAAAATCAGGGAAGGAACAAACTATTTTTATTTTCTGTTGATGCTTGGGTTCTTCCTATTAAGGCTTCAAGTACAGTCTGCTAGACAGACCACTGACAGAGGTGTATATTACAGTTTTCATGGCTAAAACCATCTTTGAGCACATCTCTGGTCAAATGGTAGCACACTAAGATTACACTTCTTTAAAAAGCAAAGCTGAGCTAAGTCTGGATGAAAAGCTTGCCCACACTGCTGCATGACTAAAGGTATTTGAGGTTCATTTCCAGTTCCAATAGTTAAAAAGAAAAAATAGTTCAGACTTATTTGTTGGGGTGTTTTTTTCCTACTATTATTTTTTTCTACTATTATGCCCCCCAAAATTCCAAGTATTTTAAAATCAGTTTGAGGTTTTAATATTTTTCTTGTGTGTGCATGTCAATACATTTGAAATTAATGTCTCTTTCAAAGTCATGAAATAAAATTCAAGAAGCCTAATTTTGAATTTCAAAATAACATATAGCTTCCCTTTACAGTTTACCAAGCCTAGAAACCTTATTTTCAACGAACAAAGAAGAACACTAAACATAAATAAAGACCATATTTTTATTCTCTAGTAATAACTCAAATTTTCAAATTATTATTTAATTTAGAGCAATATTTTATTTAGCATTAATTTTACCTGAATAGTTGTATATTCCAGTTCAGCCTTGCATTTCATGTTCCTTCTTAAGGTAAGAACACACAGTTTCATAATATTTTCTATGTCAGTCTTGGGAGGAATTAATCAAGTTTTAGATGCTCATATGATTTAAATATATAGAATATCCATAGCACTTTCTGATGTTGCTCCTTACAAGCAACACTTACTTCACTGAGCACTCATTTGAGCATCGACCTGTCTTATTCTCAACCAAGGCACAGTCTATGAAAAGGCAACACACATTTATTACAAGCTGTTATAAATTTAAAATATTTTTTAATTACTTTAATCCTAATTGATTTAATTTTTAATCAATTTAAGCTCAGACTGTAATATTTTTCATGTAAAATTTAAGCAATGGAAAGGATAATACATAATGTGATGAAATGTGCATTTCTTAAAGATTGGATTAAAACAAATTTTATGTTTGCTCTTTCAAAATCCTGTTCTTCCAAAGTAAAGTTCTCAGCAACTTCTCAGCAGGCATTTTCACTTGATTTTATATATATATATATATATATATATATATATATATAAAATGCAATTAATGCCCTATCCCTTAAGTTTTTTTCCTTGTGCAAAAATTTCTACTGACCTTGAAAAAACACCTGTAAATTTAAGGGGTATGAGTAGTTATGCTAAGAGTAGTTGCTGTTTTTCTAGCAATGATATATTTAAACCAAACACATAATTTATCAGAAAAACTTCAAGGAATTCTTCACAGATATTATTACAAAAGAGTAATATTTTCAATACTGCAAGCCAGAATATTTTTAAAATAAACTTCATACTAACATTCTGATTATAATTCATTAAAATGGCAAAGGACTGGTAAAAGACAGATTAGCAGTCTTGAAGTGGCTAATAATACGGCACTTTTAGACCAAGGATTTTCAAGAGCTGAGCAGAATGGCTTTTTTCAAGAGCCAATGTGCAGCCAGGAGGTACAAGAGACTGATTCTGAAGTGATGGATATCTATGCCATCCTGAATGGTGTATAGCATAACACTGGAATTTCATGGATTTTTGAAATCTCAAAAACATACAAGCCATTTCTGTCTTCTTTGTTCAATCCTGCAGAGAACAGTGTGGGATCACACTACTTACTACAAGGCACGTTTCCCTGGAAAAACAGGAAAAATTATATATCCAGAAGAAAAATCCACTCTTGAGTAAGTGATTGTCAGATAGAAATGGTGAAAATTCCCTGAAGATTTCTCTTTACATATTTAGTAATTGAGTACTTCAGTCAATCTTACTCTTAAATGTCTCCCTATTAACCACTTGGATTATTTATTTACCCTAGTGGATACAGCCCAATTTTAAATAATTGGTTCATGAGCTAATTAACATTTGATCAAACAAAAATTTTCATAACATTTCTTGGTTTTGTATGTGTCATTTGATTCTTCTGCCATTCTTTGAATTTTCTATGTACATTCTTCTCAAGACCATCTATAGTAAATCATGCTTAACTTCAGTCTCTACAGGTTTTTCTAGAGAGAAAGCTTTTAGAGAATTTAGTAAGACAAAATGAATGAAGCACAGTCTCAGCAAAATGAGTGAAGCACAGTCCAACTAAATAAATACTATAACATACAATAATACCTTTTCCTTGAACAAAGACTCAGTTTTTTTGCTACCTACATTAGAAAGAGACTGGATACTGTGAACTCAATGAAAAAGCAGACAATATATTTCAAAGTGATAACTTCAATTAGCTACTTTGATGATCTTCATGTGTTTAATGTTTCCCATCTATTATCATAGACAACCTGGAAAGATTTTGTGCTCACTCTATGAAAATTATTGGAATTTTTATACCAACTTAGCATCTTCTAGAACAGGACAAATAAAGGGCATTTATTAAAAAGTTGCAGAGAAAAGTGCCTAAAGCATCCAGTTTTTATATGCATGTATTTATCTATCTATGTATATGCATATGTATGTATATTACTGCTAGAAAATGACTTCACTTTTTATGAGATAGAAGCCAGATGTTTAAGCAGCAGCCTGAAAGTTTGTCTTCAGATTATTCTCAGTTTACTTCAGATTGAGTTTTATGTGATTTGATCATCATTTACATGGAGGCAACTTAAGAAATTAGTACTGGGTTATTGTAGTTTAAACAGACTGAAATAATGAAGACCATCTTCTTCAAAACTAAAATTTTTGCTTCTATTTATGCTGCTAATGACAGATACTAAAAAGGATTCAACTCTAAAATAGGATAAAAGAGAATTTTTGAGATCTCAGCCTAACATTGTGATCCAAAGTCATTCACTCAGTGAGCTCTTCATTTCCCAAAACAAATTCCTCTCTCATCAAAACTGCCAGCACAGCTGGAGTCTATGCTTCTGGGAGTTTCCAGGATTGATGCAGAGGGAAAAACATGCTGTTTTTCTCCTTCTCAACACATTTGGGGATCCAATATATAGCTAGAGAAGTAATTAAAATGTAGATGGAGTCCAGAATAAGTGGCATTAATATACCTAAAGAATTGGGAACCTTCACAGTATGGTTTTGATGGCTTTATCCTAAATAATGTACTTGGACGAAGAGGAAACAGAAACAGTGGTGCTACCTCAGTTTTATTTTCTGTTGCTCATCCTTGCTTCCTGTTGCCAGCACAGTAACTGATGCTCAAACTTTGTACAGTTGTAAATATGTTGCAATATCCATTCTTTCATTCCTCCTAGTACCATAGCTATGATAGAACAGATCCAACACAGACAATTCTAAATACTGTATAAGAATGGAAATTTACTTAATATATGCACATATTTTCTAAACCAAAATATTTTTAATCCGCTTGTTTAATTTTTTTCCCAGTCCATAACTTTCATCTAAATTCCATACTTCTTTATGCAGAATAAATTTACAGTGAATCTCATAAGAAATTTAATATCTAATTACATCATAGGTTATGACACAATTTCTATATTGTGGCAAATAACATACAATATAACAGTGAAGGAAAAAAAAAAATCACACGTTATTCTTGCTTTTGTTTTCATTCTTGTTATCAATTTCTCTTGTAGAGAATTACCGCATTAAATGTATCCAGTACCAGGTTTAGTATCTGTGTTCTGTTTGGACCCACCAGTACAAGAAAGGTATTCACAACTGGAAAATTACACCCAAATAATAGTAACAGAAGAGCAGTGAAACAGCAGTGGCTAAGGAAATCAGGTTTGTGAAGATCAGGAATTAGGAAAAGGATTCAATTGCTATCGTCATCTATCTAATTGCTGACTAGGAATCTAGAATTTTTGGAAAGGTGCACAGCAAAAGAGATTAGCAAACAACATGAGCTGCAGCAAGGGAAGTTCCAGTGGTGCAGGTTGACCTTAGAGGCTGAAAACCTCAGAGCTCAATGGGACACAGCTCTGGGCAGTCTGACCCAAATTCAGAGTCTAACCTGCCTTGAGTGGCTGGTAAGATTAGATAGACACTAGAGGCGCCTTAAGACAAATTATTTTTCACTTCTACATCCTTTAGTCATATTCAAGTGTATGAAAACCAGAATTTTAATATCTTAAAATACAAAATATTTTGTCATGGGTGCAAGCCCTGATGCTAGAAGAAACCACACTGATCACTTTATTTATCTGCTGTAACCCACAGATTATTTTTTTCTGTTTTTCTTGCAGTACGTAATTCTATTATAAAGCATTTTTAAAGAACATTATGATATCATGTCTCAACATTCTGAGTTGCAATGAGGCTAACATCCAGAGAAATTACTCCGCAGTTTAATTATCCTTGCTATTAGGAAACTGCATCTACATTCAAAATTGAATTCATCCTAGTTCAATTTCAATTTCATGCCTTCCCCTCCAAGGCAGAAAACTCCTCAATATCTTATTTCTTCTTCATGAAGAAAGATTTGGGTACATCAGTTCTTAAATTTCTGATGCATTCATCAGCTAGAATTGCCTAAACTTCTTAGCACACAATTTTCCAGTTCTGGGACCCCTTTTTGTTACTATTTTTCAAACTCCTCCAATATTTTCTTTTTCTTCTTAGCACACAAGGGAATCTAGCATTATTCAGCTTGGATTATTACTATGCTTAGTAATCAATTAAGTAGAGCAACATGGTTTTATTTGCTGGCTCAATCAAAAAAAAAAATCTGTTTCTTAACGTTCCATTTATTTTTGTACAGTCAGGCAAAAAGCTCATCCTTTTCATGCTAGGAGCCGGTGTTGAAAAGATCCCAAAAGTGCCAGTTAACCCTTCTCTGAGTAAACTGCATGCTAAAACAATTAAACAATAAAGTTTAGATGACTACTTGCACTTCACATTCGATAGAGGATGCTTGTATACACCAGCCATGGGATTCACAACACGCTACCCTGTCCTTCCCTGCATGGCTTGCAGACTTGGCCAATTACAAAGACAATTGACAAAACCAGCACCTACCCTTGGATGACACAGCAATCTGCTGGAAATATTACTGCTCACAAATGTGCCTCCAACCATATCTACATCTTCACAGCTGAACAAAGCCTGTTTGTATTCTGTCTAATGTCCCCCATTAACTCCACAAAAGGCAAATTTCTTGAGGAAAATTTAATGTGGCAGTAAAAAGAATGCTTGAAGAAATCAAATATCTATATTATAGCCTCTATCAAAATTATATTTATCTAGCTGTTTTGTAATTTTACTCATAAAACATACCAAGTTCGCTTGACAAAACCTATTCCTGAATTAAAACCTTTAAGTGTATTTTAGCTTCTACTAATAGAATGAGAAATAAACCATGTGATTCTTTTGCTCAGATAAGATATTTCTAAGGCCCTTCTCTTTGTTTAAATGCTGGAAATTTATTGCAGGTCATGAAGTAATTTGCATTTTCTCCTTTGTCTTTCAGCTTCTTCAAAAGACGCATTTTCCAAATGGTATTCCACACTGCACTAACTGTTTGAGACCGTGCTTGCCTGTCAGTATCAATGTTTGAACCCCTTACTGGCCTAAAACTGTGGTTTACCTTTAGAGGGAGTGAAATAGATTAGAATAGCAATTTTTTCAAGCAGAAATATTATGAGGAAATTATATGCAATTTTAAAAATATTAGCAGATAATGAGAGCATCAAAAACAGTTCCTCAAATGCTCCTGGATTTCCTTTGAGCTAAATTTGAGGAAGTAGCCCCCACTTTTAATAAATACTAGTTTAGTGAAACATTTTTAATATTCACCATTTTTCACTCATAATTTGCAAAATAAGTACTTAAAGACAGCAGTTGCACCAACTGGTTTGGCATAAGTTCTGATGATGCTTGATTTGCTCAGCATCTCCAGTGCAAAACATGTACAAAGTTATAATTAAAAATATGAGGAAAACTGTTTCTAGTTTTCTGAACATCCTTTAATTCCTAAATCCATACTACTTTAACATGTCTTAGTCAAACCACTGTTAAAAAGCAAAATCATTCACTGCCAAAAAACCATTTTGTTTTTACTAAAAGAAGTGTTTTATAATAATTATAGATTCCAAGTATACACTGGTGAAAAGGTAGTGGTTTATTTTTCTTACATTTAAAACTATTTGTGTATAACCTAGAGCAATGCTTATTTGAAATTTCTTGGTGAATTCTGAGCAACGTCTAAACAAAAATAACAATCCGAATAGAACACCTGCATGAAGCCTCAGAAAAGGAGTCATACACTTTGTTTTACAGCCATAGTTAGAGCAAGTAAACAATTCTCTCCACCTCTGCACTTGGAAGTGTTCAAAGAAACAAGCAGATGTGGCACTTTGTGCTATGGCCTACTCAGTAAAGTGGTGTTCAGTCAAGGGTTGGACTCTTAAAGATTCTATGATTCTTGCATGCTTGTTGCTCCTTTCCCTTTCTAATGGGCTTCTATTCCTTTCCTTCTCTCTACATTCTGATTTAGTCTGGAGCTTTCAAGCAGAGCCGGAAGTAACTCTCTAAAGTGAAAAAGTAGCTTCCATGTAAATAAACGTCCATAATGTTGTCTCCTGGTACCAGACATTATTTAGCAGAAATCTCCTACACTAAGCATGGAGTTGGGGGGAGTGTAATAAAGGTTTGCACAGTTTCAAAACAACTGAGCTTTCCCTGGAATATCTACAGCATGCTCTAGAATTGCAACCTCACCATATGATGAGACATCAGCAGCATCAGATTTTCAGTGTTTTTCAATGGTATTGGAAGGGTATCACAAATAATCAGTCTTCATCAGCAGATAACTATGGATTGTTCCCAGTATTAACTAGATGTATGATACCTACATGACAAAATTAAGCAATCTTTTCTACACTTTGGATCGCACAATTAAAACTGTGTATCTGCTATATACAAGACAAAGTAAAAAAAAAAAAAAAAATACATCTCCATTAGAAATTACCATTTTTAAATTACATCTAGTTAGCTACCATAAGGCAAGGGAAAAAAAAAAAAAAAAAAAGGAGGACAATCAAAAACTCTAAATAAAATGTTTCACAGCAATAAAACTAATTGGTAATGCAAAACAACATGGCAAGGGACTCCAAAAAAAACCCCTCAAAATACTACAGTAACTTGGAAATATAGCTACTAATTTGAAGTAAAATCACATTTAATTGTTTCTCAGCCTTCCAATCTAACCACGTTCAGGTTAAATGACTCAGCTGCTTGTAATGCAGGCTGTGTAATCACAATAGTTATGTGCACTTGACCTTCTTCCTGTTAACAGAGAGACTCAATTAATTGCTTGCTGTTTTAACTGGCCATTTCACCTTATCTTCACCTTTTTCAAAAGGGTTGAGACGCTCTAACTTAACCCTTGACTTTGGAAGCGTACATAGAAATATTTATCCACCAAATAGGAAGTTAGCCTGATATAGAAATGAAAATACCTGGGTTTCAATGCTTAACTCAAAACCAGTAATATATGCACTGTTTCATTAACCACTATGCTGTAGTGTAGGAGCCACATTTCATCTATACCATAGCTGCTCAACCATTTTACTCTGTAATGGAAATAAAATATTACTTAATTCTATTGCAACAGACAACAGAGGGAAAGGCACAGAAAAGTGTAAAATGTAATCAAATGCTTAAAAATAATTCTTATGTTGCCGTATGGGATATTAGATAGAAATAACCTAAATAATCTATGCATTACCTATTAAAAGGATCAAAAAAATTATACTAAATGCTGTAATATGCACTTCTATACCTTCTTCCATTCTGGGATTAGACCTGTGTTCAGTGGAAACTCTTCCAAGCATACAAAATTAAGTAATCAGTTGCTCACCCTAAAATTTCATTAGTATCTACAACACACATTGTGCAGCAATTTTCAACCCCTTTCTGATGGGTTGCCAGAAAACTTTTCTAGTTCTAGAATACCACCACAACTATTGAAAAAAGTACTGGATGCATTTTCAGATGTTAAAAAAACATCAGTGACCTCAGAACCAAAACATTATTCCTTTTAAGATAATAAACATAAAGAAGTCTGGTTCCCCTACTGTCTCTTCTGGAGACTAATTTTAGAATGTCAGATATTATATTTAGTTTAAAAAACAATGACTCAAAAGAAGCCAAAGTTTTTATCTATTTTGAAATCACCTAAACTCCATCAGCACATTGCTTTTTAAATTTTTCTAATGCTGTTTTAAGCACCTGTTGTGAAAATCTCTTTCTTTATAATTCTAAGTAGCTGGATACATTTTCTCAAATGTAATCTCAGCTACAGTCAAAAAAAAATAAGCCTTTCAGGTGAGTTAAGTCTGTTACAGTCAGTGCACAGGATGTAACAAAGTGGGATGAATCAGTCTTTGGAAGAGTATCTCTCTCCTCAATGACTACAAAAGAAGACAAATATCAGCTCAGTCTAGCCATCTTAACACTAAGTGATTAAAGACAAACTGCTTAAAAGTATGGTCTCATCTACATTATAAGTATCTGCAGCAGATTTTGTTTTTCAAATAACACAGGAAAGCAAGTATTAACAGTGAGGTAAAGAAAAGACCAATAACAATATAAAGTATACTTTTTTTATAGTTGTAATATACCATCTTATTAAAAAATAGCTTAAGAGTAGAGACATGTCAACATCAATTCATAGAAAATTAAACAAACCACCAAATTAAAGTTCCCTACAGAGGTCAATAGAAGTCCTGACTTCAAAATTATTTCTCTTTTTTTTTCCTTTTTTTAAAATAGTGCTGCATGCGATACAAATACTTTTTTCCATATTTATGACAAATAAAATGAAAATCAATTATATTTCAACTAATAAAACATAAAGATGGAGATTTAACTAAAAAAAAAAAAAAAAAAAAAAAAAAAGTATTTCTATTCATGGTCATTTAAAAAAAACTGTCCCCAAGATAGAAAACGAAATATCTCTATGTTCCCACTAAGCACACGAAAATATACATTATTTTCAGACTATGAAATGTTAACTTCAAAAGAACTTGTATAAAGTTATATCATAAAAAAATATTTCAGAAATAGAGAGTGCTGCTAAGTATAACTTATTTAATAGCTAATTTTTTTTTTTTCTTTAATAGAATGGGGGGGGGGGGGGGGAAGTGAGAACCAACATTAACAAAATTACCACAGTTGCAGAATGTCATTTACGGAAGTTACAAGATATGCTTAAATAAAAGAACAATAATAAGATTACTGGACACAAGTAAAACCTCTCACAATAAAAAGAAACCAACCTAAAGTTGGATTTTTTTGCTTCTTATCTTACACTTTTATCTCAGATTCAGAATAAACTGCAGGTGTCCATCCTACAGATGACATCAAGCTGAATTAACCACAGATTGGCTGCTGTGAAAGAAATCCTTGTAGTTATAGAATTTACAGCCTGCTTATGAGTATTTAGCAAAGAGGCAATGGCAAATTGAATAAGGAGTATTTTTCCACGTGATGTTCTATCCAAAAACTTGGGATCTTCTGTGTCAGAAGGTCATCAAGCATTTTGCTCCATTTGTTACTAATTGCATTATCCTCTATTTATGTGCTTCCACAGGAAGAAAAAGGGACCCTGTACAATAACTAAGGATATTGTTTTAAGAGACTTTGATCACTTGAGCAGGCATAAAGAACTTTGAGGAGTTTGTTAAGAATAAAACAGTGCCCCATGTTGTTTTTTGCCATGAGATTTTTAGGATTCTGAGCTGTAAGACATTTCTTCTCTTGTATGATGGCAAATACAATTATTTAAAATATTAAGAAAGGAAGATTAAATAAATAAGAAGTATCATCAACAGTAAACAGCATAAATGAGTAAAATATTTATATCTACAGATGCTTTTTTCCCTTTATACATAGCAGTTTACAAGCTTTTTAGACAGTGCTCCCCTTTGCCATGAAGGCCAATCTTCTCTCCCTGCCCCAGCTGTGCACACAACTCAGTGTTTGGTCTGCACATTTGCTTCCCAGCTTCAGTCCACTCTGGTTATTCCACCCAAAATGAATTCTCCAGTCTCAGGCAGCAGCAAACCCCATCCTAGCCCCATCCTGCCTGTCAAGCCCAAACCTATGTGTCAGTTTCCCACAGAAGGTCCCTGTCACCATTTTGTCTAAGGAAGTGATATGCTGCTCAGAATATTGCTAGATAAGGGAGAGACTGGCAGAAGAGACAAGAAGGGAGGGGGACAGAACAGACTAAATTTTTCAGACACTTTTTTTCACATTCTGAGGACTAATTCCTCTTCACTCTCTATCTATGGGACTAAAGTTCAAACAAAATTTTTGGTTTTTTTATCTTCACCTTTTTTAACTGGATCCATGAAGAACAAGGTAAATTTCAGTTTTACTAAAATTCAAATTTTTTTATGCCAGTCTTAAGTTTCTTTTAACCTATTGATCCATTAGTTTGGGATTTTTTAAAGAAAATTTCTTATTTCTGAAATTTTTATAGAACAGAAAAAAAAGGAGAAAGTCCTCTCACAGAAAACAGTCAGAAAGACAGCAAAGTAAAGTGCAAGCCCAAAGGACTAATGACATAAGCTTGTATGAGAAACTAGTATGGACAAATAATTCTTTACTTTTTAGTGACTGGAAGTATTGGCAGTATTAGCAGCATGAAAACATGTGAGGAAGAAATGAAAGATATGGTTTGAGATTAACAAAACTTTTCAGAAATTCTAGTGGCTCTGCTGCTGAATATTTTAAATGTGTAGTTTACATATTAATCTGTACATTTCAGACAATCTCAACAAATTCTTAAATGTGCTAATTGTCTTTGTTGACAGAGAATTAGAAACACACAAAGATTAACTCAGCTAATTCAAGCTTGTTGTTGTTGCCTTTGCCATTCTAATTTTAAGCCATTATATTTTCATTAAAAGTGTATACCCACAAGTTTGGAACACAGACTTTCATGCATCTGAGGTTGAGAGAATCTCTTTCACATCCTTATTGTAAGAAAGCAAGAACAACAATACAAATTATTTGGGTTATAAAGAGCCAAAAAGTAAGTGTAAAAATTCAGAAAACATAGATCGTTTCAACACTGGTGACTACTGCATCACAAAACTAATTATTTAGAACAGCCTAGTCTTATAATTTTGATTTTCCAAAGGTTATTCTACTACACATTCCTGGTCAGTATTTGTTGCAGTCAAAAAGCATAAAATATATACTGGAGTGTTGTTGTGTATTAATTGTGTTTATATTGTATTTCATTTTTATATTGGGTTTTGTAATGGTTTCTTCTGTAACTCCTGTTCCCATGGAAAATATATCATGAGGTTTGTCCCTGCTCCTTCTCCCCTCCCATTCTCCCACACTGGAATGTAATGCAACTCTGTTCCACTCCCACCTTATCCCTGATTGGGTAGGGGTTTGTCCCTGCCTCTTGCCCCTTCCTCCTGGGTAAAAGCCAGGAGACCACTTGGAAAATTCTGTCTGGGCTCCTGGGACGGGGACAGGGATGGGGACTGGACTGAGCTTCGGACCCCGTGGGAGCAGGGGCCCAGAATAAAGCCGTGATTCCCCCTGGACCAAGGGCAGACTCCTTCCTTTTGCTATTGACGGACATCTGCTCTCTCTAAAGGAAAAGGTTCCAGTCTCTCTGGGATCTTTAACGACCCTGAGGGAAAAATCCTTCCAGCCATGGTTTCTCTCTCAAGCTAGCCAAGACAAAAAACAGAGCCAGGGCTCCAGGAGAGAGAGCCACATCACTGGAGTGTATTTAAGTTGTATGATGTAGTGTTTTGAGACACTAGCTGTATAGTTCTGGCTCAAAATCTAAAGATAGCTTTTGCATATGTGCTTCAAATGATGCATCGCTACAGAAATGGTTACTAACACAGTTCCTTAAAATTCAAGCTGGTGATGTGTTTAGAAAGTATGATAACGGTAAGGCTGTTGGAGCCACGTTAGAAGTATAACCTTACTTCTCTGAAGAAGCTGTGCAAGAGTACAAAAAGGCATCTATGAGATTTGTTTAAAGGATTTATATAATTCATAAACAGTAAGATTAGGTTATGTTTCTTTTCAACTGAATAGCTATACTAAGACTTACCACTTATGTAACTCTGAACATTCAAAGCACTAAGTGATTGACACTCATGATTTATGGTGTTTGATAAAAAGCTATCAGTGTACTCATCTATGCTATTCAAGTCTGCTGTGCAGACAGTATGGAACTAAGCATTACTAATGATTAATTGGAACCTAATCAAAATGTTATTAAAAAATAGTTGTCACATCTGAAACACTAGGTATTTCTCTGCTTTTTGATCAGTTCAAGTTGTCAAGATGAGTTGCCAGCAGCAAAACAACTAGTGACAGACGAGGAGTGCTCAGCAGGCAGGGATGTCTGCGGTACAAATCTGTCATATAAAACATAATGGGAATCCCTCAAATTCCTGCCTGTTTATCAGCTTGGAGGAGGAAAAAAATGAAAGCTGTTGTTCCATTAGATGTTCACAAGCGTGTCTGTGCTAGGATTAGGCAGTATTAACTCTCTGAATGTAGTGAGGAGCAAATGGCCCTGATCCCCCACAAAGACAAGCCCATTCACAGGAGTGGGGGATTCTGTACTGCTGGTACACTTGCACACATGTTTCCACAAAGTGCAACACTCACAGGTGGGTCACTGCAGTCAATGCAATTGCTGAAATAATACATATTTGTTTGAACTGTCTATTATACTTCTGTTTCATAAAGAAGATATAGGGAATTATAGATAAAAGAAATAGTTGAAATACCTCCTCATTATCATTACATGTTGTCTTTAATTGAGAGAGGAATGTACATTGCACAACATTCTATACAGACCTCTTTAACCTGTTGATAATTAGATAACAGATTAACTGTGACTGCAACAAAGTCACTGCTGAATGAAAAAATATGGAGAATGATGTGGCTAATTTGTTCTCTTTTTCAGTTCCTATGCTTTAAAAAGAAAACTCTGCATAATTTCAGGATTTTTATGTGGTATCTGCAATGAAGAAAAACACAGCATGCATACCTATCCTGAATCTGAAGGCAAGATATAAAGCAGATTTAAGCATAGGCATCTCAAAGAAAGCTGACACAGCCAGGGATGAACTTCTGTAACCTAAGAAAATTGTTAGTGGCTAAACTTCAACGTTACAGTAATACATATGGCATCATCTTGGCTCAAACGGGTGACTTCACAGTTTATTCACCAGAGTCAATTCTTTCTTTGTTCAATATACTTTAGGGTCAATAAGGAAGGGAAATAACCTTGAGCCTCACTTCTTACATGTGCAGGGTCAGTATGAACATGCTAGCAATGCCCCCATCATATGAAGCTGCTTCTTACATTCCTACAAAACCAGGATATGTACAAAATTCTGTTATCTGGTTGATATCAATTATCTTTATGATTGCTACTAGTCAGCACCAACTATAAGACAAAGTCACTCTATCTTCCAGAAAAAGAAGGATCCATTTTTTTTTTTTTCTCTGTCAGGAGCTAAAGACAAAAACATGTGTAGCTGCCATTAAACAACTATGTTGATAATGTACATGTAGGCCTGAGATTTCAGGTCATGAGATTGCACTCATATAACTTGATACTGATCCTAATAACTTGTGATTGATTAAAACACAACTTGGCATCCTACTTTCATTTGAAGATTCTAATAAATGGTCACTTTCTATTGCATTTTTGTCCTCTGGTTAATCACAATTATCCTCTGAGTGTTAATAACATATCCACATTTGAAGTTGTCTAACATCCTTTAAATTTTTTATCAAAATTATGTTTAATGTACAGAATAGTGTCAAATAGAAAAAAATTCAATGCCCATCTTCATGCATGACAAACTGTATCATTTTAGAAGAGCTTCTCTCTCTCTCGGCTCAGACAAGAAACATTTAAAACTATTTTACATCCTGAGAGTTGTTAGCCAATTCAAAGACAGATGCAAGATCTTTTTTCTTTTAAAAACTCACTCTGCTTTCACCATTACTACTTTATGAATAATTTAATGCTGCCTGTTTGAAAACAATTAAACTGGGGGAAATAAACCTTGCAGTCCTCTCACATTACTTCCTGTAGTCATTCATCCTCATTTCTTTAAACTTTGTCTCCACTTCTCCTCCACTAGCTTACATTAGCTTGTGCAAGCTTTGGCTGAACTAGAAGAAATGGAGCCAAAGGAAAACTTCATTAAAAAAAAAAATATATATACAGAAAACAAATGACAGCGTAACCTAAAAAGCCTGTATAGCTTCTGTTTGTGTTAGTAAGAGTGGGAAATTGAGAAATAAGTAACAGATTTCTCTCTTCTTGATTTGCATGTTTTGGTGTATTGACATGGTTAACTCATTTGAATTAAGAACATAGACATCTAAGAAAAATTTTAAAAGGTCAGATAGACTAATAGGAAGCCTGACTAACAGCGTATGACTGAAATAAACAATAAAGAAGCATGAAGTAAAAACTATTATTTGACTCACTTCAACAGTCACATGAAAGGAGATGCATAAATAAAGTTTTTAGACCCCTAACAGCTGAGTTCTGGTCCATCCAGCAGACAGCTGGTTAAGTAAATTTCTGTAACATTCTTGTTTGTCAGATCTCAGATTACATTGAGTCTTTTAAACATATTCTCAACTTTGGCTAGATGATCTGTAGTCCACCGTTTGCAAAAGTCAATAGAGTTGTAACTATACTCAAAAAGGTAAAAAAAAAAAAAAATCAGATTTTATGGAAAGTCACAACCTACCCTGAAAAAACTCTAAATATAAAGAAGTAGAAAGGTTATGAATTACATTTAACAGTATACTGTTCCCTCATGAATAATTTTGTAAGCTACAGTAACAGCTCCTAAACATATTCTGAACAGAAATGTATTATTTCTTTTCTTAAAAAATTAATGACATCAAGATGTTGGTTTTGGAGATAAGGTGAAAAAAGGGAAGAAAAACTTGTGTAAACTAGAATTTTTAACACTGAGTTCATTTGTGAATGAATTGTATATTGCCTGCAGCAGTTCAATGAGACTGCATGCATTCCAGAAAAATTTTAGACTGTAAATATCTTAATGAGACAGATGCAGTCTTCTCCCCAACTGTTGAATAACAATTTTATCACTCATGTAGTGGAGCAGAAAATGTACAAATGAAATTAGGAAAACCTTCTCCATTTGAATATAAGAAGCCCTTAAATGCATAATAAATTTTGGAAAGAAAATTAGCCATATAAACACTAACGTGCACTGTGTATTTAATAGTTTTTATCATGTGTGGAAATGCAGTGCTCTACTCAATTGATCAGTTTATAATCATACAAAAATTAGAAAGTACTAGCATGGTTCAAGAGAAATGTTATAAAATGAGCAGTGGTATTAGATGATCAACTTAAGATGCCTGAGGGCCTGGTTATTTTCTCAGTTAACAGATCCTTTTCTACTTACTTTAAAGTGGGTCCAAAAATCATAAGGTATTAAAAACAAAAATGAATTGTCAATTGGTATCTATCTGAAGGACAAGTAATGGTGAGTTATACATAACTTGTAGGAGCTTATACCACTCAATCTTGCATTGGTGAATTGGCACAATCTCTGAATTTGTGCATTCAACATCAAAACAAGGATGAGATAATTACTAGACCTCCAATTAGCCAGAGATATCATCACCTTTGCCTTCAGGAAAAGGGAAAACCTTCTTGTAACACTTAACAGACAAGTACATTATTTTCTTATAAGATGTTGCTAGTCTTGATCCACAAATTTGAGGCCCTGGATTGACCTTATAGAGCCTTCAGGCTTCATGCTTGAAGACTGGCAGGTTGGACACTCAGCTGCCCCAACCACATCTCTGGTCTTGTCCCACACTGCTTTTCATAGAATCTCAAGTTGTAAGGGACTCATAAGAATCATATAGTCCAAATCCCTGCTCCTTGCAGGAGTGTCTCAGTTATATGACTAAGAATCTTGTCCTTGAACTCTGCCAGGCTTGGTGCTATGACCACTTCCTTGGGGAGCCTGTTCCAGTGCCCAACCATCCTCTGCATGAAAAACCTTTTCCTAACATTTGATCTGAACTTCCCCTGGTACAACGTCATTCCATTTCCTTGTGATCTATCACAGGTCATGGAGAGATCAACACCAGCCCTTCTGCTGTCCATCTTGAGGAAGCTGTAGACTGCAATGAGGTCTCCTCTCATCCTTCCCTGTTCCCTTCTACAGGCTGAACAGACCAAATGACTTCAGCCATGCCTCATACAGCTTCCCCTCAAATCCCTTCACTATCTTTGTAGCCCTCTTTTGGATGCTCTCTCATAGCTTTTTATCTTATACTGCAGCACCCAAACCAGCCCCCAGCACTGGAGGTGAGGCTGCCCCAGCGCAGAGCAGAGCAGGACAATCCCCTCCCTTGCCCAGCTGGTGATGCTGTGCCTGATGCCCCCCAGGACAGGGTGTGTCTCCTGGCTGCCAGGGCACTGCTGATTAATATCCAACTTGCCACTCACCAGGACCCACAGACTTTTTTCTGTGTGCTTCTCTCCAGCTTCTTGTTTGTACAAATACCAGGATTATCCTGTTCCAGGCGGCAAACCTGGCAGTAGGTTACCGCCTTGCTCCCTGGATATCCAGATGTCTCTGTAAGGCCTCTCTACCCCAGAGAGAGTCCACAGCTCCTACAGATTGCGGCACTACATACTCCTGTACAAGAAATTTATACATTTATTTGAGGGGACAGAGCAGGGTCTTACATACCTTTTTAAAAGGAGCAGTTGTAACATAAAGTATTTTTTGCAGGGGCTGCAGGCTTATCCCCAGCTGGTGCCCTGCCACCCAACTCACTGTCCACGGCTCCCTGTGCCCCTTCTGTTCTTGCCTGTTCCTGTTACTCCCTGAGGGTTTGCAGTTTCATCTCTATGCTGTCAGGCCACCCACTAAGCCAGAACGCCTTTGTCTTAATTCATATGGCTCTAAAGTGCTACAAGGACCTGATTAGCAATGACAAAGTGGCTTCAACATAACTGAAATAAATTTTTAATCACTTTAATTAAAAAAATGCAATTCCCCAATGCAGATGAGTTTAAACCAGTTTAACAAAGATCTAGTTCATTTCCATGCATGTTCTTGGCGCTTCTTCTTTGCCATCCCTTGAGGATGGAAAAAAAATGAACGCTTCCATGTGTTGAGTAAAACAATTGCTTCCGTAAGATCATTCCAAAAACTAGATGAGCAGCTCAGGGCAAGAAAGAAAATTGCTACTTTGAGCAGCAAAGAGGAAGTTTCACAGGTTTTGACCTCTCTTCAGGGCAATGAGCAACCACATGCTAAAATCTAGACTGTCAGTGAGCCGGAGAATAAGCTTCACTAAACTGTGGGATGGAATAGATGGATGACAAACAGGACTGAAGGACAGAAACAGTTTTATCTTACAAAAACTGGCAATGGCTAGACAACTACAACAGGAGTGGTTTATGAAGTCACCAAACTTCTGGGAGAATTTACAAGCTTAGGCTGCAAATCAATATATAAGAGCATTCACAAAACTAGTAACAATGATTTTGGGGGACTGGGGATGGGTTGCATTTTGTTTTGAGCATTAGTGTTTTGTTTTGTCTTTAATTAATGCTGAGAGCAGCAACTACTGAAGTGTGATAGTAATTTTTTTAATTGCTAGAACTCAAATCCCTGTAACTTTCTAATTACACTGAGAAAAGTGTCTTAGGCTAAATCAGTTAAAGCAGTTCTGAGGTTTGATTTGCTCTAGCTGGTGAGCAAAGTTAAAAGTGAACTTTACTAGAACCCAGAGCCTATTATCTACCAAGTATAGCTTCCTACATGGCCATCACAGGACATGATAATTATGGTAACAGCAGGGGAAGGAATGGGTCCTGATAGCCTCCTGCACCAGTGCCTCTGAGTTCATCATCATATGGGTAGAGCTTAACAACACTGTCTCAGATCACCAACCCACTCACTCCCTCAGCTACATTCCTGCTATTTTCAAGTATTCTGCTTCATTAAACCTTAAAAGGAGTCTGATTGCAGGCCACAGCTGGGAATGGTTAGGCTCTTTTGTTCTTCTCTGTAATTAATACAAGCCTGTAGAATCTTACTCTCACATTTCCAAAGCAGTTCCATTTTGGTTGACTTTTTTCTAAGAGAAAGAGCAATTCATGTCTTCTCCAACTTGAGTAGACATTCAGATTGAGTTCCATCTGCCCTTGTAAGGGAGAGTGGGGATATTTTTACAGTATTTACTGCAGCACTATATGGCTAGTGTGGTCACAGGTGATTTAGCAGATCACAGAAGGCAATGATACACTTCTAAATACATTTTCTCACTTTGAATTATACTAGCTGAAGTAAAAACCTGTAAGAACAAACAGTTTTGATACGTAACATATATGCAATATCCTACTGCACAAACCTATTGTTTACAGAAGTAAGTTCACTTACTTCTGTAAATGGATTTCTTGAAATCTGAAAAATCACATAAAGATATTTACTGTTTTCAAGTTTTTGTAAAATACAGGTTATCAAGCTACATTTAAGTACTTAAAGAAAATAATCACCTCATTTAAAAAATTACATATCATTGAAATAGAAATTTCAGAGATGTCTGCAATTAATCACTGTTTACATGGGAGTTCACTTGTCAAAGTGACTTGCCAGGTATTATAGACCAAGAACACTTTTCACAATGTGTTCAACTGTGCAAGTGCTAATAACTCTGTCTCTCTGCCAGAAAAGGTACAATCATGTAAACAGGCCCACTGACATCTAAGGCTGAGGAGTGATCTCCATATTCAAGAACCAATTATATCCTGTCCTGCCAATTGTCTTTCTGGGAATCACCTATGTGATCCCCAAAGCAAGCTAGAGTACCAAGCACATCAACCCATTCCTGCTCTGGAGTGAGGAAAATACTGAATTCTAACCAAGCAGCTCTTTAAAGTGAAAGGGTGAAGTGATATCTCAAAAGAAGTCATACTACCTCTCCTTTCTCACAGAGGCTTATTACAAGGCTTCTGACAATTTCTTTTTCCTTTTTCAATGTAATTTTTTGTTTCTGTAGTTTCACTGAAGTTAGTCTATTTATTTTTTTCCACATATTGGCAACTGCCTATATTTCTCCTCTACAAAGATGCTACTTATTGAGAACATACAATAAATTAAGCTTTTTTCTAATATTGAGGTACAGTGAGATTCTGTTAGGTAGAATGGGAAACAAAAGGACACATTAGAAATCAACAGACACCAAAAATGATTTTGTAATACTGAAAATATTCAAAACTGCATTTTCAACTTGAAAATATTTTCAACACCATATAAAATCAGCAGAATGCACAAACATAATTAGAAATAATGCAAAGAAAAATTCACGTCTTCTGTTTTGTTAATTATAAAGGGATCAAGAAGAATGACAATGGGAATTTTGTCTCTATTCTGAGAAATTAGCTGCTCTTAAAAAAAACCCCAAAAGTCAAACAGCATGAAATTACAGAGACTCCTTACCTATGGTGAACTTTGGCTACTCAATTCCAAATTAGCAGCTTTTTACTGTTGATGCTACATATAATTTGCTTGCTTCTACAAAAAAAAAAAAAAAAAAAAAAAAAAAAAAAACAACCAAACTAAGATGGTATTCTTTTCTAGGACAGAGCAAGCTAATACAAAATAAGTTACAGTACTTGGTTTAGCTCCCATGGGAATAAAAGTTGGAAAAACTTCCATTCATTAAGCCAAGCCAAAACCAAGCCTGCAGTTCTCATTTGAAATCCTAATGACTATAACAAGAAAAACTGTAAATAATTATTGAACTATAACCTATAGTCTTGTCTTCAAATGTAGCTCAAAATTTGAACTCTTTTCAATTCATAAATTTTAAAGATTATGGTACAGGGACTTTTTGTTGTTGTTTTTTGGTTTGGTTTGGTTTGGGTTTTTTGGGTTTGGGGGGGGGGGTTGGTTGGTTTTCTGTTTTTGTTTGTTTGTTTGTTTGTTTGGGGTTTTTTGCATTTGTTGTTGTTGTTGTTTTGGTTTTTTGTTTTGCTTTTTTTTTTCCCCCTAGGATGTCTACCTTTGTATTCAGAAACTAAAAGGTGGTTTTCAAGACAAATTTTGAGAAAAATAAATCATATCAGTCTTGATGCAGACTTCTTTGAAAGGATATAGAGATTCTTTAAAATGCTCTCAGTTCCAAAGAAGAGAGGTTTTGACCTCCTGGGGAACTACCTGAAAAATCTGCAGACAAGCAAATGACGCTTGATTAATTTTCAAAACATAACTGAAATACATCAATATGTTATAGCATTTGAAAACACAGACTCCCATGTTAGTAACATGTAGAGGAATTATTCCTTCACTATTACTGTAGGTGTGGAGCGGATGTTTTGTCGTCATCCAACAACATATCAAGTAAAACATCTTTAAGACAACCATTTTCACCAATGCCTTTAAGAACAAATTTGAATAAAACAATTTTTTTTTTTTCTGCAAAATAACTTCTGTCATTACACCTTTCTATTAGTTAATTCCATTTCTAAATGTCTTGGCAAGAATTTCGTAGTATACAGCAGATTCACAAGGCAGCTCTAATAAGATCAGTCGTGCATTTGTTTATATGTAAAGTTCATCCAAAAGCATCAAAATTCTAAGACAATACCAAGAGACTTATGATTAAGGCATACATTCAGGCTTACTACTACTTTTTATATTTATTCAGATTACCAGTTTCACAGTGAATATATTGATGTTGTCTTTGTAGGTCACTTGCATACATTACCCAGAGTTTAACTAATTTGGCTAACATCCAGCTACATATCACATAGTTAAAATTATCACTCTCTTGGTGAATATTCAATGGATCTGACAGGAAATAAAAAATGAAATATAATTAATTATAAGAAATTTGTTGCTACTTGAGCTTTAAACTAACCTTGGTGTTATCCAAAAATTATTGCTTTTTTTCTATTCACGGGTAATAATCTCTGCACTAATAGCAATTAATACATAAATAAATATTCCACGTAAACCAAATGACTACTGAATGATAGATTGCAGGCCACACCCACTAAAAGCTGTAAGTGAATTTTTAAGTTTAAATCAATGAAAATTAATTGAATTAATTTTTAAAACAATCGAAAAACAAGCTGAAAACACTGTGACTAGCAAGAAGAAAGTAAGAACAAAGAAACAGTCTCTCATAAACTCTGAGGAAAACCAAAAAGGTTTTCAGTAAATACTTTGTCAGTTAAATACACAATATATATAATAGCAACCAAGGAAAACAACAATAAGCTCTGTTAGTCTACTCTGTACTTAATTCAAATTGTTGAAATGTGTTAATATGTGAATTTACTAAAAAGAACAAATATTAGTGACATCCAGACAGAGAAGTAAAGGAAATATAACTTCTTTGTTCTTTGGATGCCCCTGAGATTGGGTACATCGCAGAGGCTAGAATTTTGAATACAAGAATGTCAAATACAGTGTCTGTTTCAGATAAAATCACATGAAAGGGTCGGATGGAATACCATCACCACTACTGGTAAGACATTTGATTCCTGCAACATCTTAAACATGAGCTGCTTTGGATTCAGGCCTATGGCCATCTCCTACAAAACACAACCCAAATAAGGAGAATGCTATCATTTTTTTAATATATTTTTTTTCTATATTTAAGCTTCTTAAAGAAAGGGCTCAGAAACAATTTTTATCCTGAAGATCTCTGATTACTTTTATATGCAGTACTGTTCTAGTGAAAGAAATGTAAGGACTGCTACAACTAAGAAATGTCACTGGTGCTTTCACCATTTCACCAAATTTAAAATATCATCTTTAGCAGATGAAAACTCTACACATATTCTTTTACTGTTTATAGCTAGTATTTGTGTGCTGTTCATTGTGTTGGTTTCTTTAAATTTTTATTATTTTAATAACAGTGTACATTTCTGAATTGTTGAGGAAAACATATGGTTCCTTCAGTTTACTCATGTAATTTCTGATATTGAATTTAATGTAAGTCTCTACTAATCATACCAGTGATTAGGGAATAAAGTATACACTTAAAATATACTAAAATACTTAAGGGTAACTGTTGTAAAGCATTATTTGGGTTTATATTGTATTTCACTTTATACTGGGTTTTGTAATGGTTTCTTCTGTACCACCATGTAACGGGAGGTTTGTCCCTGCTCCTTCTCCCTTCCCATTCTCCCACACTGGAATGTAATCCAACTCTGTTCCACTCCCACCTTATCCCTGATTGGGCAGGGGCTTTTCCCTGCCTCTAGCCCCTTCCTCCTGGGTAAAAGCCATGGGACCACGTGGAAATCACTCTCTCGCTCTTGGGTCCTGGGTTCCAGACCCTGCGGGGGCAGGGCCCCAGAATAAAGCCGTGATTCCCCCCGGACCCAGGACTGAGTCTTTCCTTTTGTTATTGACGGACACCTGCTCTCTCTAAAGGCAAAGGTTTGCAGCCTCTGGGATCTTTTGGGACCCTGAAGGGAAAAATTCTGGCTGTGGTTTCTTTCTCAAGCTAGCCGAGAGCTGGGGCTGGGGCTCCGGGAGCTGGGGCTCCGGGAGAGAGAGAGACACTTCAGGTAACAAATAAAGAAAAATAATTCTAATTTTTTTTACCACAGTGTATAATATTTCTCTTTGTTTTCAAAGACTTGTATTTAATATAGTAAAAATAAGTGAAAAAATTAAAAGTGTTATCTATGCACAGAACAAACATCTTTCTCAAATCAAGTCAGTGATGACTCAAGGATTCCCTCCTACACAATTTAAATTAATTTTCTTGAGTAATTACATCTAAGTACTATTCTTCCCTTTCTCAGTATCTTAATGTCTTTGCCTTGTAAAAGAAGAGAAAAAGATTAAGTCCTAAATACCAAAACACTAACATTTTTATCAGAAACCCCATACTTGTGATGCTGTGATGTTCAAGGGAACAAATGATTTGGCCTTCGATGATTCTTGTGGGTCCTTTCTGACTCAGGATATTCTGATGTCATAAAAAATGAGTCTGTCATAAACACTTCTAACAAAAAATCTACTTGGCTTGCAACTCAGCATAAATCATTATTGTATGTTTGTAAAGGGAGTAATATTTTCTTTTCATCTTGTTTGCCTCATTCATTACTTTTCCTTTCACTTGTGATTCTTTAGGAATAGTCCTCATTATTACCATATTAGCTATTACAATGTCATTTAGTACCTGAACTGCTCATCACATTTAGTAAGTACATCAGTTCACAAGCAGCACTTACCTATTCAATTCTGATACATATCATTTAATACTACATATTTCATATAATATATAGACCTGTCAAATTGCTGGGCACTCAGAAGTGGAGATCCTACAGTTTACAAAGTGATTCTAGTAGTGCTATTTCAGATGTAGCCTGCATAAGAGGAGTCCAAATGTACTAAATATATCTATTTATAACAATTTTCTGGTTTTAACATTTTCAAAGTATAACTCTGACTGTCATTTACAGATGATTACAGGTTTAAATATACTTTTACTAAATTCTCTGATGGTTAATCAGGGAAATGGAGTTGGCCACATTTAATTTGCGTTCAGTCAGTGTTACTGATTCATCAGTCTGTTTATTTACATAGAAACTCCATTTTATTCTGGTATCTAAAATCCCTTTGTCTAATTCTTCATTCTGACTTACATGAATGAAGGGGTGTCTTTTTTGGATACAGATAACCAACTTTTCCATGTCATGTGCCAGGCTAGGAGATAGTCGTTCCACTTGGACTCTCTCTCAGAAGGGGGCCAGAAGTTAGATTACACTAACTTACAACACACAACCCCCCACATTTCTGTATATAGTTTAATGGAAATCCCACATTCCAATGAAATACGTATTTTTTCTGTTGATAAGAAATAAAAATTTCTGCTTGTCATGCTAACACGGGAGGAAAATCTTCCATCTTATTTTCCACCATACCCTGATTGCTACGTATTTCTCAGGATATGTATTTTTTAAAGGATGAAAATTGCAAGGTGGTGGCATTCATAAATATTTTGACACACAAATATGTTAAAGGTCTTGCTCTTGCAGGATTTTGCAAAAGTAACATGAATGAATGAATGCAAAAGATGAACACATAGTACTGACTAAAGGTAATAATGCAATTATACGACCAGAATTACTGTAAATAGGTTTACTTAAAATGAAGTAAAGAAGATATTTTATTTGCAGCTTTGGAAAACTGAACTGACTTAATCAATGTACCCAAACACGTTTGAAGTAATATCTTCTATTTTTAGCGAAAAAACCCTATTCCCAGGGCACTAAATAAAGGTAGCGTATATTATATGTTACATTTTCATAGGACAGTAGACAAGGCTGACATAATTAAAACCAATCAATGCATAGTGCTCATTTTACATATTGTTTTATTCCATACATTTTTCTGTTAAATTATGTATGCAAATATGATGGAATGTCACTATTTTCTGGAAACTTCAAAGTATGTACAAGTTTCTTGCTTACAGAACATATAACCACTCAGCAAAAGCACAAATCACATGCCTTTACTGAGACTCACTTTATATAATCTTTTCTAGTCTTTTACATTCTCCTTTCTAGTCCTTTATATTCTCCTTTCTACCCACTGACACCCTATCTCCCTGAAGTATACTCACATGTCCATGGTTTCCACCACTTTTCCACCATCACATTGTGATCCATTCTCTTAATCTTCTTTCAGAACACATCTAGATCTCTCATTCTCCTTCAAGCTCCAGTAATACCTCCTCTAAACATTTCTTTCTACACCCAACTTATTCCTGATATCATGCCTCTGAACAACACCTTTGCTGCAGTTGTGCCATGTGACAGCTTACCCAGAGCATTTACATATTTTATTTTTTCCAAATTCTTATCAGTTCTAAGGACATAGACCTTACAGTGAGATATAACTTCTTTACTTGCCTTACCACTGTCAGAACAGATGGTGAGGATGTTGATCTTCTCCTTCTCTAAATCACTTCTTATACCAATTATCTCTTCTTTTGGAATGGCAGAGCAGTAACTTCTTTCTTTTCCTCTATCTCTTCCATGTACTTATACCCGTGTACTTACTATATCCATATACTTATGTTCAACTGTTCATTATCTGCTCCCTTTTCAGTTCTTGTTTCTATATACTCTTCTTCTGTTCTCTTAGCTTTAATTTCTATGTTAACTGAATCATCTTCTTCCTAACCTCCTCACATATTTGTCATTTCCTTGCTGACCCACGGCAGCTCGTCTCCAAATCCACCACTTTCAAAAAAATGTTCAACACACTTGATCTTCCCAAGACACCCCTGCTTCTCCAGTTATGCTGCTGTGTTGTTTGCTTGTTTCAACACAAGATCATACAGCCCCTTTCTATTACCTCCTTCACCCTTTCAAGTGGGATAAAGTTTGGGTATTTTCTTTGAAACAACTCCTTTTGAGATAGTCTGTTCTCTACTTCTGTTATCTCTGGAAATTCACACATTTTTAACTCCCAACTGCACACTCAGCATCACATGTCTCATTTGCTGCAGCATCAGTTTCTCTGCCCTTAGCAAATGCAATCTTGTCCCACTCATACCCACTCAGAATGTTGCTCCAAAAATTATTGTCCTACTTTGTCACTTAGATCATGTCAATGCTGTCCCTGCTATATTGCAGCAAGCAGACTACTGTTCTACATTTTATGGGTCCTCAAAATAGATACCAGAACCAGCAGGTTAGCATATATGTGGTATTAAAGGGGTATGGCTGGACAGCAGGGGAAAACCTTCTGAGTTTTGTGATCTGCGTGGCTGCATGCTCACCCAGATGGAATTCTCTGAAAGTCAAAGATTTTCCCTCCCTAAAAACAACTGATATTCCAGAAAGAGAAACTTCTGTAATCCTGGATGGGGTCCTTCCTACAGCCACTCTAACACACAGACCTCAGACACAAACAGTAAGAGATGAAAACTTTTAAAGATACAGAGGCCACACACAAGTCTTATGAAACCTTGGGGCAGCAACGGGGTGCAGGAACTGAGGGGGAAGGAGTTAGGGCTGCAGCTTACTTTAAGGAGCCTGCACAGGGTGACAGTGAAATGCAAGACTATTTTCAGTAGACTGAGAGCACTATTCCAGCATCTGCATGTCACCAGAAAATTGTAAATGGCTTTCATATTTTTAAAAAGTGGGAAGTTACTGAGCTAACCAATTCTGAGATGAGTCATAGGTTTCAGTCCATGTGGAACATCTAAGTGTTCTGGTTGCTGTTGACTCTGACAGGGTTCAAGTGAACATTTGAAGGAAAATGGCATTGTTCAGTCAAAGTCAGACAAACTTCAAAAATAAGGAAAATCTGTTCTACATACATATAGCACTCCCAGTGCAAACAAAATTATGTCATTTGCGTGCAATGCTGCAGGCACTGAAGAGATATTAAAAATGAGTTCTGGACTACATGTGTGTACTGCGTCACTGCTTTAAGGCAATACTTATTTTTAAAAATTATTATTTTACTTGTGTAGAAAATTAAGAAATAAAATATCTGTATCATCATCCCCTTTTTTAAGCCAACCTAACCATAGGCTGACTGGCAATTTACCTCTAATTGGTCAGTTATAGATTTAACCATAGTGTCATGGTTCTAGCATCTGTAGATGAGTACTCAAGACATTTTACACAGATGTGAGTGGCAAAGCAAAAAACTATATGTACTTTTTGAGGAAGACTAGATCCAGTACAACATAAAATAATTCATATAAACACAAGGGCCTATCGCAACATTTTTCGAGAGAAAAGGTACACATGTGCCCTTAAGAATTTTTCAGTAGAAAAATTATTACTGTTAGAAGTCCACATTGCCAAAATAGATGTCCTTAAAAATATTATACAAGTTATTAAAATAGTTGGGTTTAAAACTTCATCAATAATCACCAGCTTGTTTGCACTTAAAGATGAACCAGGCTTTTTCATTATGGTTTATAAACTACAAGTTTGCAGTCTTGCCCTAAAAAACACAGCAAAAAAATTTAAATTCTTCCTTTCACACCTATGCAAGATGAATATGCATTCCAAAAGAACAAAAAAAGCAGCAAAATAAAACATGGCATAATTGCCTGTCAAGGTGACTACAAGTCATCACCATGATGCAGCTGTGAAAAACACCTGTGTAACCTAGTTTCAGTAAAGAACAGAAAGTACCACTTTGATACCACAAACACATCCAGCTATCTATTCTGAGGCAATTCAGAACACATAACAAGGAAAGGTAATGGTGAGACTGAAACTTACACTGATTTCACAAAAAACAACTAACGGAATTTGGTTTGTCTGACAACGCAAAACCAGAAGACTATATGACATAATATACACTAGGGGGCAGAAATTGAAGCAAAAAGTGGAAGAAGTGTATATTACTTTATTTAAGTACTGTGAGTCTATAAAATGTTAGAAATTACAGAAAATATACTTAGCCTGGGATTAGATAAATGTTCATTTCCAAAGAAGAGTCCTCATATACAACAAGACAAAAAATCCCTAGAAACTTAACCTATTACAGGATAAAACTTGAGAATTTTTTGAGATATATTATGTTGATCCTGGACATATCCAGAGACAGATTTTTGTGAAGCAAAGGGTCTATTTAGCCTCTTTTTCCTACATGTGTGGGGAGCAAACTTTGTACTATCACCCTAGAAATGCCAGAACGCGACTGATCAACACATTTTGTGATAGTACCAAATAGTATTCATTCTCATCACTTCCTCAAAAATGCAGATAGTTATTTGATGAGCACAGTTTCAGCTTCTCTAAATGCTCTATTCAGACAGGAACTTAAGGAAGAATATCTGGTTATTTCATCAAATAGTAGTTCATCTGCTGGATTCTCAGATAAGAGAAAATCAGCTGAAATATTCTCCGTTTTGAGAAGTGGAAGCAAGTTTTATACAGCTGGCATCTCATGTAGCAAACACGCAAATAATGAACTGGATACAACTGTCCCTCCTGACTCACCACTGTACACTTCCTATGTATTTTTAGACACCGCTGATTAGCAATACTTACATGCTGCAAGTCACAGAGGTAGCTGTAGTATCTTCCTGTAATCTAATCACATTGGCAAACTGTAAAATCTTTATCAACATTGATGAGCAGTTATACTTGTCTGCCCAGTGAAATCAATCTCTGCTGAAAATGAGCACTCACCAATAGTACAAACATTGTACATCTGAACATGGTCCTGCAACTGCAGTACTAATCTGTCCTGTGCTCTCAAGCAAACAAATAAACAGCAATATAATAATATTTTTCATCAAACTTCTAATGTGGTTTTTTGTGGGTTTTTTTTTTTTTTTTTTTTTTTTAAATTAACATCTATTGAAGGGTGTGGGACAGGGGTGCTATTCTGGTCCTGACTTTGAACTTAGAATTCCAGGAAAACAATTACTATCTAGTCATATATTTATTGTGAAAAGAGATTGTTAACCTACTACTTTCATTAGTGAACATTTCCGCTCCCAATCAGTCATTTTTAAATCAGTGAGAACATCCCTCTGGACTTTGTCAAGGGAAGTCACAATTTCTGCTTATTTCTTGACAAGTAGACATTTATGATTATGACTCTTCTAAAGGAAACCAGTAACATTGTTTAAAACAATGTTTTTAGGAACCTAGCCGGAACCTAAGTAATTTTTAAAATGCCATTGATTTAAACAGTTTTCTTTTTGATACTATCTTCAGTTTGATTTGACTGGATATTGAAAATGCTAATGTTCAATATTAATGTTGAAATGTCCATATTTCATCATGTGCCATTTCTGTTTCCAATCTGAAGGAAATAGACATGAATTATGCAAATGTAATATATGCAGACATCAATCTCACAGTGCACATTGTTTATTCTAATCAACATCACCTATTGATATGCCCACACTTGTCAGTGTGAATATTTTTTACCATTTTTAACCCTACTACAGCTACTTCTTTATTACATCTCTTTTCATTTTAACAGTGTATACCCCAATTAACATAATTTTATTTCTAGAATTAGGAATATGTAGCATATATTGTACAGAGTCACTCATGTGCTACCATGGGTCAGCTATATGGGTCAATCAATCACAAATTAATGTGACATACAACACTGATGACAATTTTATTCCTTGGCCAGCACCACACAAGGGTTACAAAAGCTTAAATGTCACAACAACAGTGGGATGACACATGGACACATGAACACAACCTCTGCCACTGTTCCCTTTGGCAAGTTGTTAGTAACTGAAAGATGCCCACTGATTGCATAAGTGAATAAAGTTGGTATTAATGCATACGGTTCCTCTTCAAGATCATGTACCAAAGCACTATTTGGGCTCTTTGCTCTACCAGAGAGGCTACTGATAAAGCACATGCAAAAATTAAACCACACTCAAGGATGCACCCAATGGATCTTACATGGCAAACATCTAACATTGATCATGCTGTGAATAAATACAACCTCCAGTGACATCAGTATTTCTTTACAAATATTACATTTACATACACACAGAAATGATGGAAAAAAGCGTGTATAGATATTTAAAGGGTAAAATGTGAGTGCACCTTTCAACAAGATTAATACAACAAATTGAAAGCACAGCCAACCTCAACATATAAGTGTTTTTCATTGTCCCACTGTACTCTGCTCTGGCCCCCATCTTGAATGTCATTTGCAGTTTTGAGAGCCAAAATATAAGACATTAAGCAGAGCTACAAAAATAGTGAAGGGCCCTAAGGGGAAGCTGTAGGAGGAGCAGCTGCGGGCACTTGGTCTTTTCAGCCTGTAGAAGAGGAGATTGAGGGCAGAGGTCACTGCAGTTACAACTTCCTCATGAGGGGAAGAGGAGGGGCTGGCTCACTGGTGAGGTTCCAGACAACTGGAAGCTGGCCAATGTGACACCCATTCACAAAAAGAGTGCAAAGGAGGATCCTGGTAATTATAGACCAGTCAGTCTGACCTCAGTACCTGGCAAAATAATGGAACCATTTATATTAAGTGCCATCACACAGAACTTACAGGATGGCCAGGGTATCAGACCCAGCCAGCACAGGTTTAGGAGGGGTAGGTCATGTTTGACCAACCTGGTCACCTTTTATGACCAGGTGACCTGCCTGGTGGATGCAGGGAAGGCTCTGGATATTGTCTATTTGGACTTCAGCAAAGCCTTTGACACTGTCTCCCATAGCATACTCTTAAATAAGCTGGCAGCTCGGGCTTGGACAAGAGCACTCTTTGCTGGGTTAGGAACTGGCTGGATGGCCAAGCCCAGAGAGTGGTGATGAACGGTGCTGCATCCAGCTGATGGCCAGTCACCAGTGGTGTCCCTCTGGGGTCTGTGCTGGGGCCAGTTCTGTTCAGTATTTTTATTGACGACATGGATGAAGGCATGGAGTCTCATTAGTAAATTTGCAGATGACACTAAGCTGGGAGCGTGTGTCGACCTGTTGGAAGGATGAAGGGCTTTGCAGAAAGACCTGGAACAGTTGGACAGATGGGCAGAGTCCAATAGGATGAGGTTTACTAAGTCCAAGTGCTGAGTCCTGCACTTTGGCCACAATAACCCCCTGCAGCGTTACAGGCTGGGAATGGTGTGGCTGGACAGTGCCCAGGAGGAGAGGGACCTGGGGGTGCTGGTGACAGTAGCTGAACATGATCCAGCAGTGTGCCCAGGTGGCCAAGAGGGCCAATGGCATCCTGGCCTGGATCAGGAATGGTGTGGCCAGCAGGAGCAGGGAGGTCATTCTTCCCCTGTACTCTGCACTGGTGAGGCCACACCTTGAGCGCTGTGTCCAGATCTGGGCCCCTCAGTTTAGGAAGGACGTTGAGATGCTTGAACGTGTCCAGAGGAGGGCAGCGAGGCTGGTGAGGGGCTTGGAGCACAAGCCATATGAAGAACGACTGAGGGAACTGGGGTTGTTCAGCCTGGAGAAAAGGAGACTCAGAGGTGTCCTTATCACTCTCTACAACTTCCTGAAGGGTGGCTGTGGTCAGCTGGGGGTTGGTCTCTTTCTTCAGGCAACAACAGACAGAACAAGAGGACACAGTCTCAAGCTGTGATAAGGGAGATATAGGCTGGATATAAGGAAAAAGTTTTTCACAGAAAGAGTGATAAAGTACTGGAATGGCTTGCCTGGGGAGGTGGTGGAGTCACCATCCCTAGAAGTGTTTAAAAAAAGACTGGATGTGGCACTTGGTGTCATGGTCTAGTTGAGGTATTAGAGATGGGTTGGACTCAATGATCTTGAAGGTCTCTTCCAACCTAAAAAATTCTGTGATTCTGTGATTCTGTGACATATATAGCTACAGATATGAATAAAATTGCATTTCAGTTTCTGTTTGAATTCCTTCTGAGATGGCAAACCTGTATAGGGAAGTAGAACCTTCTCAGGATAATATAATGCTCCTATTTAATTTAATAGTTTGCAAACTGAATAGTTTGCATCTAAAAGAAAATAAGCTTAAGTCTTGTGAGTCACATGACAAGGAAAGGGCAAGGGAAAGGAAGAGAAAAAGAAAACAAGGGAAATAAAGTAAAAAGAAAAATCAGGAATTTGCTGCAGTCATGCAACAGACTAAAAAGCTGATGATTCATGAAGACCAAGCTCATGGAATTGTTCAGACAAACAAGAAATTACAACTCCTTTCAAATTTCCAAGGCCAAAACTGGTGGGCATTTTTCCTCTCATCATCACTATGAATAGGAGTTAGGTTTTAAACTCCTAATGATAATATATTACAAAAGTCAGTTAGTGACTGAATGTTTTGTTCAACTATAATTGCAGGGTTTACAAGCCATATTAAAGACTTCATAGGACTGAAATAGACAAAATATTATTCACGGAAGAACTTGAAAATAAATTATTAAGATTTAGTTTCTATAACTTCTGTGGTTTATACTTTGTTAGCTTTAATCTACATATATATATATATATATTTACTTCTTTAGTATTATTCTAAAGACAAAATAACGTCACTCTTTTCATTCTGACACACCTTTTACATATTTTCTCTACTGGAATGACTTACACCCAGTTAGCCACTCCTGTATTGCCTATGTAAAATTAAATTACCCCAAAAATCCATTTGCTTTGTATAATGTACAATTAGTTCTTATTTGCAATATTTGCCAACACTCTATAAACCATTCAACACAGAAAACAAAGGCTTGAAGGGCTTATATTCATTGACTAGAGTGACTTGACTGTGCAGGACATGGAAGGAAAATTGAATAATTATTAACACCATCAACACACCAACACAGATGCACACATTTCTTGTGGATACTGCAAAACTAAATTTCTTTGTACCAGAAAAGCAGAAGAAGGCTGGGATGCTTTTTACTTAAAGAAACCACTGGGAAAAATGCTTACTGCCTCAAGCAGAGTAGCTATGCCTACTACAATACAGAATTCCAGACAGTGCTGGAAGAAGGAATTAAGGGCATCTTTGGGTATAATAATGTGCTTTCTTTTTTCCTAAGATCAGGCAGGGAAACAATCTTCTTAGCTTACACTACAGATGTAGATCCATATGTATCATATTTCTAGTCAGTGTTGGGAGAGTTTATTATTAACTTTATTGTCAGACACAGTGACATATTTGGTGTGCTCATTGTGCCTTCTTGTATTCTGATTAAGACTGACACAACCTGACCATCCCATCTAGATCAGAAGTGGTGGGCTCTGGATGAGTCCTGAATATAGTTGGGACCATCTATAGTTGGTGACACACAGATGTCTTCTCTGGCACCCAGGTTTCCTTTCTGGGGCAGTTAGGACCAAAATAGAATGGAAATGTGGCTAGAGTGTGTCTGTCTATGTTCCACAGTGGGAGACAGTCCATAACATTAGTTGAAGAACAAGACTGGACTAGGAGCACAGCACGTGGAAAGTAGGACAGCTTGTGACTACACGAATAGTGAACTGTTGAGTCTATAGCAAGAAATGATTTTGAAATATGATTCTGGCCCTGAGAAAAATTGTGCTTATTGGCATTAAGAGTAGCATTGGACAGAAACTGCGGCAAATAAAAGGGTAATAATATTTCACTAGGAAGAAGAAAATATTTACACATGGTAAAGACTTCTAAAGATAGTTTTATGGGTTTGCTTACCTTCAAGGCACCAAATGCATTTATTTTAAGAAAGTAATGAAAACATTTATTTCAGTGCACCGAAAAAGCAATCTCATACTATTACTATTCTGTAGTGAAGTTTAATCCATACTGACCTCAGCTGTGGCAGTTCTGATAATACATGGAAGTATATTATCAATGCCCGGAAAGCAGCAGAGAAGCAGCTAGTCAAAATAAACCATGTCAGTTCTGCAGTTTACATACAAATATGATTTAATTTATTTCCCTGTGTTATTATAAGTGCTTTGCTACAGCAATTGCTTGGGTCTGACAATGACAACATGGACAAGAAAAACCAAAGGAAATGAAATAAAAGCAAGATGACCAAGTAACAAGAAACATAAACCTTCTTCTCTCCATAATGAAAAGATTATATTTAATCAGCAACTGTGTGCTTTGAATTTGATTCAAACTACCTCAAAAGACCCTTAACCAAAGACAATTACAGTCAGTGAATGATAGCTATTTTATGCAATTTAGGATTTTTGAATTTGAATCACTTTTCTATTCACCCAGAGTCCAATAATTCTCCATTAAACAGTATTAAGAACATCATGCTAAGTAAAGGCTTAAGAACAGAGAAGTTCAAGAGTAAGAAATGTTCCTGTTTTCCTATTTACCTGTCACTTAAGTTTAAAGCTCTGCACTGTGCATGCTATTCAGCTCAGAAAACACATTACAATGGCACACTAAACTAACAGTTCTGTTCTCAGTTTCCATTAAAATTCTTTACTATAAGAGGTTCAAAATCCACCCATGAAAATATATTCCTGGGAGGCATTTGATCTCATCTCAAGAATAGATATTTTGATTTTTTTCACAGCAAGTATCTGAGGACAAATTTTTAAAAATTCATTTTCTGAAAACACAGAGTGAACTAAACATTGATTTGAAGAAGCTCAGTCTGACAAATGAGCACCCAAGGGGGTGCACAAGCCTCACTCACTACAAGCCCCTGCTGGGAGGAGGCTGGAGCCCCTGACAGCAGCAGCAGCCTTGGCTCCTGCCCAGTGCAGTCACAGATCCCTGATAACACGTCTGCATGGAGGACAGATGGATCCCCTTCAAGCATATGTCCCTAATGCGAAAGGCTCAGTCCTCTTACACTCCACCATAAGCTTTCCACATCCTGTTCCGTTCTACAAAGAGGAACCAGATTTATTTTGCTTCCTTCTGCCATATGTGCATCTATGGAGAAAAGAGGATTTGTCCTAGTAAATTAGCACATCAAAGAAAACAAAAAATATTAGTCCCATTTCTCTCTGTCTCTGTCATGCACAGACTTGACAGAGAAAACCAAAATCGCTTAATATCAAGAGTTTAATGTGGAAATCTGCTTCTGATATTCTAAAATACATATTCATGCTTAAACTTCCCAAACATTTAACAGAATCAAATAGAATTCCATGAGGTTTTTTGGTCCACTTTCTAGCCATCTTAAGCAACAAGGTGAAGGAAAACAAAAGATTTCCATGTTCTTAAGACATGCTCTAGGAGCTTTTTCTTCAAGGTACCATTTGAAACCACATTGTCATTTCCCTTTAAGGTTTATCAAGCATTGCAAGTCTCCCTTTGGAACCTAAATATCATTGGAGGAGAAGTAATTACAGAAAATGCCTCCAACTGCTGCCATAATGAACAGAATTTTCCTAGTCTGAATAATGTTTTCAAGTTTGTTTTGGCAAATAGTTGCATGTGAACTGCTGCTATAATGACACATCTTTGAGAAAGTGATTTTGATAGATCCTTATAAAAATAATAGCACAATAACCGGTATATAAACTCAGTTTTTATTTGATTTCTTCTGGAAAGGGTAAGCTAAAATGTGAGAAAACTGAAATGCACAAAATTATCTTTGCATTCTCTTCATCAGCGCACACTCAAAAGGAGCTTTAATTTATTTTATACAACAAAAATATCTGAAGTTGAAAAATGGTGTCAAAGAGCATTTTCTAGTCTTCTCTATGGCATTACTTTCTTATCAAACAAAAAATAGTGACAACTTCAGGGCAACAGATCTGACTTTACACCATGGGAAAATCACTTCTAGACCTAAAAGAGATCCTCTTGGACTGATTAACTAACTTTAGAGCCAGACAATACAGGTGTTTGGCGCAAAACAGTTTCTCCACAGGATCTAGCTAAGAAGGCTTCTGTGGGAAAAAGAACTAAAGGTAATTACCAGATTGATGACAGAATAGAAATATTTCCCATGGATGAGTCCAAAGAAATTTTGGCTGTGCATTATTCAGAGTGGAACGTGCGTGTTTGTGCATTGCAAACATAAAGCATCTTATCCAGCCCCCAGAACTGTCTTCTGTGCAAGTCTCTCTGACGGCCAAGCCTTACACGATTTGTTTCACAAATACGGGAGCTGGAATGTACAAATTGGCAGAAGAGGAAGATACCTTTGGAATAGTTATTAAATATGCATGTATATTCATGAATACTTCACACTTCTCCACTGACCACATGAACATTCACTAAAATATGTAAGAGTTCATGAAAACTGTATGAATGACAATGAACATCAAATGAGACGCTGTGTATCACTTTTTGATACGTGACATCTAGACCTTCAGGGATACTATCACATTGTCAGGTTCTTCAATACCTAGCTTCAAAGTTCTGAATTACCCTCTACAGGAAACTGTATTATGGCTTAACAAGATGTAAACACAACATGCAATATCAAAGTTACAAGCTTGTAATAGGTTAACCTCAACACGCATTAATCTACATACACTGGCACTTGGTTCCACCTTTCCATTCAACCTTCAGGCAATCATTCCTCAAAAAACTTTCCCATTCTCTCCCATGCTTTTTTGTCGAAGAATATTCTCAACATTCTGTGAAAAATTCAACTTCCTGCATTTCAAAATGTAACTAAGGCTCCACTATCAGGAATTGTATGCTACACCTATACATCCACCCTGTTACAGCATATACACAGAATCACAGAATAGTTAAGATTGGAAAAGACCTCTAAAATCATCAAATCCAACCATCAATGTAGTATCACCACCATGTTCACCATTAAACCATGTGCTCAAGTCCCCTATCCACATGGTTTTTGAACACTTCCAGGGATGGTGGAATTTCAGAAAAGTTATTACTTGTATAAAAATAGCCAAGAAATTTCAAAATATCTACCTTAAGACATAAAATTAGAAGTTCAGTAAAACGAGGCTTAGGTGCAGCTCAGTGCTTAGTAAAGGGATTATCACAGCCATAAATCTAAGAAACAAAGTATATAGATAGAAAGTCATTATAAAGTCCTTATTTGAAGAGAAAGAACCATGGATTTTTTAAAAAAAAATAACTCCTACAATCATTCTTATATAGAGAACAATACTGAGAACATAGTTTGAACACACTGCATCTCTCCTTCTGCCTAAGAGTACTTGAATTATAGCCCAGGGCTCAGTCAGTCGGATACCTACGATTAAAGTCAGTAGTCCCTAACATTTTGTATATTCTCTTGAGAAAGATGGCAATAATCTGAACCTCACCAGGATCAGCTTCTTTCCTTTTCTTGACAGCTCCTGCTGATGCCTTGGTTCCTGTTGATCCCAGTACAAGGAGTACGAGGGTAGATCCAGCAGTATTTGTATATGTGGAATCCAGACTGTTCTATGGATGTATTCCATGCCATTATGGTGAACCCCCCAATTATGAACTACTGAGCTCACATGTACTGCATGTAAATGCTAAATTCATTGAACAGTGCTATGTGAGAAAGGACTAAGATATGGTACCTTGCTTTACATATGAAAAATGACTCAAAGATACTCATCTCAATCAGAAAAACACTAATGCTGCCATTATGGTATTGCTGCTTACCTATTTTCTTCTCATTTTATTAAAACTGGGGTAATTTTTAAAGATAAAAATTGTGGGTTTTGTTTTGTCTACTAAGTTCAGAGATTTGGGGTTTAAGAAATAATACTGCTTTCCTATAAAAAATAGCCCTGAGACAAGGAAAAAGCATTTTGGGCATATGTGCTATGAACAAATCAGATTGAACACTTCCCAAACAAATTTCACAAAGCCAGGAAGCAAAATATTTTTGAAGCAAGTGAATTTGGATTAAAGAAAAAAAAGTCCATACCCTGTTCTCCAGTTTCATACAGCTGGTACCACAGCTTTTAGTGAAAGAGCATCACTCCATAGTCTTCCTGAAGCCATTGTGGTAGAAATAGGAAAAAAAAATTTAAAAGGTTCTTGTAACATTCTATCACGTCTGGATTTCTGGATAACCCACTTTTGGAATGCATAAAGTTGCAATAATTCTTATGGACATGTTTCTTCCAGCAACCTCCTACTGTCAAAGAAAAGTAGTCCTACTGGCAATAGTGAATAAGGGGATCAAAAATGCTTCCATTTAGCAACTAGGGTTTGATCCCCAGCTGACTCTGCTACATAATTCTCTCACTCACTGATTAAGACCACTCAGTTGTCAGAGACAACCCCAACTTCAGACATGACCAGATGCCAGTTCATAGCTGTTGTTCAATTACTTTCAACAAGAGTCTCTAAAGGAAACTGAATTCTGTCATTAGGAAGAGTGTGACCTCTCTTTGGAAGGCATAAATACATTAATAGTGACTTGATACTACAATTTGAAAATTAATAACAACAGAAAAGGTCACAAATGCAAATGAGTGGAATATAAGGAAAGAAAAGAAAGGCTGAGTCCCTTGAAAGGAAAGATTTCTGCAACTAAGCTGACTAAAAAGAAGTCCAAGAAGAAAAAAAAAAAAAAAGGTTTTTCTATAAATGTAATGTGGTTTTATTCATTGTAACTAAACTCTAGGGAGGCCTATCTAGATGAGCTTTGCAGAGTGTCTGGCTAGATACGCTATGCAAAACATTTATTTTCTTCTAATCTTGAACAGCTTCTGTGCTGTTAATAAATCCTGGTTTTAATTAGACCACTTGAGTCTCAGACTTTTTCAGGAAAGTTTCATACAGGTTGTCCCACAGAGACAAAACTTTCAATCACAAAACGGTAGTGTAAGAAAAGTGTCCAACAGGGATTCCCAGACAAAGAGGGCAATTTCGCACTCATTTTACAGAGCTGTATTACTACAGAAAAACTAAGGTCATAGGCATTCTTCTTCCACTGACCAAGTACAAGAAGAAAATTCAAAAGAAACAGCGAAGAACAGAACATCTATGCTCTTTTTCGTTCCCCTAACTTCAAATACCTAGTCAGATAAAAGCATTGGTAAGTACTTGCACTACTACTAAATGACAAAACCCCCAATATATGCTAGTCATTTCAGAGACTAAAATTGTGAAAGGATTTTCAAATGCAGCTTCTGATTTTATCAGCCTCTTTTTGTCCCAACATGAAATGAATTAAATGGATCATCTTTTTTGAAAACATTGAGAATGCTTATTTAGTCAGTTCAAATAGCAGACCTGTAAAAAACAGGAAAAGTACAGAGAGCTCTTCAGTCAATAGAATGCTTAAAGACATCTTCTTTAATAGCTAATGAAATTTAAATTGAGAAAAATTTGAAAGATCAGGAATTTAAAAACTTTGACAAATCATGTGACAAATAACAAATAGCTACCAGTGTGAAATAGCAAACATCTGACAAAGTATGCTGTTCAGCCACTCTCTAATCTCCTATAATCTTCTTTCCTTGATGATTGGACAAATACGAAAAAGGAAAAAAAAACCATGTTGAATATTGTTTGATAATAAATTTCTGAATTTGACTCTTGAAGTGCATCTTGCAAACATAAAAAAATGCTTTGCCAGCTGTAATACATGTGGTACTTCTACTATTATAATTGTTGTTTTCTAGTCACTCCCTACTTTGCATACAGTTCTAAATAACAAACACTAGCAGCAAGTTATATTGCAGCAAGTAAACTGTCACAATATTTTCAGGACATATTTAGTCTGCAAATTTCACAAACTAGCTGTTGCAATCAGCAGAGAGGCAATGCAGCTGTCATCACCTTTGTATCTGCTTAATAATTATCCTCTAAAGAATACACAAACCAACACAAGAAATTAACCATAAAATCCACGTAGAAAAGGAGCATTGCAAAATGCAGCTATAGTATTCTGCAAGCATGGCTGTAACAACTGACTCAACAGAGGTTCTTCCAAAAGGAAAATATCATTAATTATCTCAAATTTCCCACATGCACCTCATTCTCTTAGAAAATTTTCCTCATGTTTTTTCCCTTCTAAGGGAAAGATTGTAAAACTATATGTATCAGTAATATAATTTTTCCTTTTCTCAATTTAGAAATATTTCTTTTTCTTTAGTTTTGAACTGCACCTGTTATATGACACACTGCTGTGGCAAAAGCTGTGTATACAAAGGTTGTAAAAGGAATGTCCAACATGAAAGACAAAGAAAGGTCTAAAATGGGATGTCAGTGACAAAAGTCTGACTCAGTGAAAACTAATTTTGGGTTGAGGCAGGGAAGGAGGGAGAAAAATCAAAGCTTTTCATGCACTTTTCTCTTGACCTGAGAAAGAACATGTGGGACACTTATAAAAATCTTATGCTAGATAATGAAGAGCTTCATGAAGATTCTCAGGTTCAACTGAAATAGCAACCTGCTCAAAAGGAAGAAACATTTGTTTCCCTTTTTTACCTATTCTATATATTCTCTATGGATCTAAAGACTCTTTCTGCTGTATATATTGAACCAGGAAAGAATTATATGTAAAATATATTCAACAGGTGATAATGAAACAGCTAAAAAAAGAAAATAGTGTATGATATTACAGAGATACCATATCACAACTGAGAATTCCATGGTCTAGAGTCAATGTGCAATGAATATATGGTTTTTAAAAACACTGATACAGTCAATGTCAATATTCAAACTATAGTGTCTCCAGCTACTTGGGCACTACAATTCTAAAACAAAAGTGTAAATCCTGTAGAAAACACCTTACTTCACAGGTAAGATTTCTGTTTTGAAGTTATGATTTTGCACCCACATAAACATTATTTATCAAGGAAATAAACAAAATTGCAGTGTCCTTATTTTTAGCACTTGAACACCTACAATAGTTGTGGGGTTTATATATTTATAATGTTTTTTACTGTTTTCTTTGACACTACAAGGCTTACTATACCATATAATCCCACTGAACACTTGCACTGTATTAAATCAGCTACTTCATTACTTTTAGAGACCAAAGCCATTTTCTTTTTCTATTTGTACTGCAACATCAATCATTTAAAGTATATTTTCAATTGTGTTTATATTATGAGATATATAAAGCCCACAAGGAAATATATTGTAAATAAATTATTGCTACATTATTGAATAGCAATAAAGGTTGAAAGCAAAGGGAAAAAAAAAAAACAAAAACAACAAAGCACATTACTCTCTGATAGTGAGACTGCAGCAAACAGCAAACTGCTTAATCTATAGAGACAGGACAAATGTCAGAGTAAATTCTTGAGCAGGACTATATAGCTCCAGAGAAAGATAATGGCATACTGTGCTCTTCAGCTTTAGGTCAGAGCCTGGCACCAGGCTCAGATCATTCCTCTTTTATACAATGATCCACTGCTTGCATACTCAGATGTCAGAGTTGTTGGTTAAAGGCTCATGAGGGATGTTGGTAATAAACCTCACCACTTTCATTTCTCATAGCATTGCCAGGAAATCGCAGTGCAAGCCAAATGGTTTCTATCATGTTCAAAAAACAACCACAAGCTAACAGTACAGGGAGCATCTGTAAATGTTTGAGCAGGTATGAAACAGCTGCTGAGATGAGTGATGGAGATTCTCCCAGGCCACATGATGGCTGTCTAGAACCCAATTGTGAAATGAGTGCTTGACTCACTTTTCCCTGGTTCCCAGTGGACCAATAAGAAGCAATACCCAAGGAAATCAGTGACCTTGGCAGTAGAACCAAAAAGAATGAAAAATTCTGTCCTTCTCACAGCACCTAAGAGCTGAGAGATGTTACTGGAATACAGAATAGAAACCTGAACCACCACCAAAGACAACACTGTTGTGGTATCTCTGTGTCAATGTCAGTCACTAGATGCCATTATAGAGAACAACCTTCACATTCAAATTACAGGAGAAAGCAGCTCATTTCCATACATGAGAATTTTCACAAAATTGTCTACTGATCTTGACATTAAAATATGTCCCTGAGAGGTACTAGAAACACCTCTATAAAGTTTCTTATATGTACCACAGAAAATAATTTTTCCACTACTACCAAAATTCTTGAAAGAGCATTTCTGGCAGTTTCTAAATGAGTTATACTCGCCAGAGTTTCATAAAACAGGATTCATGATCCAGCACCACCTGACAGCTGTTGCCACCAAGACTGCTGCAATGTTCAATGGCACTATATCCCTCATTAAGAGAATCCCTGACAGACAAATGTATGGGCACTCAGTACACAACAGAACGATTTTGACAGGTCACAATAATAAACATTAAAAAAATAAATGAATCTCAGCAATGGTGGGATGATGTTTATGAATATTTTTCCCAGACAGCAACTAGCCAAATCAAGCAAAGTACAAGCTTTGGTGAAAAGATGGCATCCTAACTAAAAGCAAAGACATTGGGAAAGAAAAACATGAAAATGTATAATGGCCAGCAAACTTTTCAAAAGCGCTGCTGAGTTTTAAAAAATACTATTTTTTTAAAATGTTATACAATTTCATATATATTTTATATTTACAGTTGAACAAGAGCTAGAAAGAAAAAATGGAGGCATGGCTGCTCTAGAGGTGGATATTAATCCCAAGGAACTAGCTGGTTGAGAATGTCATGGTGAGTGGAAGGCAGCTTGGGTGACACTGATGAATAATTTACAGAGTCCCTGTTCCTTTAAAAGGGAAGAAATAAACAGAAAAATAAACAATTAACTTCAAGAAGGCAAACAAATTTGGATGAATCAGTGGAAAAACAGCAAAAATAAGTTAAGAGTAATTTTTTTCCAATGGAGAAAACACGGGAATTGCACAAAATGAGGTATTTCACAGATCTTCAACAACCATAAAGTTTGACAAACACAAAAGCACACAGTTAAAAATAAGAAAAGCCAACAAACATTTTTGAATACAAATAAGAAAGCAACAAGATTATTATGAACACAAACTCCTATAAATACACTGGCAGTGAGAGAACAATAAAATATTTACCTGCCATTCTAAAGAGAGGAAAGGATATTGACAGAGTGCAGAGAAGGGGCCAAAGGATTTAATAATATTTTCCACCAATTGTCACTAAAATACTCATTTGCAAGCAAATGGCCAACCTGGTTTCTACCAAAGAGAGCTCAATTCTTAACTCTGGTAAGTGGATCTGAAGATGTGGATGAGATTCATGACTGTGCCAATCTTTGCAATCAACCACCTGCCTAAAAAAAGGAAGGTTAGGGACATGAAAGCCATTAGCAAATTTGAAAGTAAGTGTTGAATGGGCAGTACAGTTGTGATTCAAGGATAAGTACTTGAGGAGAAGTATTTTTGGTCTATGTAGTAATATATAAAAGACCAGTGTGCAAATCAAAAATAAAGCATTGAAGGAGAGTAAAACCCTTCTAAAACTTCAGTGATGAACAGCAGTACACAAGAAACATTTTTGCTATTACAGAAGCTGTCAATTGAGCTAAATCAGATTCATCTATCTCATAATTTAAATAAAATTACTATGTTTCTTCTCACTAAAAGCCAGCAGATACTATAATGAAAGAAAAAACTATTATTTACCTACCTCAAATCAAATAGTGTAAGCAGAAAAATTCTGTATGGAACAATCGTTTAGTTTCATTATTCAGTTTTTACCATAATTTCTCTTCCTTGTTTCTTCCTGGTTCCTTATCACAGGATGTCCATATATACATTATAACACAACTGACATAGTCAAGACTAAATCAGTCTTAAGATAACTTATAGCAGTGGTTGAAACCTCCATTCTTTTTACTCTTCACTGCAAGAAGACATGAGGGAAAAGACTTTAGAGGTAAACATACACAACTAAACACAAGAGTTTAGACCTGACTCTGAAATCTGACAGAACAATAAAGCCTAAATACTCTAACTTCAAGAGAAGAGCTCAGTCTCCTCAGGAAGGAGCTGCAAATATGAACACTAGACACACAAGACTTGCAGGGAATTCTTAAATATAAAAGCATTTTCTGTTACAAGATCATAATCAGAAATCTATCATGTTGGCAACTGCAGATTTTATGCTTGTCCTGTGAACAAAATTACACTATAAATATTGCTCTCCTGCTTTTGTTGTTGTTGTTGGTTTTTTTTGGTTTTTTTTTTAATTATTAAAGCAGCAAATTTTACATTAGGAGAAATAGGACATATTTTCATAAATTTTATAGAGTAAAGGTCAAAAAGAAACTCATTATTAATTTACAGTATGTATAAACAAACATTCTGCATTACACATTAGTTACATTTTATTAAGAAATACAAATGTGGGTTTTGCAGCTCAAAAGAAATATCTTTTTTAAAATTTTATTTTATGACACTGTTTTGCAGAGGAAAGAGTACACATGTACACTGAGTAAGAGGTACCGTTAATGATTTAACTTCCAATGAACACTGTAGTCATGTTGATCAGACTGAAAATGCAGGGGGTTAGGAGTGGAAAAATTAATTAATGTTTTAAAATCATTATGCTGTTCTGCTGTTGATTCTCTTGATCAATCTGTTAGTTGCTTTAAAAGACTAAGATCCTCAATTACTACACACGGCACAGAACATTAATCATATTCCTGACATTTTTCAAATCTCGGTGTGTCTGTTTTGTTTTGTAAATATGTGCGGGAGGGGAGGGGAGGGGAGGGGAGGGGAGGGGAGGGGAGGGGTGGATGGGGAGGGGAGGGGAGGGGGAGGGGAGGGGAGGGGAGGGGGGGGGAGGGGAGGGGAGGGGAGGGGAGGGGAGGGGAGGGGAGGGGAGGGGAGGGGAGGGGAGGGGAGGGGAGGGAAGGAGGAAGGGAAGGGAAGGGAAGGGAAGGAAGGGAAGGGAAGGGAAGGGAAGGGAAGGGAAGGGAAGGGAAGGGAAGGAAGGGAAGGGAAGGGAAGGAAGGGAAGGGAAGGAAGGGAAGGGAAGGGAAGGGAAGGGAAGGGAAGGGAAGGGAAGGGAAGGAAGGGAAGGGAAGGGAAGGGAAGGAAGGGAAGGGAAGGGAAGGGAAGGAAGGGAAGGGAAGGGAAGGGAAGGGAAGGGAAGGGAAGGGAAGGGAAGGGAAGGGAAGGGAAGGGAAGGGAAGGGAAGGGAAGGGAAGAGAAGAGAAGAGAAGAGAAGAGAAGAGAAGAGAAGAGAAGAGAAGAGAAGAGAAGAGAAGAGAAGAGAAGAGAAGAGAAGAGAAGAGAAGAGAAGAGAAGAGAAGAGAAGAGAAGAGAAGAGAAGAGAAGAGAAGAGAAGAGAAGAGAAGAGAAGAGAAGGCCATAAGAAATTGGAGAATTGTAAGATGAAATTGAAGTGAGAAGCAGAAACCATTAATTTCAAAAGAGAGCTTTGGATGGTATAACAACCCACTTCAGATGCATTAGTTGGATATAATTTTCCGTTTCAGTACAAGTAAGATCAAATCAAGGCAGTCTTATAGTAAAATCCTACAGTTACACTCTGAAAAGAGAGGTCATTTTAATTTCAGGGTCTTTTATTACACAGCAAGATAACTGATTGAACTGTGAAATAACATTAACAGCATAAATACATTCTCATGTCATCTCTTTAATGCATTTAGAAATTAAAGAGATATTTTCGGGGTTTTATTTGCAAGAATTATGATGAATCTTCAATTCCTTTTCCTTAGCTACAAAATATTTATATGAAGACTGTACTATTGCTAAATCTGCTGCCACTGCTAAATTTTGCCCTAATTATGAAATTAACTTTTTTTAAGGGCTGTGATGATGAAATAGTTCCAGGGGTTCAAAGCTCTTGAACAAAAGTGAACTTGTTTGCCATAAACCCACTACATTTTTTTTAGTTTTGAAGCCTTTTTCTAGAGCAAAATACTGTTGTAATTCAAAGAAAAAGTTGAAAATGATGAGTGTTTCTATTACAGTGCAAATGACTCAAAAAGGAAACTACTTATGGCCTTCAGAGGATCTACTGTCAATAGAAAAACAGCGTGGTACCTGTCGAAAAACAGTGTTTCCAAAAATCATGCAAGTAGCTTCAATTTAACATGTAACTCGTACTGAGTAACTCACACAGAGGGTTTTGGTAAGCACAGATGGTTTAGTGTTCAGTGTTCCTGAAGAACTCAAAGATACTAAGTTCAACTAAACCAGCATTCATTCAGAAAAAAAAAAATCTGAAGCATGTGTTGATGTTACTTTCATTCTGACTAGATTGCATATTACATTCAGACCTTTCTATGTAATTGAGTAAATTATATGATATTTACTCACACTCAAGGAAAATGGAACTGAGTCACTTTTGTCCTAAGACTCTCAAGTTCCTGCCTATAAATTTATAATTCACCAGTACAAAGGCTTTTGGAAAATCTCCCAAGTTTTTCTTACTATGATAATGACAGAAATCAGTATGCACTGAAATGGCTTAGAATCAGTGAGGCTACATCCTCCTCCAGCTACAACCCCCTTAGTCTGAACTAGGATACTGATCCCAGATAATTCAGGCAGGTATTATTACAATTTGTGGAAACTTTGATGAAAACCTCAATGCATAAAACCTACTCTACTGTTTTTATTTTAAGGTCTTAGCCAAGTATGTGCAACACCTCTCTCAAAAGATTATCTATTAATGCATGAATATGTGCAGGGACACAACACTTAACACCAGCAGCTTCACAGTTCTGAATGTACTTAGCAAGAAACAACCTAACACTTTTATTTACGTGCTACCAAAAATACCTTCAGGAAAATACATAAACATGAAATGAAATGTAAAGTTGCAGCTGTCAGTTCAAACTTATCCATTGCAAACTTATCCCTCAGTGCCAAACCATCACTGACTTAGGAACAGATTTGTCTACCGGAAAAATAGCAGATTGTAGGAATGAGGTTAAATACATTTTACTGTTACGATAAGTACTTACAACTAACAGAACAAGGAATACATTTATTTTACAGTTGAGAGCTAGTTGCTATCAAGTGAGAAAAGTAAAAATAAAATACTTAGAACTCAAGACTTAGTTGATATATTACTTTTAGTATGGCAAAGAAGAACAAAGAAGCAGCTCAAAACTTTCAGTGTAGACGTAACACTGAAGTAGGTAGATCAGCTATTATGTTTCAATCACAAGACTAGCAATAATGGTAAATATGCCTAGATTTTAATTAAATTTGCCATAGACTTGAGTATCTCTGACTAACAGTATTTAAATTTCTTCAGTCACATAATGTTTATACAACTTCACAATTGTTCTTTAAGACATAAAGAACTATACATAGTTTTTCATTCAAGAAAAGAACTATCTGTATTATAAACAACTCTGATTATATTCCATATATAATCACCACCTACACTTCAAGAGTATTGTAGCTAATCTGGATCATATTATTAGCATACTCTTGGTCTGAAATCTGTATTATCTTAAAACATAATACCAAACTTTGAAATAATAATTCCTGTTTCCTGCTTTTCTGCATGTGTCCATAGAGATGCTTATGTCTTCATTTAAAATAGTCCACATATATTTTAATGCCACCTAAAGACTCTTCTTTTTAATTCTTTGTGGTGATTTACTGTATCACTGTCTTATAATATTTTTCCAATATTTTCACTGTAGATTTTTAATGAAATTTCCACTCTAGTCCAGTTTAATTTGTATGTAGAAATAATTCCTCCTCCATAGATACCTAAATAACAGTAAGAACTTTTTCATCATTTTAAATTCTATTTCTAATAGAATTCATCCATAATCTTTAAAAAAATTCCTCTTATCAGGAGCACTACCTTCTTATTTTTTAATGTTTTGATCTCAAGATCACCTTGCTATGCATGCCCAGAAATTAATCATGATTTATGCTCTGGAATTCTTCGAGTAATTTCACTTGGCTATAGAAAAACACATGCAATTTCCAGTAAAGTTTTCCATACAAGTTTTCCCTGTGAGCCTAGGGAGCAGTCCAAAGGCATCACTGGCATTAATAGTCATGTGTGATAATGTGGAATTTATGCTAATCAAATAAATTTTTGAATTAGGATAGCTGCACCTAAAATTCTTAACATTCCATGGCTCAGATGTGTTATTCACTTGTTAAACCACTTATGCTTAAGAATAACATAAGCCCAATGTAAAAAGAAAAGCAACTCATCAATGACAGAACAGACACTAAACAGAAAAGAATATTATAATCTCCTCTGACATTCTATTTATGCAGAAGAAAGGTGGGAACCTTTATTTTGAGTTCCTAGTCTACGGTTGATTACTAAGTATGTTAATTCAGTAGGTTTTGGGTAATCTAAAACAATTTTAAAAAAAAGATAAATTCTTAAACTTAGAGATCCACTTTTAACAGCGCCTTTGTGATTTCTCAAGGAAGATTTGATTAAATATTGTTGCTGAATTAAGGTGGACGACCTGCCAAATGAACATAATTTTAGTAAGTGTTTTTCGACTTGAAACCCTGCAATAGACACAGAATCAACTCTGTTGACCAGCTTAAAGAAACACCCTCTGAGGTTCAGAAGCTGAACCTAACAGAGTCCTCATGTGGAATTCTATTAGGAGAAACAGACAGCTAAAATTTCCCTTCTTATTCCCTTTTATAAGGCAGTTCTCCAACTAGACATTCTAAAATAAATCATGAAATCATTCTCTAAAGAGACTGAATTATTTGATCAAATGGCTCAATGAAATTATGTGGTAAGTGTAAGTGGACTCTACTTTTTTCAAACTACCTATACTGTGACTACAAGTTTTATTTTTTTCCTCTCACTTATAATGTACTAGATAGTACAGCTGAGCACTTAAGATCTAAAAAGAAAACTGAAAGGCAAAGGTTGAATTGATTTGTCAGGGTAAATGCAGCTAAGAGGAATACTATTCCTATTACAAAGAACGATGAAGACAGTCTTCTGACAAGGAAGAAGAGATGCCTGCTACAAACACATTTTTGCATCTTTCTCAAATGTAAAGAAGGTACTGGTACTGTGTTATGCTGTTAGGCAACATGTTACTTGATCTCAGCAATAGCCAGTGGGCCACAACATACCCAATTACTTGCCTTACATTGACAATTTATTGACCTACTGAAGTCAATTAAAATGGTCATGTGCTTAAGGGTAGATAAATTGGTTTAATCTCTTATCAAATCAAAATTTCAAAGAATATGTTCTTTATACAATCCCTTTAGATGTTTTAATTTCTATGTGCAGTCCTGGTGGCTTCCATTAGCTCATATTAAAATAGCTGTATAAAACCTGCGTGAAAATTCTTTCTAAGGATGTAACTCTGTTTAAAGCAAAGCAATGTATTCTGTATATAAATCGTTTCTTTCCTATTCCAAATTTTATAACCTCTGCCTCTGTGTAGGGAGGCAACAGTGCTTTTCATTGTTGGGAAAGTATTAGCATACGGGGTGCATATTTGATTAATGCACATGAAATGAATGCTGTCTTCTTTCTACAGCTCTTGCTTTCCCCAGTATACCCTTTCAGAATAGTGCCTACAGAACAGGCATTTTTGAAAAGAGGTGCTTAAAATGTGAACAGAAAAAACAGAATCGTATGTATTGCAGATAAAATTGCCTAGTATGCCACCTCTGCTCTCTATGCACTAGAGCAAGATTGTTCTCCATGATACATTTTCTAGTATTCGACCGATGAAATTCTTAATGTCCTAACAGAACTTTTATCATTCCTCTTGGAGATAATTTCCTCTTAATATGTATTTCTGAAGATGTTTTCTTCAAGATTCGACCCATATTTTCTCTTTTAATTTTATCATACAATATCCTGTGTGAGAACACCCTACATATTCCTTCCTGTCTTTGGTCTTAATATCTACAAAAAACTTCACATAATCCTTTCCTAATCTGTTATCTTATATATAAACGTTTTTGGTTTTTTTTTTTTTTAATGAATGATAACTTGACCATATGTATCATTTTAACACATAATTTGAACTACATATATGTATATATATGCAATACATAAACACACACAAAGAAGCATATATGTGTATAGTATAGACATATATGTTATGTTTCCCTCTTAAAGAAAAACTTCCATTGTCCTCACTTTTTCTCATCACAAAATCATCTTAAACAACATATTGGGATATTGATTTATGTATGTTTGGACAGCATTGCATCTACAGTCTGGTAAAGAATGTGTTTCTACCATACAATAGTGAACATTTGTGTCTAATACATCTATATAACAATGAAGCATCTACAAAATACTGAATTATGAACTATCTCCCTTATATAGTAGTCTGTAATCATAACAGATTTTGTTTAAAAAAAAGTTTTCTCTTTTTCTTTAGGTCTACTTATGGAAAAAGGGCAATCTCACTCTTAAATGTCGGTAGCATAGTTTGAAAAGAGATAGCATAGTTGAAAAAAAAAAATATTCCACGACTTAATGACATTTGACTTGTGCTACTGACTCCTGTGCTATCACAGAATTCAGGAAATATGTTCTAGCTTAAACCACTCAGTAACTGAAAGCTATTAAGTCTGGGTTAGGTAGAAAACTGTCAGATATAATTTAGATAAAGCTGATTCTTCATTGATGAGAGGTAGCTACATTAGAAGCAACTCGGCATCAGGCAGTCCTGTTTTCTATGGTTCATTTAATAAAATTATAACAACTGTAGCAATTAATCCTGAATAATTAAAAAGTTGATGACTTAGTTTTGTTATGTATCAGCAAGTATATACATGCTAATTTAAAGAATAAATATAGATTCACTAGACATACAACTGCAGAGAGCAAGATCCACATTTCTCATATATACATATAAATGGGCATCTGATATTACACAGGAGAATTTGCTTTGGAAATAAGGACAAAACTTTTATGCAGTTTCTACGTACTTTTACTACTTATCTAAGCCAAACTCAAATTGAGTGAATTCACAGAAAATAAGGCGGTGAGAATTCTTAGACACAATTAATAATTTAACTACTATTTTTCCTCTGAAAAAGAGTATACTGTTGGACACATAAGGCCAAATTAGCATTTTTTTTTTCTTGTTTGCCAACTAAAGTCTTAAACTTGCCATTTCACTGCTCTGTTTAATAGCTCAAGCTGCTAAAAGTATCAGAAACATTTCTAATCTTGTGCGGAATTCTAGAGGTCATAGGAATGAAAATTGCACAACAGCAATTACCTGTGGAACAGACCCTGTACAATAGATAAATTGCTGTTACAAATCCAGGTCCAAGCAACACAGTCTAGCAGATTGAAAACACATGGTTTACTCAAATATGAAAATACATTGATTCACTATATGACTGATCTTACACCTAGTTAAAGAATTTTGGATTTCAAGCAATAAGGAAAGTGAATAATTACATTATTAAAATCTAAAGATGTTTTAAACCCTTAAATTCTACTTTATAATGTCACATTTGGTATCCAAAACTTATCTTTACAGCTTCTGATCTAAAGTGATCTAAAGGCATTTCAATTTTAGAGTGAAATGACGTGTCATCTATAGATCTTTAGTATCAGCAAGAATCAATGAAGTGGCAATTTGCAGTAATAGGCAAAACCTAAATATGGCACACCTGGGAAAGAAGTAGCTCTGAGGACCAGAGCAGACTTATCCCAACTGTCTTTATTCCAACAAAGGCTGCATTAAGCCAAGCTCTCTCACTCTGTTAAAGTTTTAGCAGGCAATAAAATTAATGTTCCTCTACATATTGATTTTTCACTTCATAAAAATGTAACACTCTGCAAAAGAAAATTTCATCTCATTGCAGGTTTTGGTATTTGTTTCTTTCTTTGGCCTAATTTCAACTGGCAACCAAAGTGCTTCACACCCAAGGCTGTCCCAATGTCACCGATCCCTCTGTTCAGATAAAGTAATGCATTGCAGCTGCTATGTCATTGTCACAAGAAAAACCCAACACCAAAACTCCTACTTGCAGTGATACAAAGTTAGTCTAAAAGCCCGTTTAACTCTATACAGTGGATGGCTTCACTGGCCTCCAGTAAAACATCTTTAAGTCAGGGATTCCCCACACCAGTTCAACAACGTTTTTCAATTTTCAAGGAAAAAATTATAACACACCCAGATACAAAAGCTGGTTCTTTTCTTAAACAGTACTGAGTTATTCTATCTGTTTTGAAAAATTTTGGAATGTAAAATAGGATAAATAATAATAGGATATTAAGTGTGGAGTATCAGTAAAGAAACCAAATAACTGCAATAAATTCAGACATGACGCCTTGAGATGAAAGACATCCCACAACTAAATATAAGTAGTTAAGATCATTCTTAGAAAGATTTCTTAAGCGGAGGGTACGTCTAGGAATGAAATTAGACCTAGTGATCTCTACCTCTATTGTAAAAGACATGGAGAGTTATTGATCTCACTTTGGTATTTCCAAATACAAGCTGCTACGCAATGAAATTTATCCACTAGAAAAACATTAAAAATATTTAATTGGTTTGAATTTTATCATACTTGACCCAAACTAAGTGTATTTAAATTTATTTCCTCTCTCTTAATATTTTATATAATTATTTTATACTATAAATAGTCTGACAAGAAATCCATAATATAATTTCTCCTACTATCTTGGTGAAACTCCCTTTTCTGAGAATTTGTTTGCCTTTGCTGAGTTTCTTGGCCTGTTGTTTCCATTTGAATCCTACTGAAAGATGAACCTTAGAACTACATAGATGTCATATTTTAGATTTCATATTAGATTTCACATTAGATTTCATATTTTTCTTCCTCTGTATAACTCTTTATGACAAAGCATTGATTTTTATAAAAACTAGACCAGTAATAATATAATTAGGAATGCTTAAAATTATAGGCATCTTAGAACCAATTTGCAGAGCAAACTGGAAGAAAGTATTATTTCTATGTTACAGATTTAAAATTTAAAAGTACAAATTAATTAAGACATGAACAATAGCTGGCACATCACACAGTGAGTATAAAAACTTTGACCAATACTCTACATCTACTGGGAATGGTAGCAATAATGCAGGTGGTCACTGAGTTCTTATTCCCCCTGGCTCAGCTTCTGTTACTGCCACTGCTAGAAATAAGAAATCAAAATAGTATGGCAAGGTCTTTGAAAGACAAAGCTTTTCATCGCCTCCATAAAGCAAAGTATGCTTCTCAGTGGCACATCTGTATTTATCAGTGTTATCAAACGAAAGAATTTTGTTCAGTTGCCATACAACAAAATTTATTGTTTTATGGTCATAATAATGTGGCACTGTATTTTGCAATTCAATTACTTAGCACCATCTGAACAGAAATCATTCTTTCTTTGTTTAGTATAAAATTATTTTATCAGAAGATTCTTCTCATCAGTCCCTTGTTTAATTGCTTTTGTCTTTAGCAACCACAGCATTCAGTTTTTTAATTATATGTTTGGGTAGGCCCTAAATCACTGCAACACACATGCACAGGACAACCATCATTTGCTTCCATGGTAAAGAACTGACTGTGGCTAAACACTGTCATCTGTAGAATTTACATAAACACATTAATTAGCCTTCCTTTGTTTCTCTTCAAAACCGTATTAAAATACCAGACACAGCTGTCTCTACAAAAGATTAAATTCCTGTCCTTTCTAATTCATGATGTCACCCCAGTCACAAGCAATTTCCAGTAGCTTCACTTTCAAAGGAAGGACAACTAATGAAAACACCACTATAAAATTTTACACGTGAAAGTTGTGCAGATATTCTACAAAAAAATTTAGTATTCATTTGAGGCCTCTTTCCCATAGTAATGGGCAAAGATATATAGGCCAGCATTCCAGAAGCTAAATCAAACTTCACTTCCAATAAAATAAGCAGTTACAATGACACAAGCTGAGAGTTTGTCCTTCTATTAGAATATTGCTTTCTCACATACTGTGCTGGTTTTGCCTGGGGTAGTTAACTTTCTCCACCATAGCTGGTGTGGAGCTGTGTTCTGGATTTGTGCTGGAACCAGTGCTGATAACACAGGGATGTTTCAGCTGTTGCTGAGCAGAGCTTACCCAGGGTCAAGACCTTTTCTGCCTCTCACCTCAACCCACCAGTGAGGAGGCTGGGGGTGCACATGGAGGGTACCCAGCCAGGACACCTGACCCCAAGTGACCACAGGGTTATCCCAGACTATGTGGTGTGCTCAGCATAAGGAGCTGGGGGAAGAAGAAGGAGGGTGGGGACATTCAGAGTGATGGTGTTTGTCTTCCCCAGTCACTATCATGCATGATGGAGCTCTGCTTTCCTGTGGATGGCTGAACAGCTAGCTGCCAATGAGTAGTGCTGATGTAATCTCTTGGGGTTTTGCTGGAGTGCATGGTCTTCTCTTTACCTGTTAAACTACCTTATCTCACCTCATGAGTTTTCTCATCTTTACCCATCCTCTCCCTCATCCGTCTGTGAGGCAAGTGAGCAAGCAGCTGTGTGGGGCTGAGCTGCCCCCTGGCTTTATAATGACACAGGCACAATGAAATTAATTTACAGGGTAGCATTTAAGAATGAGCCAAGTCATTGTGGCTTTACTTTTTCTGATAGGGGTGATCAGTTATAGCAGAACACTTTATGGAAACGTATCATAGTCAAATCATCACATGAATATATGGAATAAAGTAAATGGGTCAATGTGGTGGCCAAAACAGCCTCTCAGAGACTAAGAATGAAAATTTCTCAATCTGAAGAGCAATAGAAACACTAGAAGAGGAAAAATTAGTAAAATTATAAGATATTATATTAGAAAATAATGACAAAATTGAATTATTTTATTGCCACAGTCAATACACCTATTCCTACACTGTTGCAACAGATGAGGAAAAAAGGAAAAGGACAAAGAACATGGCAAGAAAGTCCATTGTCAAGAGACTGAACCCACTTCTTCTAATAAAGAGATAATAATCTCTTACACTGTATTGAAATCCATATAATTACCTTTATTCCTTACTTGATATTAATGAAAACACTACAGTTACAATAAAATGCCACATATCACACAACATTTGTGACCACAGATGGAAAATTTAAAAGATAAGAAAACCAGTGTGAACACTCACTTTCTCACCTGTTTCAGCATAATACTCTGTTTAAGAGAACCAGGCAAGAGAATGTTCACAAATGAAAAACAGGATTAAAACAAAATGTTATTAACAAACTCTTAATTGCATTTATGGCATAACATAGTTTTAGCTTTTTAATCTAATGAACCAAAATTTCTTTATCAATCAATAGTGACAGGCATGGTACTGACATCACTTACAGAACAAGGGCTCAACACTACACAAATATTATTCAGGTTAATTTTTTCCCAAGACCAAGCCTCAAGTCTCGGTCCACAGAGAGTTATATTATCACTTCTTTAGAAAAAAACCCTAAAAATGCATAGAAAGGGTTTATTATACTATACACAAGCATTATAATCAATATTATTTTTTATCTTCACTATGGAATTGAGAGTCAAGACCTCACTATGGAATAGACCCACATCTCTGTCTAACCTCCAGAGACTCGATACTGGCCAGCATTGATGTTTATTAAACAATAAGCTCAAAGGTTTTGAATACTTAACATAAACTAATGCTTATCATAAACTAACTTCACTGAGCTGCCAAGGTATATTTTGAATACAGAAGGACAGTTTTACTGAAATACTAGCATATTTAAATGCATTAAATTAGCAAGAGGAAAAATATTAAAACAGCCTTGGTCACCCAGCCCCATTATACCTACACACCCATACTTTAAATCACTACCTAGTAATAGATAGTTATTACTTGGTAACCACTGAGTTCCAGAATGAAAACTGGGGCCCCTGAACCAATTAAAGAAAGCATGAAAGGCTATGAGATGAAGGATGTGCTTTGCAAAAGACTCCTAAGTGCACCTAGATTTGTAGTAGTAACTGCATTAAGCAAATCCATCAGCTGCAGAGGGCAGATGAGTGTAAGAGTAGAGTAGGCTATTGGCCATGACAGGAAATGTTCACAAGCTGCTCTAACTGGCCATGCTTCAGCAAAGCATTTAAGGATGGTGCTAAAGGGCTCTCTTGGCTAGAATGCCTTCTTGAATTGAGCCTAATGGCCTTGTGGAGTTAGGGCCAGATAAAAACATGCATTGTTCCTTTTTTGTGCACAAAACTGTTCAAACACAGAGTGTTCAGAGAAGTGAAGCATTCAACTTCCTTACTGTTTAACAGAAACAAGAACAGGATGTGATTAACAACTATGGAAATATACAAATTTCATATGTATTGACAGTCATATCTGCTATCATATCAGCTGACTATAAACATATTTGAGACACTCTTTGTTGTAATGAATTAATTTGGTTTATGTTGTGTTTTATTGGATTTGAAATCTGTATCAAATGGTTTGATATCCTTATTCAGCTGTAACCTAACTCCTCCACTCCCACTTCTCCCTTATTGGGTAGTGTCTTGTCCCTGCCCCTGGGCTCTGCCCCCCAGGGAAAAGGCCCGAGCATGGGCAGGGCTGAGCACTCTGGCACGGGAAAGCGATCGGGGAAGATCTGCAGCCGAGCAGGGCAGGACTGGAGAATAAAGCAATATTTTCCCTCCGGACAAAGAGCAGGCTCTTTCTTTTTGCCATCGGCAGTCGTCTGGTCTTGTGGAGAAATACAACAACTCTTCACTGCAAAGCTGGAGTGATAAAGACACAATGATGTTTATTGGAATGAGTGTACACTTACAAAAATGAGTGTGAGAAGTGTATTTTTATTACAATGAAAACATTAGAGTATGCTTTGGCTGAAACTTTGAAGTTTAGAAAAGCATGCAAAGCATCTTTATTTTTTTAAAGATGTTTTTAGAGTAATTTCTGTATTGCAGATATATATACTCTTTAAGTTGGCAATTTCTCTGAAAGTGACAGTTCGCATACCTATGGGAGGAAGCCATTTACCAAACATTACTATGTCATCCTTCTTCAGCAAGAAAAATGCCAACACCTCTATCACCAATGGTAAAAATATTTATAGAAAAATATCTATAGAAAACACTTATTTTTGTGTATAGATGTGTAACCAAATCAAAAAAAGCAGAAGATATCCAGAAGAATATGCTTGTCTTCCAACTATTTTTAGTGTAATTTATTACTTGGTGTTATTAATTATTAAAGAAAACACATATGTAGTTTGCGTTATAAGTTGTATAAATACTATGAACTACTGAACAAATTAAATCTTTTTATTTGTTTACAGCCCTTAAAGAGGATGACATTTCTCATAATAGATATCCTTGTACAGCCTGACTTTTGGGGCTTTGAAGGCTTCAGGGAGGAATCACCGCAATACACAACTTGCACTCAGAAAATCTGTTCTTTACGTCTTAGGAAATAAACCTCAGCCTCACTGAATACTAGTAATTATATCCAATTTCTTTCCTCCATGAAAAATGCATGTTCCTGGTTCTTCTCAATTCAGCTCTACCTTCTAACATTTCTAGTATAGGGTGGGGGAGATTAAATTTTTTTAAGTCAGAAAGAAAGCCTTTATTATCTGTCTAATTTTCAGCTTTTAGAATTATGTATTTTATATATTCCATGTGACAAAAATATCAAGCTGTTTCACAGTACTAGGAGAAAAAACCTACCCAGCACATTTACTGATTAATCAAGAATTTTACTCCCAGATGGTTATTGTCCCTCATTTCTATGAAACAAATCATCATTGCCAGCAAATACACATTTGTTCCTCTGCTAACATTGTCTACATCTTAAACACATTTTCACTTTGCCAGTGCATTTCTCTTTGAGTAGAATAAAAAGAGAGTGTATTTCTTTATTCTACAAGGGGACATAATAATTCCTAATAATACCTAAGAGAGAATCTCTATTTCCTCAAGTCTAGCAACCCATCTTGCCCTTCTTCCTTTTAGAATTCATGTTTCGATCATATGTGACCCAAACTACAAACAGAATTTCAAATTAATTCCCACCAGTACCATGTACAATGCCTTTAATATTTTCTTTCCACTTCTAAAAATGCTGTAATACATCCTGATATGTCTTTACACTTGTCTTTTTCCATTGCCATGTCACACTTATGGCTTTAGTCACCCTGAGACTAATAAAGCCAGATCTCCCTCTTCCTCTGACACTTTCAATTATAACTCCCAACTTACAACAAAAAAATCATATTAGTTCCTAATTAGACTTTGCACTACACACTTTTTGTTTCACTCACCCTTCCTTCTCTGACTTTTATTCTGACTTTCACATCTTTTTCTATGGGCTAGTTTTCCAGCCTTTATTTTTGCACTCAGAGAAATATTTTTAGGCTACATATAATACATATATTATATACAGAGAGAGAGAGAGTAATATATATATATATATATCTGAATATATTTTTTTCAGAGAAATATAATTAGGCCACAGTTCAAGATTAATTTCAGTAGCATTGATCTGAATTAAACTAATCTAAGAGTGGAAAAAGTGTGGCTCCATATTGGCTCCCCTATCCAGTTTATCATACAAGTTCTACCAACATTCAACACAAGGGCCAGAACAAGCCCAGAAGGGAGGATGCGCTTCCTTCAACTGATGTAACACACAGACACATCAGCCTGCTCCAGAGGCATTACCCACTAGTCCTTCACTAGCCTCAGCATGTCCAACAGCTGACTGCCATAATCTGCTCTTTGCTATTAGCCTTTATCTTTTCCTGGCTGCTGCACTTGCTTGATCCATCACTCATTGCACTGCTTCAGCATGCTAAGAACGTAGATCATCAGTCACCTGTTGCCATTATCCTGACAGGGCTAAGCAAAGGGTCAGAGAGAAGAGCCTGTGGAGGGGATAGGAACGCAGCTGCTGATGGCAGAAGGTTGGGAAAACTGCAACCAGGAAGTTAATCTGCAAAGGTTGTTTTACAGCCCAGTACGAGACTGGTAAGAGCTTGCTGCTCTCAAAGGACCAGATCATTTTTGCCTTTTTCCTCTCTGTGTTATTACTGTTCCTCTTCCCTTCTTCCAGCCATGCACTCCTGGTCTGGGCATTGCTCAGTTCCTTTGTGAACTGCCACTCACGCCCACCTCAGAGGCAAGGACTGCCTGAGACACTGGGAGTGACTGCATGCACACATGCAGTCCAACAGGAATACTCTGCAGGGAGAGAGACATGGAGGCACAACCATACAGCTCTTTTCTTTTCCATCTCTTCTCCTTTTAGCTGTTTTATCAATGGATTGTAATACAAATAAAGAATAAGTAGTATCAATAATGAACAACTAAGCAAGAAATTTGAGTTGCTTTTCATATACCAAATCACTACTACTCAGTGTTAAAAACAATATACCAATTTAATTGTTCAAAAGGTATTTAGAAGTTGGGAAGATTTAAATTATTCACTCATCCATACTCCACAATATGAGCTTATGGTAACTGTGATTGCCTGGTGGGTCAAATAGGAAAGTTCAGGAAAAAAAATATGCCTTTCCTTCAGAAAAAGAGAAGAAATATACTGTATCGCAGTGTCCCTCACAGAGCAGTGACTCCGTCCACCCGAGCTAGCCGGACACTGCGGTCAGATGGGGAACACTCCTCTGGATCCTGGGAACCAGAGAAGCAGCTAAGGGGGCTTTCCGTCACGGGAGAGACCATGCCGAAGACAGAATAAGGAGTCCGACTCAGCTGGAGGGCAAAGTCCAAGGTCTTTATTAAGTCCCAGCAGGGACATCCAATCCAAACCTCAGGGAAGCCGATCCAGCAGAGTACCTGGGGCAAGGAGCTCCGGGCTTAAATGCAGGGGAGGGTCTAAGGGAGGAGACAAACAAACATCCAGTGAGGGACAAGGTGGGAGTGGAATAGGGTTGGAGGGACATTCAAAGAAATCAAGGAGAACAAAAAGGGAGGAACTTCCTCGGCTCCTGCCCTATCATTCACAATAGAGCAATTGATGTCCTTACCCAAACTCTCTAGAAGCTGGGAGGAACAGCCGAATGACAGACAGGGCCCGTAGGAGGGGACTGGGAGGAATGTGGGAGGATTGGCAGGGAAGAGGGGCAGGGACAAACCCAGGAACATGACATTTCTCAGGAGAACAGGGGAGTACAGAACAAACCATTATGACGAAAATAAATAACAAAATATGAAAATAAATAACACATAGCACAGTGCAACAATACTGGGTATATTTCTGGACACCACTCTGCAGCGCTGAAATAGGCACTGACCATCTTGTCACATTAGAGTGCGGGCATACTTACTGATAGAGAAATATATCATTCAATAAGGTCTCTTGTCCAAATATTTATGACTTAATTACTTACTTGTATAAAGACAAACTTCTGCTTTAAAAAAAATCATGAAAATTTAATGAGGACAGAAGGCATTAGAGTAGACTTGTGAAACAAACTCTATCTCCAAGGTAGCAGCTGAGAAAACGTCCCAGTTATTATATGACTTGAGAATGGAAAACAGGTTCTGACACAATTAACCTTTTGGCAATACAGAAAAGTTATTAAAAAGACTAAGTGGTGTTTTCTTGAAGGCCAAAATTTGTACAACTCACAAACCCACTCAAACTCCACTACTTCAAAACAGATAAACACACAAGGAGCAGTTATAATTAACTTCTGTTTTCAAAAGAAGTATTAGATGTACCAGAACATACCAGTCTGGATGTCAATTTTCTTTCTTTGGAATAAATGAAAAAAGGAGATGAAGCATGCCAAATACTAACACAGGAAACAACATATGAAGCAATAATAAGGGGAAGGACACAACTTCTAAGCATAACAAGGTAACAGTTAATACCTGACAGAAAAATTTATTGTGCTCTTAACCAAGTCTCCTGTTAAATGTGAAGTACCGCTGTGAATCTGTGAAATGGATTCCAGGATTAAGACTTAACAAATTTATCTCCTCCTGAGCCACCTTACATCCTTATGAAAATACGTATTTTTATTTCTATTTTAATGGCATGCACCCTACTATTGCTGTTGCAGGTAATTTTACAAATAGCAATCAAGGGCAGTTTTACCAATCAAAATGTTGCTGTTCTTCCATTGCAATTTAAAATATTTTCAGAGTTTTTTGCTAATTTAACATTCTAGCTAAGTACTGGGATAATCTCATCTGCAGATACACTTATGTTATCTAAAACAAAGTTCAGTAGAAATTCATATCTCACATACACACATGGATGCACACTTACAAAAAAGATCAGGACAGAGACAGGATTACAGCAAATTTCATCCAGGATAATATACAGAAAATTAAGTGCTAATGAGTTGTAGATCTCAAAATTACTTATGTCTTCTATTCCTCTTTCTAAAATACCTTTGTATTAATATTTCTTAAGCATATAGGTGAATTTCTGATCACACTGAAATCAGTAATTCACAAATTCTCTTCAACAAAACCAACAGTATGCCTGGGTTTTTACTTATATATGTCTCCCAGTTTTATATGTATTATGCATTATGTTTTATATTTTATTATGTATTATGTATATATAACTTTTTCTTTTTTTCTTTTTTCTAGCTGATGGGTAATTTGGTTTCCAAGCATATAAATAGACTTTACAATAGGCCTTGGAAAAGTGACTACAGCATATGCAGTAATTGCTACCCTGAAAGCCTCCATTTCAGATTTTTCATGGCTTCAAGAAAACCAGTAGTAAATTTCTCGTTCTACAATTTTAGTTCTGAACCAAATCATGTAAAACATTTTATTACAACATCTATCTTATTCCCTACAAGTATGTTTGGGAATGATTTGTCAATGAAAGTGAGAATGATTCTATGATTGCTTGAGATGTTATCAATAAATAACTGCAAATGAACTTCCAGTTAAGCTCCATGATGCTGATGCTAAATGTTTCATTTCCACAATCTCTTCAGAAAGCTAGTGCATTATCCCACTGAACTAATGAAATACAGAATTACATGGTATTAAAGGTGAGGTATGTGTTTATAGAAACAATTGAATGCTTTGAAAAATAAAGACCTATAGTATTTAATTGTTTAAAAGCAATTTCTCTCCTTCTTTAAACCTTTTTAAAATTCTATGAAAATTTTAATATTCACAGGATTTTCACAGAGGTAAACTAATAGAAGAATGGTTCTCAGAACAAAAAGATCTCCCATGTATTATAGAGCTCTTGAATACTGGAGCTCTTCTGAAAGGGTTGATTAATCATACTATTTAAAGGTTGTGACACATTTATGCCCAAACTAATGCAGGCAAAGGTAGTAATTCACAGTTACAAACCTGTGCAAGAGACAGCTTATGTGTTGGGACACTTGGTTTTAAATTCCAGACCTTCTGGACCCTGCCCATTTCTAGTATTGAACTCACTCAGTTAGCATAACTTAACTCACCTGTGTTGAGATACAAAGAGGGAGGGGGAAAAAAGCCTAATTTTTTTTTTTTTTAATTTGATTTGCTTTTAAAATCCTTTGTCACTAAGGTTGACACAGAAGAACCATAAAAACTAAATAGAGATAATTCACATTCCTCCTTAGTCAAGATCATAAACTTTAGGTTCACTTTTTTTTAAAACAAACAAACAAACAAACAAACAAACAAACAAAAAAAACAAGCTGCAGAATTTAAAGCACAGAAATAGGTGTTGATCATAAATATACTGAAGATGGAAGACCAATTTTAAATAAATATTTAAATGGATTTTAGTAAATTATGAACATAGGCCTTCAAGCTCTATAGAACCAAAATTTAGTCAAGGCAGAGACTTAGTCAAGGCTTCTCTAGAGAAACAAAGGATATTTGGTGCCATCAGCACCTTTGGAGTACAGTCGTGCTTATCATGAGTAAAGAAAAAGCCATACTGGCCTATGCCAAGTAAAAGTTCTCAACAGTTCATCCAAGCCAGAATACTGACATTTCAATTTATTTGGCTTACAAGCTTCCAAAGCATTTACCCATGAAACATTTATATACCTTGCTTCATCTATTTTCCACCAAAAAGAAGAAAAATGGACTGAATCCCTGATTTTACCTCTCCATGATTTACACTGAGAAATGAGGTTGTAGCAGCTGACTCCAGGAGAGTGAAGGGCAGCTATTGCTTAGGCAGCACTTACCCATAGGTGTTTCTCGTGCCTGTCCCATGGACACATTTTATTGCAAAGAAGGGAAATTCACAGAAACAGAGCCTATTACACAGGTCTTAGGCTGACAGCAATATCCTAGGGTCAGACTGGCCATGTGTTGAGCCCTAATAAGGCAGACCACCTCAGACCAGTGTTTAAACCAAGATTACAGGAGTCTTTCTGCCACAGCCAAAGAACGGAATAGATTACACGCAGACCTGCCCCTGACATCCTTGAAAGTCTGTGATACATAAGACACCTTGAAAGAGGAAACAGAGGACTGGAATCTGCATCCCTCTGGACAGAAGCTAGCAAAGACAAAGACCAGAACAGTCAGTGTTGAAGACTTCAGAAAAAAGGAAGGTGAACTGCCCTTTCTGAAAATTAGGGGCAGGGTGGGAGAAAGCAATTGCATGTTCTTTGCACAATCGCAAAGAGGAGGAAAACATTGGGCACAGGAAAGATGAATCTGTGGAAAGTGAGATTCAAAGCTGAAGGTAGTTTATAATTAGCTCGAATATTCAATTAAAGGCTTTTAAACGCAGTGTAGGCAGCAATGAAGTTTGGCTTCTCTCCAAAAGTAGTTGCACTCATACTCAGCACCAGGATGGTCTCAGGAGAGATTAGTGAAATTAATGGAATTACTAGAATTTCCTCTCCTGGTCAAAAGTTAGTGCTCCTGCCCGATGTACCAAATTACTCACCATTTAGGTTACTCCTGAGGCACATTTTTAAATAGCAATATTGAGTCTCCTTTATGTTTAGTTCAATATTCTCCATGTGATATAACAGAAGCCACGACAAAAATATGTGTCCTGAGAGTACACTTAGGAAAATACGAGAATGTATCAGCAGTTTGATTTCTCCCTCTTCGACCCATGCATTTTAACTTCTTGGGTTTCCAGTTTGAATGTTATTACTATTTCATTAAGGCCATAACTATCTGTGTTCTGGTTCCTAAAAGCCTCTTTGGCATAACATTCAAATTACCAGTAATGAGAAGAATACGCTCTTCCATCATCAAGTTTGTTACCTTGATGAATATCTCTCTGTAGAAAAATATGAAATGAGTTAATGTACCTGCCTATTAAATCCACTTCAGGAGATGGCTGAACATATCAATGGCCTCTTAGCTAAAGAAAAATTCAACCTAAGGCCCAAGGAAGAAATACAGATGTATCTAAAAAGTGGATATATTGCAGCTATTTCTTACAGTACTCAGAGAAAAAGTAGATGTCAGCAAAATTAGGAGTGCTAAAAGATCACACTTTAAAAAGTTAGACAATTTTGAAGCTTTAGGATGTTGCATACAAAAAATAGTTAGGCTTATATGATTTTTTTTTTGTGCATTTAAGGCTTTTTTGCTACTTCCTTGTAGCTGAACTTAGATTATCTGTCCTAATAAGAAAAAACACTAAACAAACAAACAAAAAAGCCCAAACAAAACAGGGAAGGAAAAAAAAAAAAAAAACAACAAAACACAACAATCAGGAGAAACTGATGAGAGTACTCAACCAGCTGAGTGAGGCTTCTATTTAGTGATCAAAGTGGCAGATTGGAACAAAATTTTGGATAAAATCTAAGACCTGACAATTTGCTTTAGAGAGTACTATCAAAAGGATTATTGTTTCCAGAACTATCTAGAAAAGTGGAAATAAAATACTTAAATATGGACATTAGTTTCCTTTTTTCTTCTGAACTTTCTGTAGTGATACTGAACTATTTTCATGCAGAGATAGGTAAACCACTACTTCATAATTACAAGTAAATGTAAAATACTAAACTCATATTTGCTTTATTTATACTTACCTGGGAAAATATTGGGAAAGGTATTTTAACATTGAAAAATGAGTATTCCCACCAGCTGAGGAGTTAGAAATTCCCATTGTCACAAAAATTCAAAATTATCAAAGGGACTTTAATAGATTTTTGAACACACAGATTAGGACTGGATTTATCTAGAAAATTGGCTTTGATAAGCAAAAAAGGACTGGAAAGATCTTTTTCAAATGTTCAGCTTAGCTTCTTATTCTGTAGGCATGAAGTCAGCTATTTGCAGACACACCTCTTTTATAAATATGCAAGTCAGGATCTTTGATGAGGGGGTTTTTCGCTAGTGATTTATTTCACCTGAGTCATGGTTGGTTTGGATTGCTCTTGCTTTGATTTTCTACCCAAACTATTTCCAGTGGAAATTTATCTCAGGATGTGATGACTCACAAGGAAAAAAAAACACAAACAAACAAACAAACAAAACCCAAACACACCACACCACCCCAGACTTAAATTTAATCATTTAATCACAGTCACACACAAATTTTGTTCTTCTGCTACCTTTTCCTCATTATTACCAGCAGGATGTATTTATCAGCAGGAATCTTATTTTCTCCCTGACTCTCCTACACTACACAAGACAAGGTTTTATAAACCCCTCTGTAACGTGGGCTCTGCTGTCATCTGAATAGTATTTAATTGCATGTGTTCCACTTTGAGTTCCTATGATATTCAAGCACAAAGAAAATCATAACTGAATAATTATTCTAAGTCAAGTGGCCAGTTCCTTACTGCTCCTGAAACAACTCTGAACAACAATGCTGATGCATCCTCAGACATATTTGCTTTTTTTTCACAGCTGTGTCACCCTGTGAGCTCTTACCTCTTGGTCAGCCAGTAATAATACAGAGATGTGTTTACCCTCTCAGTTAGTTCTAATAAGCCCACAATTTAAAGCAGAATTACATTTTATTGGCTCCAAATGACCTTCCGTCATCAACTACTTAGAGTGTAATCCTATTTCTATTATTAAAGTTCAAGCAGTCTATCTGAATGATATTCCCATGTTCCTATGAGCTGCTTATTGTGGGAAAACCGCCCTCCTTCTCCCATTCAACCTGTCCTTTGTCTTCTCATCACAGTGATGTCATCAAAAGATTTGTTTGGCACTAAACAATCATTTATACTATCTACTGCATTTTATATTATACTCTTAAACAATTATCAAATAGTTAAATTTTTACAAACTGTAAGTCCCTCTTCTCTGGTAATTAAAATTCCCAATTAAATTATTAACTCTTAATTATTTCAAAACAGCAAATGGTCCTGGTCCTCACCACGTGATAGTCCTGTAACAAAACAGATGTTAAATTTCTCTGTTAGTACCTATCCCTGTTATTTTATTTAAAAAATACTGATTTCATCTCTCTTATTATAATACTGATGGGAGTTAGAGGCTGAATGCACTCTCTTGGAAACACACCAGTTACACCATAAAGGAAATGGTCAATATTACCAAACACTGAAGATCTTATTTCCTGCTGCAGACATAAATTAAAGGATAATGAATAACAATGCTTTTAGTGTTCCTTGAGATATGTTGGGAATTCTTACGATTCAAACATAGCCACTGCAGTATTGAAATAACACAAATATTCGGAAATATTAAAAATTGATATTTCTTAGCAAAGACAAATGAGTTCTGATATCTCTATGTAATATAATTTATTTTGCTTCACTCAAAAGTATTCAACTAAATCAAGACAAGGACATGTCAGCTTTACCACAGCTGTCATTTTCCCGTGCATTTAACAGTCAAGGAGTTACAGCAAAAATCTATAGGGACAGGCTGCTTATTAATTGTGCACACAAACACACACGTAAATCCCTTTGAGGCATATTAGCTTTAAAAGTAAACTTCTGTCACCCAAACAAGAACTATGCAACATGTATTACAAATAATTATTCATCAGACATAGCAGATAGCAATAACTGATGACTTAAGTTCCTTAATTTCAAAATAAATTGGTATTAACACAAACAGAACATAGGGGAAATTAATTTTCTATAGTACAGGTTTTGTTGTCACATGACCCTACAGAGCACAGGGCTTTGTAGCCCTTAAAAATAGGAATTTACATCTTTGTTTTTGATTTTTTGTCCTGTCTGGCAAAAAAAATTAACTGATAAACTAATTCATATATTGAAACATGCTGAATTAGAACATTTATTAGCCAGAAACTTCATTTCCCTATAGATCTCTGGTAGTCTTCTGGATGTCTACATGTCTCTGACACTTTGAGCTTATTTGTGAACAATTCTCATCTTTGAGGATATTTTGAAAATAGTTCCAAGTTATTTAAATACCCATAATTTAAACACATCAAACCAGATTCATCTGGCTGTACTAAGGCAACCTTTTTGTTTCTGAGCATATCAGCTGAACATACATAATGGGTAACAGAGGGGTTATTAATTCAATTGTTCGTTAATACAGGTGTTTGGTCAGCACAGAATATACGTGCTATTCATGTGAAGAAGATGTGCTGACTCAACTATAACATATGTATAAGTATGGGTGGGTGTGTATTTGCAGTCATCAAGATTTTGCCAAAACAGACTCACTTTCCAAGCAAAGGTTTGATCAACTGTTAATGCAGAGCCAGCCTTGCATTTTTGTTTTATCCAAAACCATGGATAGAGATTTCTTTCTATTTTGGTCTCACGCTATGTTTTATTTCAGGAAATGAAAATCAGTACTCATATTTTTTGCTACCTAAATGGTACACCAGATTTTTCAAATGTTCTTACAATAGAGGCATGCAAAGTACAGGAAGTAATAAAATCTGCTTTCCTGCCTAATTGGTTAATATTTTCACATTGCTTTTTGTAGGAACAAAAGAATCAAAATGCGTACATATATAGGCAGATCTCTCAAATATATATAGATATATAGACAGATCTCTCAAATATATATAGATATATAGACTTTCATAAGCATGTAATACAATACACTATATTCCTTAAAGATGGAGTGGTTTTATGCCTCTTTTGGGTTTTTTGCCTCTTTCTCTGTGCTATCATGCAATCCTGTGTCTGAGCACCAGACTTCAAATGAGAGATCTATTCAAAACATGCACAGACAAAATAAGTGGTTTCCCTAGTAATGGAAATTATGTGAAAGCCTCTGAAACAACTCCTCCTCCAGTAAGTCATGGTGTACATGATCCTTTCTACCCCCAGCTTATTGATTTAAAGATAGCTCTGCATTTAAATAAAAATATTTAATGTGTACTCTTTTTGGCAGTGAAACTAGAGATGAGAGGGAAGACATTTACTGCATTCCTAGTTAGATTGTTTGGATTTTAATCAGTATGGATGTTGTATGTTCCAGTGACCTTTTAATTTTCTAGATCTGCAAGTTGAAAAAAATGAAATTGTATAACTACTATGGACTTGCACCCATTACACTCCCATAGTTTAGTGTACTTTATTTAAACTAACATTAGGTAACCATATTCTGGACACACACTGCACTTATCTGTGCAGTGTTTCTTGTCATCACCACGACAAATTCATGCTATTGATGGCATGGGAAAATAACTGATACTTCTCTGTCTCAGAGTAAAAGTAACTAAAGGCAAAATGACATTCTAGTTCTAATATTCAGCTTAGTGAGTCTAAAGTTTTCTAAATCACCAATACAGTTCTTGTACAAATAGTTATGAAAAGCAGATAATTTAGAATTTCTATTGTCATCCATCCATTTTAATATTAAACCACAATAAAATTCAACAAGAATAGTTTGTGTAGTTTCATCAAAAAAGTTAAGAAATTCAAGTTGGAAGTCCTGCCCTTGAGAAAGATACACAAAATATATGGCATTTATTGCCACCAATGTGGCATTATCACGGAAGGTGGCTAAATTTAAAATAAAATTATTACTGGGAGAAGGAGGTTCCCTTTCACTAAGCACGTACTATTTGCCACACCACACAGTGTCAACAGAAAAAGTACAAACCTGTTTCAGACAAAATATCAGTTAATGTTCCATAGAAAGGCAAATAGATATGAGCAAAGAAACAGAAAATGGCTCCTCTATAAAGACAGAAATTTCACAACCTATCACCCCCCGATTACAACAAATTGACACGAGGATGGAAATTCTAGGCCTTACATTCAAGTCGTTACTGCCACTATTTTTTTCATCAGCCTTAGATACAGATTAGCTCCAAGACGTATGACACTAACTGCTACATTCCATGCACATTCCCACAAACAAGGTTCACAAACAAGAAGATCCTTAAGAAATCAACAAGATCTCAGTCTTAAAGATCCACCATAGAGAAGATCCCAGTAAGTTACACCCAATTAATGAAGGCTACAAAATCTGGTATGTCACCATAAGTAAGACATAAACTTACCGAGATTAAATCAATTTTTAAACATATACACTGAGCTTGAAAATTACCTTACAGATATTTCATCTGCCTTATCCAGCTGCATATAAAAATTCTCTAGCTGCTTTTCACTACTCTGTCTTCATTAAAAATCCCACGTGACATAGCAAGGTTGTGGTTGCTATGCATGACTCACTTCCAGCCTGCTGCAGATACTGGTATGCCAGGGATTCTTGTCTATTAAAATAGGGTCAAGGATGAAAAGTAGAAGAACTCAGATATCACCCTGCATTGGACCCAGCAGGGATAAAACTTAAGATTTTTCAGACCTCAAGCCACTCCTGCAGAAGACTGACTATGGCTCTGGTACCTATAATGAGGAAAGATACTATAGCTTTTGCCTGAGATGTCATACTTTTTGTTTCATAGAAAGCAGTTGCTACATGAATATGCAAGTTTTCTGGAGTAGGAAATATCTCCTTGATCACCAAGATCAGCTCCTCACCCCTTTCATTCAACCTCATCACACGTGACTGAATTTGTCTGTACTATAAGACTCTTTACTATGCAGTTCCAGATTTTGCCAAGTCATACAGCACCTACTACCTACATAGCATTTAATCAGGTAACTGGGGCTTGGTGTATATGTGAATTTTTCCTCATATGACATTATTTACAGATTTTTTTCCCATCTGCTTTTGCTCTATTGTGTCAACACTAACTCTCAGATCTGATAAGAGAAATTTCATAGCAGGTTAAGTAATCTGATATAGCATTTTTCATTACGAAATGCAACTCTAGAAATTTGAATTCATTGTTGGCAACAGGCCCTTCATCTTCAAAAAAGACAAAGAATGAGAGGCAGAAATGTTGCTTTTGTTTATCACTGAAAAAATGATTCCATTTTGGATAGATACATATTAATAAAAATTAGTCGGTATGGCAGCATAGCCCTTTTAGGAAAATGTCAATAGTCTGGCCAGAATATCTAAAAATGTACATGACAATGTCAGGTTGATGACATTTCAATGAAAATGCTGGCAGAACTGGGTTACATGAAGAGGTGGCTCTTTTTCTCTCTTCCTGGCAACTCACACAACGACAACTGGCTATAATTAATAAGTCAATTAATAAATTAACTGGTGACACCACAACACAGATTTCTTTGAAACTGACCTTTACACAGAAAGGAATACCTCTCCACAATCCACATGGAAGATGCAATAAGAGTGTGCTTTGCAGAACTGGTGAGATTTAATCTGTCAAATAAACATCAGCTCACCTCTTATTTTCCTCTACAGGCTACAAGAAGAAAGTGAGAAAAGCTACCAGTGAGGTTTGTAGTCATGGTGCATCAGAAACCAGGATAGGAGCACATGTAGTCATAAGCTGTTCCAAAAGTGTTGTCTCTTTTACACATGGACATAATCTGTATGAATATAGACTTTAACAAAAAAAAAATTAATTGCCAGATTCTGATATAAAGTGTGTCATCATAGAATTTAGATCAAATAGTTGGGATTTTTACTGTAACTGCATAGTATGTATTACAGTTTTTAACTACACTTGCTGCATTCTAAACAGAGCTGTGTTCTCAAAGACTGAAAGACTAGAAAAGGTTATGGTTAATCCTGAACCACAAAAAAGATTATGGAGGCCCAAGGATGCTCTGCCTTTCTACATAATGAAAAAGGAGAAAAAGTTTTGAAATCATCTTCCAATTTTGAGAAAAATGCAGACACAGAATCATTTAATTTTAATAACTAAGGAGTTTATGGATTGTGTTTATTGTCCATTACAAACAAATAATTACTTAGTGTATTTAATGTGCACTCAGTAATCAGATAAAAAGCATGCTAAATAAATTGCTGGAGTTAGTCCACATTAATTGCATTGTCTATCAGTCTGAGAGAATTTTTTTTCTATTCTGTAACCTAGTAAGCTATACATATGATTTTCATAAAATAGATTACATTGCCATTTTAAAACCACCCAGAATCATAGTAAAATCAGCAGAAAAAATAACTTAATGAAATTTAATAATCATAATTGTTTTGGTTATAAAAGATATTTTTCTCCTGTAGATAGTTTGGGAAAAAAAAATCTTTAGCATTACCTAAATCATAAAATTCAATCACTACACCTTTTTTTTTTTTTTTTTAATTAAACAGAATTTTATTATGATTTAAGAACATTTTAACTAATATGTAAATGTATGCCTATCAAGGAAGTACTTTAATTGATATATAGTCTATCATAAGAAATCACTTTCTTTCTAGAAGTATACTTTAGTTGATTTAATTATCTAGACCTCTAATTACACAGTCCATTCCAATCAACCAAAATGAAGCACCTCTCTAATCTTAATTTCACATGTCAAATCACTGAATGTGTTTTTGCATGATTCTCATGTTAATTAGAAAGCCAGATTTTGAATGAATGACCGTGAGTTTATGAGGATTGTAGGGGCAAAACCCAAAAAAGATTTTACATAGGTCCCTATCTATTTACATTTCTCCAGATCATCTGTTTCTCCACTGGATGAGTTACGAGAAATAGCAGTTTTTAGTTGTCTTTAAAACAACTTCAACTTTGTCCAAACTTTTTGAAATTTACTTTTCTCTTACTCCACCCACAATCCCACCCCTGTAGCACAGGTTAATATCTTTTGTGGGGGAGAAGTAGGAGAGGGCTGAGATCGGGAAAGATTTTCATTTTTCTTGTGGCAAGAAGTTTTACTCTTCTGGCTTTGGGTTGTGCTTACTTAAAACACCCTGAGCATTATCCCATCAAACATGGGACATGATGTTGTGCAGCAGGGAAGGCTTATAGGCTGACTTGGAAGTTTAAAATGGCTTGCATTTGCAGCTCATGGTGATGACCATGACATACATCAGAGACTTCAAGAGCCATCTCATGGGGGCAAAGGAGGAACAAGGTTTCACCAATGAGCCCTGAGGCTACAGAAAGATGATGTGACATCTTTCTGATCTGAGTTTTCCCTGTGCCAACCTCAGACAAGAAGACCAGAAAGGTAAATAAAGATGGGTTAGCCCCAACTTTTTCATTATAACTCTTTAACTCACGTTAGAAAAAAAATTTGAATATCCATAACAAATAATGAGGGAAAATAAAAAGGCCACTTGGCCTTTCTCTGGCCCAGAGTATCTCACCTAGTCTCATTTAAATGCTATTATTTCATCTGTGAAACAGTCCCACTTAGTTGGATGAGTGAAAAATGAACAGCATGCCCCTTTGAAAAAAGTTAACACTTTGTTCACTTTAGTTAGCTTAAATGCAGTATTCAAAAATTTGAGGCAGAAGGAAAAGACTGCTTTCATAGAGCCGCAGTGTAAGTACTCATGAGTCTAATGGGAGTAGTTTTGTAAAATTTGCTCTATTATAACAACCAGAAATTTATTCAGAATGGTGGCGTTAATGTAATTCTCTTTTCATAATAAGTGATTTTATGAAGAATAAAATTATTTTCTTACCAAACAAAACCAAAAATAATGCAGTTCAAGACCTCAGACTCAAAGTGAACTGAGATGAGGCTCAGTATTCACAAAATAGCAACCATTTTATTGTAAAACTTTGGTGCTGTTGCACAAAATACATTAATTCATACCACTTACTAATCTTCAGAAATTTTTCATACTCTTATTAGAGACCGTGAGCCTTTCTTCAAACAGATGAGTGTGAAATGAGAATCACATCTCCCTTCAGTCCACTAGAGGGTGGCCTGACATGCTCAGGGCTGTGGGACTGAATGCATGCAAGAGATCCAACATTTTCCTCTTTTTGACCTGTTGATTACCAAGCCTTTGTGCTTCATTATTTATCATCTCCTATTATAAATTAATTTCTTTTATATAAGCAATATATATGATGAAAATACCTTTTCCTAACAGCATCTATCTCATTTACTGTTTTGTATATATAGGAGAAGGTGTGATGATAATCACAAATTATTCTACAGTTTTTAAAACCTTCACCCTTTGGTCATGGACACAGAATAAATAGGGAAAAAATAAATCATTCACCAAAGAGCATGGCATAAAGGGAGAAAGAAGAAAGAAAAGGAAGGAAGAATCTGGGCATCCTATTGTTTGTATAATTGGATGGCAGTAAAAGACCCAAGCAGAGAGAGATTGAGAGAAACTGACTTTTTATTTAACCAACCCCTTTCACAGTTAATTCTGAAATTTTATTTTTCAGGAGGATGTATTAGTGCTCTTACTTTCTACTGATAAGCACAGGTAGTAAAATGTAATATTTGACAAAATTGGGAAGAGGAAGAATAGTAAAATCTTTTCCTGTCTTAAGCTTTAAAAAAAGGCACCAAATCCGGAGGCAAGGCACAACATATTTTTCCTGAATGGTTTCATCATACAGTATCCTCTGAACTACTGCAGCCTTTGCAGAACTTCAGTGTTGTCTAATAAGTTGCTCTGAGCACAGATAACAGCCCTTAAAAGAAAAAAAAAAAAAAAAAAAAAGGAGGGGGGAGAAAATTTGGACCTCCCAGTCTGTTCTGCACAGACAGAAAGCATGCCCCGTAGCTCCCGCAAATAGCAAGAGATATCTGGGGGCGTGCACAGGCTCGCTCCGCGCACCGTGCCCGAGCAGCAGCAGCGGCACGCACTGACATCTGACATGCTCCCGCGGGCGCGCAGCCGCGCGTACTGCGCGCCGCCGCGGCGCCCGCTCCGCTCTGGGGAGCCCGGCGGCTCCGCTATTAATGACCGCTGAGCAGGCAGCACCATGTCACTGTGACAGTCGAGCGCCTGAGCGATGCGCCGCTAACCACCATGGAAACGAGGAGAAGTAAGAGCAGCTAGCGAGCATCCCTCTCTCTGCCCCCCCGCCCGCCTTCTCTCTCCGCTGGATTGCGAGCCTCAGACAGCCAGGCAGCAACAGCGCCTGGCAAACGCAAGGGATCTCAGCTGGCAGCACAGAGAGTCTCTCGTGTTGTAGGATATCAATAGATACATCTTTGTATTATAGACTGTTAGACACGCATGCACGGCGACTCACACCCATCCATACGTGTGTGCTCATCTATACAGATTCTGGCTTTAATACAAGTATGTTGCTACCTGAACTAAGGATTCAGAATCACTGAGCTGCAAGAACTCCTCCAGCTCTGAAGCTACTCTTATTATAAGGTAAGTTCCTCTTTATTTTCAATTTTACCCTTTTATCCTAACTTCTAGACTCCCCTTTCTTCTTTTTGTAAAGTTATTCTACTAGTGTATTTTCACATTTTACTTTCTGAACAGAAATGCAAATGCAATACGCTTTTTATACCAGAGATAATCTAAATATGCTTGCAATAGTATCAGATTTGTGCATTTGTTAGCTTGAAAGAACATCAAAGGATAAAAAAAATATAAAAGGAGAATGTTTCCACTGATGTTTCAGAGGCAGTATCAAATTAAACACTTCCTCTGTGTTTTGAAACCAATAAAACAAGATACAGGACAGCCTCCTTTCTTCTCTCCAGTGCTAGGATTAAGGGAAATGCTGTTTATGTCAAGACCTAAAAACCACTGAGCAATGAGGCTGAATGAGCATATCACAAACAGTTATTGAATTTCTGCCAGGCTACATCTTAAGGCTTGTGGCAAATGACTTAGCTTAAAAACATCCCCTTTCCAGTCAGAAGGGACAGTGTGAATGTCTGATTACTGATGCAGCTGGAACGGACGCGTTAGGTAAAAAGGATCACATTAAGCAGAGGAGTTCTAATCTTCTTTGGTAATTAACAGGATCTCAGCAGGGTGCCTCTATTTACACAGAAGGAGAGTGTTTAAATCCATCACCATAAAAGCTTTGCCTGTTTTAGTATAGCAAGGCTCAGAACTATTTGTCTTTGCTTTCCATGTCTTTGTTTTCACATGTCTAGCTGGAGTTTTTGCCCAGCACTGCTGATGAGAAAGAGAACCCAACACAGGGGGGAAAGACAAGACAGCAAATGCAGGGGGCTAGAAAAATATCAGTGATTTTCTATTTTACCAATTTAATCAACTTAAAATTCCAGGCTGGCACTACAGTTTTCTAATGTGCTTTTGCTTATGCATGTGTATGTCATTTCTTCCATGCAGTATCAGAGTACCTCGGTATCATTTCAGATGAAAACACATTCAGTAAAGTGCATCAGCACAGATCTGTGATTCATGCATCAGTGAAAGAGAGAGATAGATTTTACTTTACACCATGAAAAAGACAGGTTAGCCCTGTAATGCATGCTTCAAAGTGAAAAAAAAAAAATACAATCTGCATCTTCCCATATGTTTTTGTTTTCTTTTTAGAGTACTACATCTGTATTAAAAACACCCCAGTATTTTGATTATTTCTCCTACCCCTTTTCCTCCCTTCAGCCCCCTCACTCCCATGCACCCTGGAGAGCATCATAAAGATTCCGTTCCTTTGCACCAATGTAATTATTTGCTTGTAATGTTAGAACTACTGTGTTCTGAGAAACAAACACTGTGAAAGAACCATCAACAGATAGCCACTGGCTTTAAGTCTGTCACCTTTCCAAAAATGTCAGGAAACGGGTAGCTTAACAATACGTGTGGTAAGAAGTCAATTAATTCAGGTGACCTTTGTAAATGGTGACAATAAAGCAGCTCTGACAATACGCCACAGCATTCGACATTCCCTCTGGAAAATGAATGAGCTTAAGAAGAGGTTTTCTTTTCAGAGTACAAAATGAAAGGTATTGAAGCATTAGCTCCTGCTATTGGCAAGCTTCCTTCCTATATTTTAGAAGGTCTGTGAAACCTGTTTAAAGCAAGCTGACTTATTTTATTATATGAAATACAATCTGTGGTCTAATTAATTAAATATCCTGTTATCATTGAAATGGCATGTGCACTTCAGTTGGTTAAACAAGCATTTCCAGCTCCTGGTTTGGATTTTTACAAAATGTGCTATAAAATAAGTAGAGAAAACCTGATTCTGATCTCTTCATGCTACGTGCAAAGGACTACTCAGAGGAAACTTTTTCTACATGCCTTGGTAGCAGCTCAGCTTTTCTGACTGTTTATCCTTATTCATTTTTAATGTAGAAAATAAGTAAATATGAGTAACTTTACACAGATGCATCTTGGGTTTTGCCACATATACTCTAATGTGCTACTTCAAAATATTATACACGTCAAAGAGCCTCAGGAAAATGCAGCCATTTCAATCATACATGTACAGAGAACATACGCTATAGATGAAGCATCTCTACACAGCATAGACATTCTTAACCAGCAAAGCAGGTAAAATGTATGGTGACTGTATTTTGGTTGATACTCCCTCAAAGCTCCTGCAATAGTGTAGTGTCAGCCAAGGACTGGCTGGTGTTGTTATGGTAACCCCGAAGTCCCGCCTTTTAGGATGGCAGCTCTGAGCATGACATCAGAGCATGCCTGCTTGGAGTACCCTGAAGTGGGTGAGTACTTGATTCTTCCATCTGAATTAGACCAGATCAACTAAGCAACGTTGCTACATGTATTGCAGATCAAAAATACAATGTACAATCTTTGTTAACTGATCAAGATTGAGCAGCTTATGGAAATACTCACGTCCCGCTTTTCACTTGAAAACAGTTGTCCCTTGTCACTAGAAAACAAAGCTAAGTGTTTGCAAGAGAGAGTGAACCATTTAGGAGTGTTGGAGCCACTTTCTTTGACTCTCACCCATAACCTTTATTATATTAATAATTACGAGCTAACCAAAAGCTTTGCTGCTTGCTGACAATCATTCTTAACTAAAGTCAGACTGGTATTTAACAGACAAGTTTTGGAGTATTAAAACAGTAGAAGAAGGTAAGTGGTAGAAAACAAGAGTTCTTCAAGACAAGCTCTATCTACAATTGAAAGAAAAGTCACCACAGAGAGAAAAATTATACCTTTTTTGAACTATATATAGATGGGTTTAGTGATTCATGGTACATTAATGTTTCAGTTAATTCATATATCCTTTCTTCAGATAGTACCATTAAAAGCTGAAGGAAAACAAAACTCTTGAGAGAGATATTGTCAGAAACTACCTTAACATACTCTTTCATGTCAAACTACTACAAACTCTACTTAATATCAAGTAGCAAAAACTGACAATGAAAAAAAAAGTTTTCCATGTAGCACTTAATGAACTATTTTCTGAAGACAATGGAATTGACAGGTTCTAAAATTTTTCTGAGGATCAAAAATGAGACAGCTTCTATTTTTTTTAACAGAACATGCCTTTTACAGGCCTTCATACTACTTTAAAATAATACCAATTTTCATTCTAACAACACAACAAGCAATTAAAATCCTTTGCCTCACTAAAAGAAAATGCCAGTAGAATTTGAGAAGAAACAGTAGTGACAGATGTCATTAGAAAGGTCATTAAACACATTAGTATTAAGAGAAAAATCAATGCTTCTCATTAAAACTGTAATGTAACTGTAAAAAGGGATTACTGTGCCTTTTACTTATTCAACTGACCAGTCCACAAATTGTTAAAAGTTGTTATTGTGCAATGGTGTAGTTCATAAAGAACTTATTTAAATAAATAGTATGACCTTCAGTGTTGCACATAAAATCTATAAATGATTTCATCAATTTTTCTTCAATAAATTCATATCCTTAACTGAAATGGTGAATGCTTATTAGCACAGCACATGGAACAATACTCATCTGCACCAGAGAAAGATCCAATAGGGATGTCAATAAGATTATTTCACACTGGGCTCTTCGTGGAGTAGCTGAATGTGACACCTTGTGATAAACAGAATTTTCATGAGGGCCAAATTCAAAGTACTTTCACAATTACGCTTGATCCAATTGCCCTCTCCCAACAGGATTTCATATTCTTTATACATGGAACATCAACCATAATAAAAGCTACAGGCATGCTCTCACTCCTAGCATTCACCAAACTGCTTACTTTTCTTCAAAGCAAAAACAAATGCAGACATTAAAATGAAGGGGAAGTTTCATTTTATTATCACAAATTTATACAGCATATTCTTGAAACCATCATCCTTCATTTAGAAATATTTCTTTTTCACAAAAGATTTATCTCAACTCTTCCTTCAGCTTGGCCACAAGCAGCAGTGGTCTAATTCAAAGGAAATAAGAAATAAGATCTCTGTAGTCACATTCTTTCTATTCAGTTGTTGTATTTCTGGAATTCATTAAAATATCTCCCCCAAATTTAATGGTAGTTTAACTCTACTGACCTCTGTATTAGAGTAGAAAAAAATTTTGCCTCTTTTGTCCTCCCAGCTCCCACAGTCTCAGTCAAACTGGGAAATGCTTTTTGACAACATTGGCACAAAAGAAAACATTTGCCTTTTCTCTTTCCTGAATACACATCTATATTTAGAGGTAAACACTGCAAAGCAGAATAACATGCTACAGGGAGTATTTTTTCAAAATGTCTACTGATTATTAGCATTACCCCAAGAGAAACAGACATTTCTTGTTATGCAAATAGTAACCAGTCTGCCAGGAAACACTTTAAATTCTCTATAACATTTGGCATTAAAAAAGTACAAATCTTAAGTTTAGCTGTACCAAAAAATCCCTGGGCACCCAACTACTAGTATGAAAAAATGAAAGAAAAAAAAATTTGTACAATTATATGTCTAGGGATCAGACAATTTCAGAAATTACCTATTTAGTAAATTATGGAATAATAAAACAAGTGTGGTGTAATAGAACACACAATGAAGAGAAAAGTAGTGCACTGGGACATATTTTTAAATTGCCATAGTACTCTATGCTATAGTATTCTATTATACAATCATCCTGGATAAGAAAAGATGACTCCCAAATTGTCTTTTAAAAAGGAACATGATGGTAAGACATTACTAGGACCCTTCTAGTGTGGTGTTGAGAGGTTAAAGGAAACTGGGCTGGTTAGTTTTGTCATGGTGCTAAAACAAAAAGTCATTCTTGTTTGAAACAGAATGAGAAATATATACCAGATTTGGGAGGCATTTAAATGAGTACAGTTATGGAACACATGCCCTGAATAAGGATAAATACAAACGTCTCCTACTTTACAATAGTAGCATATCTCTGCTGAAAACAGATATCTATGTGTTGCTATTTATATCATATATATGTGATTTATTTAGTACCTAAAGACCTAATAAATTTTTTCATCTCGACAGGAATAATTTTTATGTAAAATCAGAAACTTTTCTCAAGGATTTTAGCTTGTGTTACTGCAGCTATAAATAGAAAGACTAGAGAGAGACATTTTGTTTCTTCACCCCAAGCTCATTCCTGTTGCCAAGTTCTCTCAAGTCACTGAACTTCCTCTCCCCTCTGGAAAGCAGCTTTCTCTAGAGGTCATGTCAAGCATCAGCAATTTTTGCAAATGACACTTAACAGTGAGCTAATTCACCAAGTGTAGTACAGTGCAGTGCAGTGTTTCTACCAAAGTGCAGAATTACCTGCTGAGCTCCCCACCCCAGCTGGCTCCATGTTGCATGCCATGGAAGAAACTGAGAGACAGGAGAGCCCACACTGGTCAAGGCTCACATGGGAGCTGTGTATTCCAGAAAAAAACCTCTTTTCTCTGTAACAACAACTCCAAACCCACTGCTTAATACTAAACTGCTCTCTTTTGTGTGTTCCATACAGAAATCAGGCAGTGCTGTAAAATTTCTCCCTCTCTCTCTGCACTGCAAAAGGATGTTCTGAAACAATTCAATCAGTTAATGAAGTACAGTATTTTCTCTTGACAAATTCGAAACAAACAAAAAAAAGCCTTTTAGTATGAAAAATATAATTACAGTCAAGTGGTGTTTCATTACTGCTGTAGCTTGAGGGACATCTATACAACTCCTATTTAATATCACTTTATAACAAAACATAGTTACTTAGGTTACCCTCCTAAGTATAACACTAAAATACTATCCTAGATATAGCACCTGTATTACACCATTTTTAACATATATTTCTTTTTTACACAGGATGCACCATGTTAACTTTCTCAAAAGACACCTGAGACTTTAGAGCCACTATTTCATCACAATCTCTGAATACAGTAATTTTACTATTTCTTTTTAATGTGTTTGGCCAGTTACTTGCTGGTAAGCCCAGAAAAGGCTAAAACTCAACAGCACTTGAGAGAAATGGAATGATTAATAACAATTATACCCGTTTATAGAGGCATCCTTATGAGTTGAGAGAAGACAAAATTAGGTAATTGCAAATATAATGATTTGTTAAGCTAGAAATGTTTTTCTGAATAGTAATTTCACCCAGCATGTATAATTCAGGCAACATAGTCTTCTGAATGTTGCTTTGATATAGATTATCCAGTCATCAATATTTTGTCAGACAAACACATTTTCAGTAATCTTATTTTTATTGTAAAATAAGAGACAAAAAGGATATTCAGCATACGGAATTCCAGGGTTACACTGCAAACTCTAAGTTCCAGAAACATATAAGGAGAAGTACCCTGTCTTCCAACAGCAGCAGCCAAACTCCTAAGCTCTCTCCTGGCCAGTGAAACTGAAGAACTGCACAGAAATATTTCTGCATTTCTCACTTCCACCCAAGGATAATATGCATGTTGGGGAATACATTATACAATCCCTACACTCCCTCTGATAGGAAGCAATCACCTTGGATATTAGTGTATAGAGTCACTTTAATGAGGCTACTCAAGGTAATGCAGATCCAAGTGACTTTATTAGGCATTTAAATATTGCCTTCAGCAGGTATCATTTAACAGTAAACTGTAACTAAAATAGATAACTAAAATTACATACAATTTCAAATATTTAAATGCTGAAATCTTAAATTACCCATATGTTGTCCAAATTATTAAGTATATTTAGGATCTCTGGTCATTTCAGTTCAAGCAAAGTATATAGATCCATATATCTGGAATTTGCATACTTGGAGGTCTTGGTCTTCTGCTCCATACTGAAATACCCTTTGCTATTTTAAGGGTTGGAAAATCCATAAACTTGCTTGTTTTCAAATGTTATTCTCATTACTCCTCTGACAGCCTCTGAGGTTTACTAAAAAATCACAAAAAGAAACAAACAAGAAAAAAAATCTCCATTTATCTTAGGTGAATGTGAATTAAGTATTTGTGATCTTTGTTTTAAATTTGGTTTACATATCAGCTCTTCAAAAAGCATATTGTGTTGGTATGTCATTATGTCAATCCTAGCAACAACAAACAAGTATAGAAAACATTAAAAATTTAGAAAAAAATATAAAAAGTTTAAATAAACACAACAGTATCTGTGCCTGACACAAATATGGCAGGGAAACTACAATAGTTATGTTGAGATTGTAGACTTCCCATTTACAACGACTCGGTGGCAAGCACATTAAAAGTTGTGGCATAAATCCACTATACTACTGTTTAATCTCTCACGTAGAGATTAGCCAAACTTTCAAAACGCTGATTAAATTCTGTTAAAGCCATCTACTCCATTATTAATTGCAATGTAGATATTTATTTTCACAATAGAGAGTAATCAATGCTCAGGGCTGAGGAAAATGTTCAATTACATAAAAATTAAATTTGCATTAGCATTGCTTTAAAATAATTTTGTTTGGCATGTCAAAGTACAATATTGAATCCACCATGATCTGTTTGCAATGGAATGGTCAAAGAACAAGATTCGCAAGTAGTAAGAAACTCCATTTTGATTTTTACCTTCCAAGAGCTTGTCTGGCATAAAAGCAGACTTTGCCTTGAGTGGGAGGTTGGACTAAAGTGCTGCTGAGGTCCCTGCCACTTGACTATCCCATGATGATCCCCTCAACAGAAAGGCTTGCTCCTCTGCCAACACAGCCTTGGGTAACGATGTACAGCGCCACTGGCATCGGATCCTGCTTAGATGTCTTGGTATGGCTGCATCAGATGAGAGCAATTTAGATGTTGCTAGAGGTGAAGGGCACTGCTCAATCTGTCTCTGAGCTAGTTGTATGGAGTTGAAAATGCTGAAAAGGCAGACAATCTGCTGGAATGCTAAAGGCAATAAAACTCCATTTGGTCACAAGGCAATATTTGCTTTGCTGTTACCCACCAAGAGAAGACTAATTCAATGAAATCCCAGCAGGACAGTAAAAATGGTTTAAATGTCCTACTAGCTTGTTTAAAAATTTAAAAATAACACACTATATTTATTCAGTTAACAGAAAGCAACTATCTTCTAGGAAGAGAGAAGCATGATTCCCTGAAATATTTCCATTTTAATTTGTAATCTCTGTATTTCTGCTTAGCCAGGTGTTCAGTGTTTTCCACAGATCTGGGGCTGAACACACTACAGTTTTATACACAGCATTAGCAATCATGAATCAGAGTTAGCATAATAACCACTTCATATTAAGTGCTAAACTTTGGCTTTAACTTCCTAGAGTGGTATTTTACCTCATGTAGTGAATATACTTAAACTGTTTCACTCTTCACATGTTTTAAACCTGCAATGAGTTTCATGAGAAGGGGTTCTGCTGAGAAAACTTGTCAGTTTGAAGGTATTATTTATGTTGAGTTTCCGTAGTTATCGCCAATATCAAGATTACTTCCTCCAGTAGAAAGATTATTAAGATACTCTACTAGAGTAATTTAAGAAACACTAATTGGTCAATTAATTTTGCCTAAAATTTAGAGTACCCTTTTACAGATGATTAAATGGATGCCATTTTAAGTCCTAATTTTGGCAAAAGCAATGTGCAAAGGACAAAAAACTAGAACCACACAGCAGTCCTACCTGTAACCTCATGGAAGCCATGGAGTGCAAAGCAGGACAGAAATCAGCTGCAGCACTAAATTCCAGCCTTTGCTCAATCTTATCAGTGGATAACATAAGACAGCCCTTCCTCTTCTTAGTTCTGCATGTGCATAAAATCATTGTCATGAGACTTACTTAGTACTAAGTTTAAAGGGAGGATTGGGAAGGCCTTTAAAGTATTTTCTGACATTAAAACCACCCTGTGCAGACAGACTGCATTTCTATTCTTTAGCATGGGTAATTACGATAATTTCATAATGTTTTTAAAGAAAAATGTTTCTTGAAAAAGTAAATTATACTGCTGATATTTATCACTGGTATTATATCAACTCCCTAAGTAAATATTCTAGCACTGGAATACTCTAAACTCAAAAGTATGAAGAATAAAGAAGTTTTAGAAGAAGAATTTCAACAAAATAATTATTGTAGATTATGTTTATCTATGACCATTACATCTGCCAAAATCTGCATGTTGGCATTCACTGAGGTTAAGTATTTGAATGTAACTCAAACCAAAATGTTAATGATTCATCATAAAAATATTTCTTCTTGTAACAAGGATACATTTCTCATTATGCAGTAATTTTCAGGATTTATTAACAAACATTTTCTAAAACAAGCACAGAAAGGTTTACTTTAACAAGAATTCCAGTTCAGTCCTAAATGGGACTCTTGTGAGAACGAGAAAATCTTGTCTTTCCAAATGCCTGCTGGCTTTTAACTCAGACTCTCATATTCAAGATAGATGCTTAATGGAATTTGAATAATTTGAACAATTACAGGAAACCATATTTACGTGCAAAGAACAACTTTTAAAATTCAATTTAATTTCTGTTTACATGTCCTGATAATCACACACAGCAAACATGATGAGCACTTCGTTATTGACGGTAAATCTAGATAGTTTGACAGGGCAAAACCCTGTTTAAGCTTAGCAGTTGAATGCTTAATGCCTTTCATAGCCATGCAAAATACAAGTGTATGGGAGATTCAAAGTAAAAGATGAAGCAGATCTAATTCATTGTTATGTAAATAGTATAGAGGAAAACCATAAAGAACAAATTGAGAATATGAGACTGTATGTGATACTGCTTTCCACAGTGCCAATTTATATGTGTTTTATTCTTGGACTTCTTCTGCAAAATGCAAAAACTGGTTACCCTAGCAACTGCCACATGTTACTCAGTTTATTTCTGAGGTACAGAGCAACCTATAAAAGAATAATAATGTGTACTTCTATTAGGATCTCTCAGCACCACGGAGAATTCAGAACTTCATGTGACAGCATGTGTATGTATTTTTTGAAAGTTTTAAGAAAGCATATTAAAGAAAGAGTATTGTTTGTATTTTGTAAACTCATTTCCTTCATGGTTTATGTGTAAATTAAAAACAAAGATCAGGAGCTGTATGGAGAAAAATGTATATTCTGTCCAACCTGATAGTTGTTTCCTGCCTTTTTTTTTTTTTTTTTTTTTTTTTTAATTACAGTTCTAGGAGACATCTGTAGCAAATAATAAAGCTTTCAAAACTTCTTTAATGATGTATAGGATATCATCTTCCAAAGCATAATAGGGATCTGACCAAGCAGGTATAGTAGAAGGTGCCTCTGCCCATGGTGGAAGGGGTTGGAAATAAAATTACCTTCTAAGTCCCTTTATAACCAAATTATTCTATGATTCTATGATAACCATTATGAAGATTTCAAATTCTTATCATCAGTTAAAGGTTAAGATTTAGTTCAAAGTAAGAATTAAAGGATTTTGCAGTCGCTCATTAATTATATGCCCTCCCTCCCTAAAATGCAGAACTCTTTGTTACATGTCTAGGCCCTATAAATTTTATGAGATGTCTTGCAATGTCATACAAAATAACCAGAATGATAAAACGGGAATCAACTGAAGTTAGCCATTAATGAACATATCTTAAGGAAAACTGTCGTTCTTTCACTTTTGAAACCTGGAAAGGAGTCTCTATGTCCACTGGAGATCCATGGCCCCTGGTCCTAGAGACAGGCCTTTATCCGAGCAGTCTGCACAGGAACCAAGCCAGGACTCATAATTTATAATTTATAGTTTATAGTTTATAGTTAGCACAACATTAAATTTTTTTCCCATCTTCCAGTAATTATTTTTTCTGTTTTCCACATAAAAATATTTTTTTTAACAGAATAGAGGACAATGCTTGGTTACCTCCTGACTCCTCATTCCAAATACATGATTTTGCCCATTAAGAAAATAAAAATATTTCTAAATTTGTACTTGAAATGGAATAATCAAAAATTAAAAAGTCTTGGGATTTAAGTAAGCAATTGTATGTTTGAATATTCTCCCTGTTAGCTTCTTCCCAAGCTCTAACCAGTAAACGCTGCCCTGCCTGTTTTACTTATCTCTGCTGACTTCTTCTATATCATCAGATACTTGAAAAGAATACAAAAGCTAAGGAACATCCTAGCAGAAGAAAATAAACCCAGATACATTTTTTCCTATGGTTATCAGGGATGGGGATTTTGGCATGTAGCTAAAACTGCAAACTATAGCATTAGATTGACTAGCAAAACAAAAGCACATGTACAGCTCCTGAACAGGTTAGAAGTTTTGAACAGATCTGGCAGCATCCTCTTGGATTGGAAGTGTAAACTAATAGAGGCTAATTCTGTATTTAGGTTTTGGGAAGCATTCAAACTAAAAGTGCCTCAGACATTACTGCTATGAGCATATGCTTCCCTTTGGATTCTCATGATGCTTGGTTTAATCAAACTACAGAAACACAATAGCAGAGAACATATAAACAGACCTTTTTTGCATTCCCTTGGGACATACTATAGAGTAATCAATTGTTAATTAATTGGGGAAAATTTGTTTTGCATAGCACAGAGAGGCAAAACATTAATTCAGAATCCATTGCTTAATGGCAATTCTAATATGTTATGCATGTATTCAACCTCTTTTTTTATAGTGAGATGCAAAACAATTATCAAGGATGTAAATATCAATAAACTGTAATCTACACCGGTATTACAAGTAAAAGTAGAGTCAAAATACTAGACAAAATTTAATTTCTACTAAGAAATATTCAGATTAGTTATTTGAGTGCATCAAATCTTCCATCAGCTCATGAGAATTTATAACCGTTTCATTACATTTTGGCACATTGGGTACAGATATGCAAAGCCACTCAACAGCATAGAGGTTTCACATTGTAAAATCTATCTGTATGTAAGCATTCAAGTCAGTGCTAGCTCTCCATCTGTTACTTTCTTTAGGTCTTATATAAACAATACCTACTCTAAGTACACTCTCAAGAGAAACAAACACTAAGCTATTAATTGTATAAGTCTAAAAATATTACTATTTATTTTTAAACAAAATCCTGCATTTGGTTTGTCTTACATTGGTTGAGGTAGATATAATAAATATACTTAATATATGTGATAAAGAGACAGAATTTTTTTAGGGGTCACCCTATGGTTAAAGTCCCCAAGCACATCTTCAAGTGAAAGCACAAGCATATAAACTAATAAAAGAAAAATATGAAAAAAAATATTTTGCAGTTTATTTGCCTTAATAAATAAGTCACCTTAATTCAAGACTTAATGAATGTGAGATTGAATAAATGCCATTCTTGCTCTGATTAAATGTCAGGGCCATAGGCTTGTTGCTTCAAGATGAGAGAGCAACAATTTTGTGTCTATAATGAACCCTACAGGTGATTTGTCTATGCAATACCTTTCTTATCCATGAAACATCATTGTAGGTTCTTCATTATGATATGCTTTGGTTTAATAGAAAGTAATTTTTATTCTTAACACCAGAATCAAACACCAAATGCAAATTTGACCTGATTGTTGACTAGATCCCTGACAGAAGACAGAGAGGAAGGAGCAGTCAGAAATCTTAATGCACATGTAGAAAAGAGTGGCTTGTGATGATTTTTGCTTTTCATACCATTAATGAGGTTTGAGACCTCCCTTTTGAAGTTCCTGTCCTCAAATCCACCATTTCCACAGCCAGAGGCTCTGTAGGTCAATATGGTTATCTTAGAAAGATAAGGTTTTTGTAACTGTACAAGCCTAAGCCCCAGGGGCACTCTATGTCCATGTGGTTATCTTAGAAAATAAAGCTCATCACCACACAATTCTACAATCTATGCCTAACCAGACACAATCAAGCCCTCAGGAATTAATGGACTTTCCTAAGTGGCATAAAAAGCATCTCTCAGCAGAAAGAAGACACTGTGCACTGGATCATTCAGTTCAAATTCCTTGCATTTAAGAACTCAGTAAATAGTTTACAAGTAGTTCTAGAAGTATTCCTGGTATATTGAGAATTTACATCTGTAATATAGAAATACAAACATCGAAAAAATTGCTAAGGATTTTTGCAAAAGTTACATTGCATTCAGAATCCAGACATTCTGAATCATTTTTGCACTCTCTTTTTTTCTGCTTTTCAAATTTGTTTGCAGAAATAAGTCTGTGTTCACACAAAAAGCTGTGCAAAATGAATTCTGAGTCTATTACTTGAAATTGTTCAGCTGTAAAGCATATTCTGGCTTGGATTCAACAAAGTTCATAAGCAACAGTTTATGAAGAGTGAGTCATTTACTTTGAAAGTACATCCAACACAAAATATTACAGAGAGGTAACAGTAAATACAGAATATCAAATAACAAATATGAATTATTGTGTTTTTTCAAACTGGTTAAAGGGGAGAAAGAAAAAGTGTTGGAAAAAACATGTAGTTAACTACTGTAATCAAGAACCTATGAAACCTAGTTTCAATGAACCAATGAAACCTAGTACCTATGACAGCACACTGCAGAAAGTAGGAAACATCAATAACCCAAAGAGACATGAAGCTTGGCCTAGAATTTGAGACCTTTCAGATTACGTGTGGTAAACACTGAGCTCTTGTAACAGGTTGATGGCATTGTAAACGCTGGTTTCATTCATCTCTTTTAGGCCTAAAGGATTGAGAAGTCTAATTCTTACCACATGGGTCCCCAAACAGCCATTAGGAAGAGAGCCTTAGTCTGAGTGGAAAAAAAGCTCTCAAGGGACAAAGCAACGAATGTTCAATTTTTTTTTTTTTTTTTTTTTTTTTTCCTTATGAGAAGTGCTAGAAATCACTGTGTAGAGCAGAATTAGAATTAAGTTAACATCAATTTAGTTTTTCTTCCAACTCATCTAACTTCCAAAGATGGTGACCAAGAGAATGGAAAGTAGGAAAAAAACCCCAGCCCTTCTCTTTGCCCTCATCTTACTCTCCCATCGGCCTCTAGCAGACAAAACCTGTTTGTATCTATTCTTTTCAGCATAAATCAACAATTATATGTAATAATATTATAATTTTGAATTGTGCTCAGAATACTAGGCATCGAGGAAGCAGTTAACTAATTCCTTATCATTCCACCGTTATTTTACAAACATAAGGTGCAACTCAGATCACCAAATTAAAAAAAAATAAAAATAATAAAGAAAATCATAGTAATTTTGAATACTTTGACAGGTTTTTTTTACCAAGCACATTTCTTTTGAACTCTGAGCCTGGCTGGCAGGAAGACTATGAATATAATGACTTACATAGCAGCATTCTGCAAATCAGGATGTGAAAGGCTGGGAGACGTACATGGAGCAACTTTATGCTGATTTCTAGTCAATAAGTATTCCGAATATTTTCCAGGCACAAAATTAAATGAGACCACAATTAACCTCAGATGCATTCTGACACATGCCCATACTGCAAATGCCCTATCTGTATCCTTTCCTGCAGCCAGACACTGAAATTCTATCTTTAACTCTGACAATGTCTACTTTATGAAGAAATAGATGCAGTTTTGCAGTGAATGTCAATGCCCCCATGAATATTGTCACATCAGAAAGATTTCACTAAAAGCTAATAATTTTAAATATTAAAATAAAAAAGGATATATAATAAATACTTAGAGCAACTGTTGCTTTAGAAGTTGCCTGATAGACCCAAAGAATTACCTGTAATTGTCTGGTATCATTTTGTAACCCTGGAAAATTCTTTCTGTAACACACAGAATGGAAAGCCTAACACTTGTAAACATTAAAATATCAAACAAGCATGAGTATCCTCTGGAACTAAGGATTTTTCTTCCAGTGAAACAAATTCTGTTTCATGCTGCTTAGCTATTATTATTTTTAAAAGAGATAGCAATTAAAACCATGGTGAAAAATTCATCGAGAGTGACTTTCATAACAAAAGTATTACAGACTCAGTAGCAGTAGGATAGGAATGAGCCTGGTCCAAAACAATCTGCCTAAACTAATTACCAAACTAATGAAGGCTAATAATTTCAAACCTTAATAACAGCTTGAAAAATATGCTATTTCACAATTAAGCAAATTAACCTGAAAGATTTTTTTTCACTAGAACGTGCTGATTTATCTTTCCAGTGGATTTCAAGGATCACATTTGCGAATAATCTACTACTTTATTTCTAGAGTAAAACAAAATAAATCAAAACAAACCTTCCTATTCATCAAAAATAATTTGTTGTAAGTTTCTTTTATATTCTATTACAAGTTCAGTGGAGAGAAATGTTGCCTCCTTCTCCTTAACAGTTCTAGAAATTGAGAATATAGGGAGGTATTTGGGGACATTAATAGGAACATTTCTGCTTTAACAGAATAGAATTCTTACTTCTCTGACATAGGGGAGGTCTAATAGTAATTTCTGAGAAAAACTAGACCCTGAAAATATCTTGGAAGACCAGAAATAAAAATAAAAATAAATAAAAAATTAAAAATTTAAGCTTAACAAGACTTCTTCACTTACCATTTCCTTACTTATTAGTTTGCTAGCTATACAGTATTAAAATGAGATTATTCAGCCTAAGAAAAAGCAACTATGAATGCTTATCAATTAAGCATAGCTACTAGTTAGCCTTTTGATTCACAAACACTGAGCATTAGCTATAACCAAAACATCCTTGGCATTTCTCTTATTTATTAGGTCATCATCCTGGACAGTCATGACAAAGGAAAAGGATGTCTAATCCTTCTGGAGAAGCATTCAGATGTTTTGCTAACTCTCAACGAAACAATTGACTTCAAAGCATGACTTCCCTTGCAAAAAAGGCTTTGGTAATAGATCAAGCAAGAACATAACCTACTTAAAATTTTTGGACTGGTGCAGATCCCTACACTACAATGTTCAAAGGAATTCCAAGCCTTGCCTTACCTTTGTCAACATGTAATTGTAGTCTTACATTTTTATTTCTTTCAAGCTAATTATAGGGGTTTGTAACTAATTATCTATGTCTCCACCTCTAGCAGAAATTTCATCTTCCATTAAAACGTTAGGCTGGTGATTATTGGTTTTGTGTGTCCAGATGACTATAAACTGCAAGAATATCAAAAATAATTGAGACATCCTGACTTTGGAGAGAACACATCTCAATAAATCTTCCGTATTCCAAGATAGGAAAAATGTTAAAAATGCTTTTAAATTTGACCCTTGAAAAATAAGTATTTGTGGAAAAAAGGTACTTAAACAGCAAAATGATTTGCATCTTATCAATTTACATTCAATTTTAATTTTTAACAGTAACCTGGGAATTATAATGACACTAAAACCCAGTTTTCAAGCCAAACATTTTTATGGCCTTTAGGGTATTTTCCTTACTGCTTGAAATGCAAGTTCTAAAAGCCTGCTCCTGAAGGACTGCCAAACAAAACTATTCCACCTCATAACTACTCGACTTTCTACTCATTACTTCTATAACTTTCAAATGCTATTTCATCTTCCCTGGATGTTGCTCATATTATTGCTCATGAATACCAAGAGACAGAAAAAAGCATTCTGTCACCTTCAAGGGAATGTTTACAGGACTTTTCAAGTTCTCAGGCATTCAGATGTGATGCTTTGCCTATTCATTTAATCACAGAATAATCTCAACCTTTAACCAACTGAAAGTTACTGGATGGCACCAGAGATTCAGAACTGAAATTTGAGAAATACATCAGGATCATTCTCCACAACCAATAGTGGAAAGTGAACCTGATTGGTCAAGGCTTGAAAATATAGGAATTAGAAAACTCAGTGTTCCACACTCCATTTTCCAAACCTGGATTTACTTTCAAAATTTGCATTTCCCACATAGAACAGGATATAATTATAAGGACAGTTTAAAGCATACTTAAACAAACCTAAGAACCACTATAGATTTTGATCTTCCATGTTTTATTTTCTTTATATTAGGAATGTTTAAGCAACTTAAGGTGACATTTCCTAGCTCATTAACAGGGGACACAAAGTCATTTGCAAGCGACAGACAGGTGGCTTATAACTTCCATCATTATAATATCAAACAAAGTGACAACTACTGCCTGAAGGAAGGATAATTACACTACAAGAGAACTTAAACTATATATTTAGTTCACATGTATAAGAACCAGCAGAACAAAGCCCACACCAAAGCTGAGTTATCCTCATTTACCTGTTTATATTATGATTAACCGTATTATCCCTCAATTCCCTTTTATTGGTGTTGGTTTGTGCACTGCATCAGCTAACTTCATCAAGTGAATTATCTTCAAAGTATCTGTACTACCTGTTAAGCACTGCTGCAACATAGAAGACCTATTAATATTTTTAGAGAAACACCTCAGCATCTTAATCTCTTAATTTAGATGGTTGATCAAATGCTATTGGGATGCTGTCTGCCTGGTTTTAACACACCAGCTAAGGAAGAACGAGTTAAGAAGTCAATACACCCTTTCAGATATCAGTGTCCACTGCTTTAAACTCTTCCATGGTATTTGCATATTTTTCTCCTCAACTATAGCAACATATATAGTTTTAAATACTGCAGATTGCATGTAGGATTGAAAAAAAAAAAATAACCTAAGTCATTACCTTCAGCATGTATCTAGAGATTTCCTATGTACTTTCTATGTTCTAAACAATTTACCTAGGACACTAAGTACTCTTCAATCATGTTTGCCCACAATGCTTTCTCTATATATACTATATATATGCTCTTATTTTCCATACATGGCAGCATGTATTTTCAATTAGTTCCAGTTAGTTTCCATACCTACTCCTCGTTAACTGGGGAGAACCATTTATTCATCAACAAAGACCACCAGCAATTATTCTTCATATGGCCCCTCATAGTTGACATATTTTTCTAGAATTATGATGCACATACAGGGAGAAAAACAACTCCATGTTTATTCAATAAATATAACTACTCCTCATCTAGCTGTAAATGATTTCTCACTGTACTAAATATTTGTACAAAGAACTAACAACTCTGTTGTCAACAAATCTAAAACTGTTTTACAGAGGAAGGAACCTTCATTTCCCTAGTCTCTTTCAGAAAAATTATTATAATTTTCCTCATATCAACTGATTCTGCCCTGATTCCAATTTGTTGTATTGAACCTCAATGACCAACAGCATTTACCACATTTCATGGGAGTTCTTACCTGTGGCCAATAATCTAACATGATTTTTGGCATTTGCTAGGTTCATAATTTTTGTTTCACAGGCATTCTAGTGCCAGAATTCTGGTGCCCCTATGAGTAAGGAATACCATGTCTTTCTCCTCACTTCTGATAATCACTCTGATGACTTTAAGCTTCCAATTCAAAATTACTACTAGACCCTGAAAGTATAACTTTACGTATTTCAGTTGGGTAATGAGTTAAAAAGACAACCATGCCATTATCTGAAAGCATGAAGGCTGAAGTCAGGCTTTAAAAAAATGTCCAAGAATAAGACATTAAGCAGGTTGCTTTGGCATAACATCATTACAAAATTATGCCTGATCCATTTTTGGAAGGACAAATGGGAAGGACAGTTTGAAATGGTTTATCTGTCCCATTTTAATACATGTGATAAAAAAAGCTGTTCCATAATCATCATTAATAGCATCTTTTCAGTATCTTAATTCAAACTTGCCTTTTCTTCAGTCTGAAGAGCAACTTTTCCATAGCAAGAGGCATTTCATTGCACAAATTCATCTGTGCATCTCCATCATTCTGACAATAATGTGTAAAGCAGTCTTCTTACATGCCTCTATATAAGCACTTACAGCAGATATGTCTATCCAAAGTCTTGGAATCATAAGTAGGAATCACAACAAAATGCAGGAGAAATTATGCATGCTAAGAAAAATGTAATGCAAACCTTTGATTACAGTGACTGCAATCTGGTTGATTGGCATGAATTCTTGAACAATAAATATTGGTCAAAATTCTTTGGAGGATCAGAATGTCAGATTTTGTGCTGATATCAGATTTGGCATCAAAAATTCAGAAAGGTGATGCAAAGATGATAGATTCTGGAAAGCTAAGAAAGAAGTACAAAAACAAGATGTGGCTATATCATGTAAGTTTCATAACTGAAATAATCCTGTTCAGTGCTAATAAGTGAAATCATTTAACATGAAGGAATTGAGTCAACCTTTCACTTCAGACAAAATTTAAAAGAATATTTTAAAATAACAGTAAAACATTACAAGAGTTATACATTGGGAAATAATGGAGTGAGATCAGTGGTTATCTACACGTGCTGAAAAGGTTTAAATAAACTTTCAGTTTTGAAAGGAAATCAAAAACACTTGAAAGAGGATTCAGTTAATGTTCCAGGAACTATAAGATTATTTTGTTATAGTGACACACACACTGTAGTAGGAATATGATACTTAACTGTAAGTATTGCTGTTTATCTGTATTGTATTTTTCATCTTTCTTCTGGTCTTATTTTAAAAAAGTAAGTCTTGAGAAGATTATATCGTTTTACTGTATGTATTTCTGGGAAAATAAAAAGTGAAACAAGGTAAACATACAGTGTGGATTGGAGCAAACAAATGGGTAATAAAAGCCAAAATTACCAATAATTTTAGTTCTAAATATAACATTAGTTATGAGAATCACATGAAAAAAAACCTTAATGTGTAATATTATTAATGATATGCTCAGTGGAGCAAAAACTGTAATTAGAACTAAATACAAACCCTAATACTTCCTGCAATCAAAACAGTATATGAGACTATTTGTATGAGTTTGTAATTTATGAGTATGCCTAAATTACTTCAACGGTTATAAAACACAGCAGAAAAGAGAACTTTTATTTCCTGATCTTTACAATAATATTCTGGTTTATGTATTGTCAGTTCTTGCATCCTGAAGTATTATTTCTTATCAATCCATTTTGCCTCAAGAAAAAAAAAATACAAAAAAACCCCCAAACCCCCACCATTTTTGTTGAGAAATATATTGTGAACCTGGTTCCCTAGGTGTCTCTGAATAAAAGTTATCACCCAATATAGTCACAATTATAAAAAAGCAAGTCAGCCTAATTTGATAGGAATATTCATGACATTACAAATATCTCATCCACTACTGGCACTTCAAAAACAACCCATTTTTTGGTTTTTAGTTTCTGCTTACTATAATGATAAGCAATAAATGTTTTTCCTTCATGTACCTCAAACCAAATTTCACGTAATATGTTCTAAGTATACATCAATTACTGGCTGTGATTGCAGCAGAATGCTGCTGATATAAGTGCATTCATTAAACCCATTTATATCTATGGATTATTAGAGTTGATATTCAGTACAATGCACACTGGACATAATTTTTTTTAATTATTATAAAAGCATTTACCTTGATGTGACCATGTCCAAAACAAACTATAAATATAACAATAAACTAAAAGGTGAATTCCCTAAATATTCAGAGCCTGCCATTAAAGGCCAACAATTTAAAGCAATTTTGGTCTTCCAACCCTAAATCTCTATTATTGACAAAATATAGAGTAGAAATTGTAACTCCTAAAGTCATCATATCATGCTAGTTTTAATACAGCATTCTTTTTTGCCGTGATTTATAAAAAAAAAAAAAAACAACAAAAAAGAAAAATTAATTCCCAAGGAAAATATAATATGGTAAGTATAGCCACTACCTTTTTCTGTCTTTATTACAGATATCTGAACACACCTATTTCTACGGTATAGGCATATTGAATATTTACATTTTAAGAGCCCCAGAGGAAAAACATGCAGATTTTGCCACTAGCTTTTCTGGATTTTGGCTAGGCTTTTTTACTAGTCAAATGTACTACAGACTTGCAGAATCTCTATGGTAGCTTTCTAGAAAATCAAGCCAAAACTGGTCCGAAATCTTTAGTTCTGACCATCTGCTAGAAGCATCTGGTAGCTGGGTACATGCACCCACATCCAGAACGTGACTGCTCTCTTGCCAACTATGTGCCTAGGTAACTGCCAATATGTGCTTCTCTGCTGCTAACATGACAACTGTCAAAAATGAGCTGAACATGTACAAATAAGTCTAAATTAAACTAACATTACTTTCCTAAGTTACAGCCATCACTTTTGTACATAAATTGTTTGATAATGTAAATCATAAATAAGTTGCATAGTGAAATCTGTCTAAGGCTTAGAACCAGAACAAGGACACAAAGGATCTAAGAATTTTGAAGAGGTATTGGTAACATTTTAGTCTGTTTTCTCTGACAACTAGAAAAAATATATGTAATACTAGCGATGTGTTACATCCCTATATAAAAACATCAGAATTATACATGATATATCTGATTCTGGAAGAAGAAATAAAAATCAGTTCAGGTGCTTTTTAAAGTTTCTTTTTCTTCATCCAAGCACATAAAATTATACGTAGTTTAATGGACATGCATTGAATATATTGCAAGAGGATTTGGAAAGCGATATTACAAATGAGAACATAAATGACAAGTTAAAATACAAATGGTAGAGAAATGTGTGGTTTCCATTGAAATTCATTCTCTTGTCATATAAATATAATTTGCTAAAATCTCTGCTCACTAAAAAAAATTATTTTGTGCACTTTATATTAAGTAAAAAATAGGTGGTAACTGTAATTACTGAAATGATTAATTCCTTTGTGAGATCAAAGTAACTTTTTGTCATCTTCTGCTGTGACATTTGTGAAAAGGAGAAATATATTCAATGGCTAGGTAGTGTATAATTAGAAGTTAAAAGCCCATGGGAGACAGAACAGTAGAAGAAAAATCTAAAATCAAAGACTGGAAAAATAATGCAGGATCATGATAGTAAACTGCTAGACCATGGCTAAAGGAGAAGAATAAACCCAAGGATATTCCGAAATTGCCACAGTGTCTTTTTTCTCTTACTTGTTTGAATCATCAGTTGTCCCTTTCCTTGCATCTAACCTTTAAGCTCCACAGAGTAAAGATCATGGTTTTGTTTAGCAGCAAGTGAACAAGGTGATGTTGTCCTGATCCACTGCTTTAGCTCCAATGTGCAATAATGCTGCTGACATCATATTAATAATGATAACAAAAATACTATTTCTATTAAGCTTTTTGATTTTGATTGACAAACTTCTTACTGCACATACTCCCAGAGTTATCTGCCATCCAATGGTCAGTGACTGGAAATCCCATTTAGGGATTGGAAATATTAGGCTATGGAAATATTTTTCCATCCTCCATTTTTTAAAAAATGTTTTACTAAATGTTCATTTATATCCACTGAAAAGTTGCTCTAGAGTAGAATATACAATAAATTAATATATATACATATTCCTTTGTATTCCATTTAACCTTTTGCTTTCATCACATCTGCTTTGAATACTGCGTTTTTCTAAGCTGCAAGATTTAATATAGTACAATGTTTTTCAAAATACTGGAATGCAATTTTTGATTGATACAGGAATAAGAACTATAGTAATATCTTAATGAATTGTTTGTGGTGATAAATCCTGATATCTGCTAAATTCCATTAAGAGATTCTAAACAAGAACAGTAGAATAGTAAGCTGGACTCAATTAGAGAGAAAGGTTAAATCTTCTGTAAATGTAGCTGATTATAATGGTTTCTGACTCTATCTGTATTTGTAGATTAAAGTAACCTCAAATCACACAATGTCCATTGATATAAAAAAAAAATTCACGATTTATAAAACCTTGTCATTCTTGCAGTGGTTTAAGGTATGAGAACGTGTCCTGTTTTACAGGCATATTAAACATTCCAAGATTGTGGTTTTCCCTCAGGCAAATTTATTCCACTTAAGAAGAAAAATTATCAGGAGGTGAACAAGTTCACAAAATAAATATAAACAAATATGCTGAAATGCTTATTCAGATAGTTCCAAATGCTTCCAGGGTTGAATACAAGCTTTGCCATTTCTTTTACATCTTGCATATAATGCTATTTAGGGCCAGCCTGAAGTTCTAAAAATCAGTCATTAGAAAAAAAAGTAAAGTGGATTTCCAAAATCAGTCAAGGTCCCAACAGAGACCCCTACCCAATTTTTTCCCAAATGTCCATATATTTCAGGTATACATTTTTGAGATATTTAACCTAAGACATTTGACACTCTCAGCTGCTGAAGTTTAACACCTCAGAAACACAAAATTTCTAGAAAATCCTAATTTTTCTTTCAGTGTGAGGCTATAGCTTAGCTACATGTAGGAATATAAAATATTAAGAGCATATTAAAGGGAACTGTTAATTTGTGTTTGTAAAGAGAAACAGAATGAAATGCTGTGCTCTAGAGAGTGTAATGAAAGCAACACTGCATAAGCTAGCAGAAATGCTTTCCATTTTTATAGTGCCTAAATAATTTTCAGGAATCCTCTCAGATCAGCTAGTATAGGTTACTTCTATAAATATTATTTCAAGACAAATTCTGTTATGAAAATATATCCATTATATTAACTTTTTGTGCTTTAATGAAATATGTCAAATATATAAGATTTTGCATCTTTTTATTAATTGTAGTGTAATAAAAAATTCCCAAGGAGAAAAGGCCTTATAAAATTATCAGAAATATATTAAATGTTCAAACTTTGGTCTGTATATTTCCATAACCAACATGTAGAAAACCTAAAAAAACCCCTTAGTGCCATGACTAAAATCAAGTAAGTTATGGAATGTCTCATGCCTAGTTTTTGGTTAGTGACATTTCCAGATTTCTGTCCATATAACTGCTCAAAGTGGTTATAATGACAAGAATTGAGAAGTGCTCATTCAGTTGATGTGTTTGAAAGGTAGCTTTGTATGAACAGCTGTGTTTTCAAAATGCTTGCCACCTCTAAATTGGTCCTTGTGAAGTGCACTGTTTGCCTTATTGCCAGCAGGGTACATTGCACTGTAACTGCTGCATTTTTAGTTTTTATCACTGTCTCTCTAACTGCTGAAGTGGGAAAGAAAGATTGCCAAAACCTGACGTGTTCCTTTTCCTTTCTGCCCACTCTGACTTGATTCTTAGCTGTATGTTGCTCCAATGATGAGAAATGTTGCTCAGTTTATTCATTCACTGAATGTCTTTTCCAGCTCAAATAATGGTGATACCCTCTTGTAAATCAAGTCTCCAGCTGTCAACAGCAGTAAATCAAAGATACCCAATAAAGGCATAACAATCATTGTATGCACAAGAAATAATAAGGCTGCAAAAAGTGACACACACATGAGGGTGTGTTTTTCTATAAGCAAGAGATAACACCTGTTGTGTTCCTCTGAGGAATGGTTTTTCCCCTCAGAATCTCCCTGAAGCCTGTGCTATGTAGGGAAGTATATTTTCAAATACCTTAAAAGCAAGAGACACATCTCCTTTTAGAAAGACACCAAATATGGGTGGCAACAGGGATGGACTTCCAGAAAAAAAAAAAAAAAAAAAAAATCTGTTCACATATATTTAAATAGTTTTAGTACATAAGTTCTAGTACATGAAAACAATAGCAAAAATCCTGAAGCACTAATAAGGTATACTAATTTATTAGATATAAAATATTTAGCCTTCTTATTTGCAGACATTAGGAAGCAAACCCCAGTATTTCATCTGGATGAGGAAATACAAGTACAGAGAGCACACAAAGATTTATAAATGCAGCTGTGTAAAGAATTACATCAAAGGCTCCAAAACTATGATGCACAGTTCTTCCTGCTGCTTGTGTGGAAACATCTATCCCACACCTCAGTTACTGGTGATAATCTGCTGTGGAGCCTTATCTGTACAAGCTTCTCTACTCTGAGAAAGTTCTAAGAATAGTTCAAGTTCTAAGAATTGCTTAGAACATCACATCAATAATCTTGATAGGTCATCAAAATCCACTAACAAAGAGTTAATGCTGACATATTTACATTACTTGAAAGAACTTCTTTTTTAAAACAAGAAAGAAAATGGTTTCTTGGCACAGAAACCTTTATGTATATAAACCTTAAATACTAGTCAAAGAAACAGAACAAATAACTTTCAGGTTCTCTGTGTCCTGTACCTTTAAAACTGGACATTCAAAATACAAAACTTTCACATAAACCTCTAGATGGTACAAAGCACTCAGCTTTAAAGCACCTGAACACATTAAAAAAAAAAAAAAAACCAAACTGAAAATCACGGCTAGTAAGAGCATTTAGATTCACCTTTTATTCAGTATTTACTATTACTAGTACATTAATGAAGAAAAGGAATCGATGCATTCCAGAAGTTGAAAGTAACACAAAGTTAAATGCCTTTTTTTTTTTTTTTTCCAATACGAACACTTATCTCTGTGACACCACATTCTTCAAGGAAACTGAACTTTGGATACCATTTATGCTGCTGAGTGCAATTTATATGAGGTTTATTTTGTTTCAATGAATGAAAGCTCACTTTTCACTTCAAAATGATTTGAAGACATCTTCATCTTGAGATTGGAAATGAGTAACATAGACACAGACACACTCAAATAATCAATGCAACCAGCTTGATCCCACTTCAAGTGGGACTGGAAAACTTACATCAGCAATCTATGGGGTTTTTTTAATTCTTAATCAAGATGCACATTGGAGTCACACTATAATACTGTCAAAAACAAAAGACCAAAAAAAATTTTTACCACTCAAAGCATTATATACAATTTTTGCTGTTGTAATATATTGCTTTCTACTGTACTCTGTCCTGTGAAGAGTACTACAGTCATATGATTTAGTTTTAGGTTGTCCTGCCAGAAGCAGGTGATCCTTATGAGTCCCTTCCAACTTGACCTACTCTATGATTGCATGATCTCATAAACCACTATGGATGTCCATTCTATTCCAGAAACATTATTTTATTTCACACCTTGAATTACAGTTAAAAACAAATATTTTTTAATATAAAGCAATACATAGATGTGTCACTATTTAAACAAAAAGTCTTTCTCAATTGAAACAGTGTATTTTGGAATGATGGCTGCAGGCTGGAAATGTCAAAATTATTCTACAATCTGTTATTCAAGCCACTCAACCTCAGTGAATATTTTACACAAGACAGAAGCACTTTAACTGAAGAAATAAGAAAGATTTATGCTAGAAGAGCATATTAGCTTGAGCTGATGACTTATTAGCTAAAGCATTCACCAGAAAGAGAAAGGACTTCATATTAAATCATAACAAAGCAGAGTTTCAACCTAGATCTCAGCTCTTCTTTTTTCTGCTGCGTTTTGCAGAAAGCCTATCTAATACATGGGACATGAAAATATCCATTGGTGCCCTTACTTTTGGTTTGAGAATCCCATAGAAAGTAGAATATAAAATCAGGAACATAAATGCAAATACAGGAGTATGTTGGCTCAAAATCATACGAAAATGTAGTTTACGTACTTTAAATGGTACAGCCTCTCAGGTGCCTGGGACACACATGAAAACTCCATCTTGGTCCATATTTGATGTTTGACAGTGGCCAATAGCAAATTTCCAGGGAGGGACAGAAAACCAGGTCAGCTGTATTGTTATGCTTCCCCAGAATGATTTCACCAGTACCTCTACTGAGCAGAAGTCCCTGAGCATCATAGTGGGATCAAAAGGCTGTGATAAGATATCTGCAGTAGCAGTCTGTTGAATTTCAAGTAATTTACAATTCAGGTAGGATTTTCAATGATCTTTTGATTATTTGAAGCATAAATTTTGTATTTGTCATGCTAAACTACATTTTTAATATACAATCCAAAGGAAATAACAACAGTCAGCACACAGTGTGCTTCAAGAACGTGACAAAAAAATTCTCCCCCACATGGCCATCCTCTTTTCCCCTTACACAGGAAATCATATCTATGCATTTGGCATAGAATGATTTCTACCAAGAACTTTGGTAAATACGACGATATTCCACATAGGGGTATCACTTTGCCTCCTGGTAGAAAGGTTAAGAGCAAGTTGCAGGCATTAACTTTTCAAGACAAACCTTTATTTGTCTGCAAGCCTCAAGTTCATCTCATTTCCCAGAACAAAGGAACAGATTATATTTTTACTATTTCAGTCAGTATGTCTTAGTGTTTTAGTATAAACTGGGCCATGTGCATAAAAACATACTATTGATCCTCAAAACAGCAGAATGTTTACTGTATGTTTATCTAACACATTGTCTGTTCACTCTATTAATAAACTTACAAGTTAAAATAAAATATTTAATGTTCTTAAATGCACATAACACAAAGAACAGCTTTGAAGACTTGCCAAATGTACTTCAGATTGGCCCAATGCTCATATTACTTCACACAGTCCAACACCTTTTCTCCTAACTGTTATGGAATGCACAGGTGGTCACTGCGCCAAGTCCTCCTGGGCCTGGAAAGGGCAGCTAAAATCAAAATGCTTGACACTTAACTTTTGGAATTCTGTCTATCTATACCAGCAACCTCTTCAAAGCTATCTATCAATGTCAATTAAGCATAGATCTTATAGTTTGTACACAATGTCAATGTGAATTTTAACCCTAAAGGCAAGGGGAGAAAAGGCATAAACATGTATTGCACAACAGTCTTCAGAAACAAATTCTGGGTGAAGTTAAGTGTAAATTCTATATTCTGAAGTAAATTAAGCAGTGAGTGTGTACTACTTTATATAAGAAAACACAGAAGCTTTTGTATTACACGTGTTGGAACAAAATGTATATTCAAAGTCAGATTAATTTTGCTTCACAAAAAGAAAGTACATACCAAAAATAAGGAAAGCACACATTTGATGCCACAAGTGGCATTAATGCTACAAGGTTTCAGCCCTTACTATAATTTGGGACCTGAAGGCAGTCTAAAGACTTCAGATTCTTGTAGAGCTACAGAGCAAAGGAGCAATTGCTAGTATAATATTTTTTTTTCCTTATCACTCTGAAGAAACTTTTTTGCTAATATTCATTGTAACTGAGGTTATTGAAGCCAGAATAAGAAAGCCAGTGATTAGTCTAAATTTGCCAACGTGACAAGCTATTTATTATAAGGTACATATTTCTTTCTAAATTACACTTTAAAGAAATGAAAAAAAATTCTTTCTAAACAGCAGCTACAAAATGTATTAAAAATATAAAACCTGTGGATTCTCAATTTCATATATTTCTGTATAAGTATCTCACAGGCTTGCCTAAGAATGTCTTTAGGAATGTTTATTAATCCAACCATTCCATTTCCCTTTGATTATACATAAATTGCATTCTTTATAATTACAAACTTTATTTTTAAAGTTAAATATTCAGGCTCTGTAGGATATTTCTCAGTGTTTACATTTTCAAAGCCAACAGAAATTAGTCTGCTTCTAGTGATAACTGAAAGAGAAAAGAAAATATTTTAAAAGGGGATAAAATATATAGAAAAATCTCATTGATATATTTTGCTTTATACTCTGTGGATCTTCATCTTTCTGTAGAACAATGCTCCACTGGATGTATGACAAGCTAAATTCTAAAGACATATTACTATATTAACTTAATTTATGCTATCTGGATACCACTATAATACTCCAGACACCACAGTCATTTTCTTTTCTTACTTGCATTAATTAACAGTAGAGAGCAAAAGATGGCTAAATTAATTTATAACTTTATAGCTTCTTATACTAATTATTTCCTCCTTTTGTATTTTAGGTCATCCTGTCATTCCTGCAAACACTAATCAGTCATGGGATTTGAAGTTAATACTACTAAATAAATGAATTGTTTAATCTCCTATGACCATCTATACATACTCCATCTTCACAAAGCTCATCAATTTTATGTCATCAAGGAAAAAGTGACCTTCGTTTCCACAAAATGCTTCTTACTACTGGACAAGTTGGTTACAAATTTATCATTTATTCTCAGGAAGGAAGTCCTTCATGATCGTCATTTGATAAATGTGAGACCGTGCTTTATTAATTGACCAGGTCATACTGAATTCCAAGACCGTAATTGTGGAATACTAAAGGGACTGTTGCTTTCCTGAACATTTGAGCTAAGATGAAGGACCTGCAACTCAAAATTAATTTACTGCTTGGTCTAGTTACCACTGCTCTACTACAAGCTGTAGGAAGAAAAGCTGACTGCCCAGAGTCGTGTATATGTGAAATCCGACCATGGTTCACCCCCAGGTCTGTCTACATGGAAGCTCCAACAGTGGACTGTAATGATTTAGGCCTTTTTCAATTTCCAGCCACACTGCCTGCTGACACACAAATTCTACTTCTACAAACTAATAATATTGCAAAAATTGAACACTCAATAGACTTCCCAGTGAATTTAACTGGTCTAGATTTATCTCAGAACAATTTATCCTCAGTGACCAGTATTAATCTTAGAAAGATACCACAGTTGCTTTCAGTGTACCTTGAAGAAAACAAACTTACTGAACTCCCTGAAGAATGCCTCTCTGGACTCAACAATTTACAAGAGCTATATATTAATCATAATCTGCTTTCTGTGATTGCACCAGGAGCTTTCATAGGCCTCAATAATCTTCTCAGACTTCATCTCAATTCAAATGGTCTGCAAGTGATCAACAGAAAGTGGTTTGAAGCTACCCCCAGTCTTGAAATTCTTATGATTGGAGAAAACCCAATAATCAGAATTGAGGACATGAACTTCAAGCCTCTTAGCAATCTGCGCAGCCTAGTTTTAGCAGGTATAAATCTCACTGAAATACCAGATAACGCTTTGGCTGGCCTTGAAAACTTAGAAAGCATTTCCTTTTATGACAACAGATTTGTTAGTGTGCCTCACATCGCTCTTCAAAAGGCTACGAATCTTAAATTTCTGGATCTAAATAAGAATCCCATTAACAGAATACGACGAGGAGATTTTAGCAATATGCTACACCTTAAAGAGTTAGGAATTAATAACATGCCTGAACTGATTTCTATAGATAGTCTTGCTGTTGATAATCTGCCAGATTTAAGAAAAATAGAAGCAACCAATAACCCCAGATTATCATACATTCATCCCAATGCATTCTACAGACTTCCCAAATTGGAATCACTCATGCTCAACAGCAATGCACTGAGTGCCCTGTACCGCAGTACAGTGGAATCCCTGCCTAACCTCAAAGAAGTCAGCATACACAGCAATCCAATTAGGTGCGATTGTGTCATCCGCTGGATTAACATGAATAAAACGAACATTCGTTTCATGGAGCCGGAGTCACTGTTTTGTGTAGACCCTCCTGAATTCCAGGGTCAGAATGTGAGACAGATACACTTTCGGGAAATGATGGAAATCTGTCTTCCCCTGATAGCTCCTGAAAGTTTTCCATCTACACTGGATTTAAAAGCTGGCAGCCATATTTCTTTGCACTGCAGAGCAACAGCAGAACCAGAACCTGAAATATACTGGATAACACCATCAGGACACAAACTTTTGCCTAATACTATCTCTGATAAGTACTACATTCATTCAGAAGGAACATTAGACATAAGTGATATAACACAAAGAGAAAGTGGCTTATACACATGTATAGCAACAAATTTAGTAGGGGCAGACCTAAAGTCAGTCATGATTAAAGTGGACGGCTCTTTCCCTCAGGAACACAATGGACCTTTAAATATTAAAATAAAAGACATAAAATCTAATTCAGTTTTGGTTTCATGGAAAGCAAGTTCTAAAATTCTGAAGTCCATTGTTAGATGGACAGCCTTTCCGAAAGCTGAAGACTCCCGGGCTGCACAAAGTGCTCGAATACCGTCTGATATAAAGGTATATAATCTTACACATCTAAATCCATCAACTGAATACAGAATTTGTGTAGACATTCCCACTATCTATTCTCAGTATAGGAAACAATGTGTCAATGTAACCACAAAAGGACTGGACATGGAAGTGAAAGGCTATGAAAAGAACAACATAATAGGATTCCTTACCTGCCTTGGTGCTCTTTTGGGAATCATCTCTGTGATATATATCTACAGCTGCATCTCTCAATATATTAACTATGGCATTGGACACAGCTATCTAAGGAATTACCTGATGAAACAATCCTTTTCACTCAATGAGCTTTATCCTCCTCTTATCACTCTTTGGGACGTGGGCAAAGAAGAAAGCACAGCAATGGAAGTAAAAGCAACTGTAATAGGTGTACCAACAAATATGTCATAAATATGTCAGTATATCGCTTCATTTCTGAAATAAAAAGCACATAACTTTATTTGTGCTGAATAAAAAGGCAACAAGAAAAGAATATTTCTCTTAGGAACTAGATGCCTAGACTTTGTTGCTGCCAACAAATGGAATACCTATGACTCAGTATAAGAGAAGAATTTTAACTAACTGGCTTCTAAGGGTATTCTACCAACCAAATAAAATTAAATTCATGTTCTAGAACTTTCATGGGACTTTGAAGTCTGGAATACAGTGGAAGTAGCCAAGAACATTTTCTGCATTTTTTAAAAAATTATTATATAAACATAGTGGAACTGAGCAATACCTCCTCCTGTGCTGTATTACACAAAATAGCCACGAGTTTTTGCAGTGAACAGATATACTAGGACTGACATATGGTGTAATGAAATGGACAAATTCTGTAGAGTAGTCACAGTGAGTATGTGAAATTTTTTTATTGAGAAAATACATTTTTGATTAAAATCAAAATACTTTGTCTTGTTTGTTTCTAAAGAAAACACCCCACCATTCTGGGAGTTCTTGTCTGACAATAAACAAACACATTCCAAAGTCTGATAAAATATCTTTTTGCATATTCTCCTATTAAAATGCTAATCTGAGCAGAAAGGATATTTTTTGCTGATTTTAGGTTGTATAATGTTTCTAACAGAAACGTAAGTTTAGTGATAGTTTTTTATCAAACTTTCTTTACTCTAAGAACATTATAAAGGCAAAAAGGATGGTGGAGATGAGGCCACTTAAACCCACTGTAATTAGATTTCAGTATAGATATTGGGTGATTAACAGTTCTTTGATTCTTTTATATTATACACTTTTATGTATCTGTGTGAAATAATTCTGTTCTCTTAGCAACGTGTGAGCCTGCAGATCTTTATTTCATTATATCAGCATTACATCATTTTATTACTAGACAAAAGTAGTCTCTTCTAGAATACATGGCAATGCTTTCCATGACAGTACCGTGAACTACCATCCATATAAACATAACATCTTTAACCTCTACACAGAAACATCTCCATGATACTAGCCATTTTCCATGGCCAAAGACATTTTTCATGTCAAAATCCCCACAGAAGCAACAAGTGAGAAATGGAATTCTTGTGTAGCTATATATAAAAATGGACAGCTATTCCTTATACAGATATCCTATATAAGCCTCAAGTCCTTAGGAAGTAATAAATCCACCTTGTAGCTTTAATAGCATAATGCTTATTAACTTGTATTTTTGCACAAGCATGCAAAAAAAAAAAAAAAAGTAACCACAGGTTTTTCTTTAGCAAAGAAGAATTTCTTAAAAATCGTAGAAATAACTTAGTTGTGCTAAAGTATGCTTCTTCATAATCTCCTCATTTACACAAAGGTTGGGGGTTTTTTCTACATAAGGCATAGGGCTAAAATTTTCATGTATTTAATTAATTGGGATGCTTACTCTTTAATGGGGGTAGAAGCTGATAAGGAACTATATTTAATTTCCTCAGAAAGAGAAAGGTATTGTTACAAACCTGTTTCCATTTATTTCATAGTTTTCTCCCAGGAATGCATTAAAATGCTTTAACACATTAATGCATTAAGAGCAGTACTTACTGGTTATTCAAACCAGAAGAATAGAAATAGATTAACTTTTCTTTGGCATTTAACAGCAAACCTCATTCTGAAATTTACCACTAATGAAAGAGAGAAGACAAGTGTAAGTATTTGAAATATCTGGCTAGGAAATACCAAAAATACAATACTGAAAAAAACCCCTTTTAAATTAATTTATATTACTTTTTTTTCTATCAGCAACTAGACTGAAAGATAATGTTTTATTTATAAAAAGATTAAGCATTTACTTTTTGGTTAAAAAAAAGGCTGACATTAAAAAAAAATAAATTGCAATATTTCATCAGATAACACAGTCAAATGCTATCTTATATAGGAACATTTCAGTTTCTAGTTCAGCTAAAATGATGTGAAATCATAACTCCTAAAAGTACCCATAAAACCTAGATAGAAGACTGGAGAAAAACATGTTTGTTGATTTATAACCTAAAAGGAAACTTCCATTTCCAGAATTCTCTAATAAAACTTATTCTGCTTATATAGCCTGAAGTAGTGACCTCAAGATAACTTAAAATAGAAAATGAGATTCTTTCCATAATCTTATGCTGGCCAGTAAGACACAACAATCAACAATAATCTCATAAGATATTCTTTTTTATCTGAAGCCAGAAGAGACATTTCTGAAACAGGTTGCTATGTAGTACAGAAAATAAATTCACACACCAGACAATTCTAGAAAAGCTGCAAGAAAAAAACTGAAAAGCAGCACTCTGTCAGACATAAGGAAGAAAATAATTATTATCAAACTGAATAGAGGGGATGTATGGCACTGATGAGACAATAAATTTTACATGGAAGAAAGTATACAGGAAGAATGAAAAGTTCATTATTAAAACTTCAGAAGACATTTAGAAGTATAGAGCTAAATGAAATATAGGAGACAGCCATTGAACACAACCCAAAAGAGCAAAAAGAGTCTGAAAGCTCACTTCATGCTAAAGGTTAGAAGACATACGTGAAAAAATATTAACAATTGCATGCAGCTTTTACAGAAGTCAGAAACCAGATGACTAGAAATATATCAGAGTAAAAAAAAAAAAATCATGGTATTGCCAGCTAAGTAGGAAAAAAAAAACCCCACATCTTTCAGGAATATTGGTTGACTTTCCAAACCTAGTGTTTTGGCAGGTCAGTTGAATGATGTACCAAATGTGTAATTTAAATAGCTTTTCCTTTAATACCATTGGAAATATTTGGAACCAATTTTCTCAGGAAAAGACTACATAGATACTCAGGGAAAATGCTAAACTACAACAAAAAAGAGAAGGATTATCAAAATAAGAGAAAGATCATCTAAACATTCAGTAAACATGAAATCAAGACAGAGAAAAAAATTAAGCTAGATAAAGTTTGTGAAAATTAAAGAAAAATCCACCAAACTTCGTTTCCACATATGACAATTACAGAAGTTTCATATTGAACAAGAGAATTGCAATTACTCATTTATATGGATAAATTCAATATATTACTGAAACTTGGCAAGCTTTGCATGATTGGAATGTTAAAATACACAATCATAACCTGTCTAGTCAGAACTGTGCTTTGAAACAGACTTGAGCTATTCACTTCACCTTCAATAAAAATTCTAAAGGAGTTGCGTCCTCTTCAATGTTTCCATTATAGGGTGGTGTGTAAATGAAGTACTAGACTATATTCTGTCCATGATTAGCTGTACTCCAATATTCTGAGACAAAATGTACAAGTAACCTTTGTAAATAGCATAGGAACACAGTAAAAATAGTAATGAATAATGAAAATGGACCCTATGATGTGTGACTGACTGTGATTATGTTATTTTTCAGGTTACATTCAGTAGTGTTTCATTTCTACAGCTGGGGTGACCAAAAAGAGATAGAAGGTTAAGCCAATTGGACATCATGTTTAAAAAACTTGTTCTTTTGAACAATCAAGAAGAACTTTAAGTACATGTGTTGTATACCTACCTACTCAACTATATTATTCTGAGAGTTATAATGCTGCAGATATATTGAAGTACCTTCAAAACAACCTTTTATTAAATCATTCCTTCCTTCAGATAAAGCTGAAAACTACAAATTAAATTCTTCTTTCAGCTAAAAAATGCTTTTTACAAATGTCTCTCACTTGCTTATCTTTCTGTCTCTCAGCTTCAATTATTTTTAGACCCTTTTTCCCAAAGCCCTTTTCTTTGCCTTGATGCAAATTCTCTGTTCCTTTCAATGCTCCCTGTGGGTTCTTTGCTTATTTCCTGCTACTATTGTTGCCAGACTGTCACATCATTTCCAACACTTCCAGTAAGGACAGATGTTGTCTGACTTATTAAAAAAATTATCAATGAAACTTAATACTTTGAGGCAAACTATTTGAATAGAAAAATACAATTATTAAAGAAAGGCCTGGCATTCTTAGATAAAACCTAGCTGTAAAGCTGCTCAGGTAATGAGACGAAGCATCTCTCAAAGAAACAAAGTGGAAATAATTTAACAACATTCAGATAAAAATAATAACAATATGGGAGTTAGATAAAGCTGGAAGGGCATGGAATTTGGGCAGATGGCCTATTCCTGATCCTAAAATAGCTGATGTTCTTTTTAACATTACAATTAGATAAGTGGAAAACAACCCCATCTGCCTCACCCTTACGAAGCTATTGTTCGTTATCCATGTTGATGACAATTTCACACTGCGCTCCAAATAGCCATAATGCTTTTGTGAATCACAAAAATACATCAAATTCAGTGCTGGTGTCATCTTCTATACACATTTCTTCCAGTCCAGAGCTAGATTCTATAAAGAAAGCCTTTCAGCATTCATATACTACACTTTACAGGTCAAAGAGTTTACAGTTTTGTCATTTAGCATGTGAGCACAAGTCAGATTCCTTGAGATGGCTGCTGGGAATAACTTTTGAGGGCAGAATCTTGTTATACATACATTCATTTCATACATTTTTTGTACGAAATTTTACTCTGTACTGTTAATATTTATAACTTCTTTTTGTTTTGTCTCTAGCATGAATGTCAGCTCAACTGAAAAGCATACAGCTGAATACTTTGTAACACCAGAGAAAGTGGGTTAGTGTCTGAAGTCTACTAAAGACAGCTAAAATACACTTTTGACATAATGACAGAATGATTTCATAGGATACAGAAACAGATGATGAAAATCATCTATTCCTAAATATTCCAACACATAAATGGAATATAAAGGGGCTACAAATAGAGTCAGAATTATCACTTTTAATTGAATGTAAAATGCCCATTAACTACGTCAAATAAAAAACCCCAACCATTTAGAATTAGTCTCGCTATAGTAAAGCAACAAACATCATTAAATTAGAATAATCAGATATGTTTTTCTTTATGTACCAGGTAATAAAAGGATTAAGTTAAATTGCTGCTATCAATTATAGTATCTTAGATTAATATTACCTTAACAATTAATATAAAATGGGATATTAAAGTATTCCATAATTTATTTCATAAATGCTGTGAAGGTATTCGTGATAAGTGCATGCCCATTTTTAGCAAACTAAGTGCTATACTGAATATTCATGTGTTACACAATGTATTCCAAAATATGAAATAATGCTTTCTCCTAAAATACCTGCTTGCACAATTTAAACTATCAATACCTAAAATATATAGCACATGCACACCGCTATCCCAATTCCATTTATTCTGCAGGAATGTAAAAGGATTTCTTTACTCGAGCTAGGATGACCAGGACTTCCAGACTTTCAGTTTGACAAGTTCATAGCAGTATAGACCAATGTCACAACACCTACAAGTGTATCATGTCCAATTCACCTTGTTGCCTTTCAGGCGCTTGAAGTCCAATTAAAAATTACTTCCTTTCCTACCTTCCACAAAATACAACCTCTCTTGTACCCTTCACGTTTCATTACTTCACTCAGCAATCATCTACTGTTTGCTCTTACACAAAATTACATCAGCAACAGCCCTCCTTTTTAACTACTTTCTACTTCATTAATACTTCATCTTTTTCCCAGCCTCTGATGAACTAGACTACTTCCAGGGTATTCTACTTCCTAGACTACTTCCAGAGTATTCTTCTCTATGATATTTGTTATCATTTTGTAATTATCAATGACATGGAAGAAAAACAACAACAAAAAACACCACCAACAAAAAAGCTGAATTGCTCTACAGATTTGAAGGCAATTTCAAGTGTAGCCAGAAGAAAATTGCAACCCTGAAAACTCTGCAGTCTATTCCCTAACCTACTTCAGCAGTCAGCTCTGCTTTAATAGTATTATGCTAAATAAAGTCCCCTTTCTCCCCCTTGGTTTTAGGAAAGCTGAGTAAAATGGAGGATGTCCACTACAGGTAGAGCAATTTGAAGTTATTTGTAGCTTTTGCAATATCTGGATTATTAGGAAAAAAAAAATCAGAAAGAGAATAATCTTATTATTCATCCAGCCTTTCAAATGCATACAACAATTTATAAGCATATATCAATAAACACATCACACCAAAGCACATATATCAAGGATTAAACACCTCTGCAATTAACTAAAGGTTTAGAACAAAAGAAACAGAAATATATTGTCAAAGGGTTGTAAATCTTTTCTGTGCCCCATTGAGAGGTAGACAACTACCTACCAGTACTTCCTCATGCACTGAAAGCATTTAGGTGTATAATTTGCACTGTTAAGATAACAGATAACCTGTTAAGGTGGTTTGGACTTCACAGAGAATGCCCCTGGATGACCAAAAGCCTGGCCATATGAACCTATCTACCTGATTGAGAGCACTCAAGGATTTTCATCTGCACAGCTCTACTAAAGACAGTATAAATGCAATATGCATCATTCATTTAATTGAAAACATTGCATATATTTTTAATTAAGACAAAATGGGAAAAGAACAATATTATTTATTTAAAATGCTTAGAATAGAATATTTTGTGGAGAGCATCTGTTTTAGGATTAAATAATTCAATATCCATCAAAGAAATGCTGGATAGTGTAGAAAATTAAACACCAGCAAAAAAAATTCTATATGTTCAGATATTATCTAGCTGCAAACAAAATGATAAGCCATACATATATTCTGAATGACTTTATTTTAAGATACCACAAACAATATAGGTTTACCTCAGATCCTTACTCCTCCTGACCTAAAAAGTTCCCAAGAGTCTCCCCCTGCTATTCATCTCTAACTATAAATTATCATCCTACATAATTTGTTAGGCTTTAACTTGTCTTCTTTCTTTTTTCTCCTTCACTTGATTTTTTTTTTATTTTTGCTCCAGTTATCCCACACATGAAAATTCTCAGTTCTTCTACATTATACAACATTGTGGTCCCACTATCAGCATTTCGTTTTTATCATTCTAGCAAAGAACTCTGCTTTTCTCTTGTCAAAACTTATATTCCACCACAGTGGTTGTGTATAAATAAACTAAATGCTTCTTGCTAGAACACTTACATTAAAATGACAAACTTTATGTATAATGTGAGGACTTTACGTTGAGTAGGGGTTTACCTTAAACAAGCACATGAAAACTTTCTCAAAATTGACAAAATATAAGAAAGGAAAAAAGTAATTAAAACAAAAAATAGTTAATTAGACACCTTCATATGTTGCTAACAAATAAAGTGCAGATCATTTAAGTATTACTGGTAAAAGTGAAGAAAAATTAGAAACTTTAGAGACTCAAAGGGAGATAAATGAACAGTTAAAACCAATTGTAACATAAGATGGAACAAATACTTTAGAATAAACCAGAAAAGAGCTGTAAAAGTGTGGCCAAAAGAACCAAAACTGCTAAAAGAACAAGTTTGCAACATGATCAAATCAATAAGTAAGAGAAAGAAATAAGCTGAATTAAGAAATAGGTGCTACAAGTAGGTTTAAAGACATGTAAGGAGAAAAATAAGATAGACAAAAGGTTTAAGAAGGAAAAAGGAACAAGAGAAGGCACTGTGTCTAACAGACCATCCTGGAAACTGAGTAATTAAACATAACAACAGAGTAGTTAATGGTCACGCAAATTTTAAACAAGAAGTGACAGTATTAGCAGAAGTTAAGAAAAAATAATGATAAATATATAAATAAAGATTCAAGGAAAACAAGTGAGCTTGAGGATACCCTGATATATATATATATAACCCTAACCCTGAAATACATACATAAAAGTTTCAAATAAAGACAAGACTTTTAAAAAAAGGGGAATGAAAAGAAGACAGCAGCCCTATGTGCTTTGATTTGGCCAAAAATATTTAGTACAGAAAAAAGCTATATACATTTTTTAAAATTGCTTTGTTGCTGTTTTGTTTTTTGGGGGTTTTTTTTGGTTTTTTTTTGGTTTTTTTTTTAATATTTCAGATTATTCTGAAATAATGCTAAGGAGAAAAACTATAATTTCCACACCTTATGATCATGTATCAAGGAAAAAGTTACAATACTGATCATAAACAAGAACAAAAATATTTATTAGAAAGTGGAAAAAAGTGCTTAAGCAATGACAAAGAGCATGTTTGGAAATTCTGGCTAATATGCAGAAGGCAGTGACAGGTGGTCTCATTTGGGAGGTTTCATTAAGAAGACAATTGAAAGCTGATAACACTGTGTTATTAAGCAAAATACTTTCATAAGGAAATCTCAGAGGGAAGGAGACACTACTGCCTCTAATTAAAGAAAGAGCTCAAGGTCCAGGAGCTGCTTAACAGTATCAATTATAATGCCACTAATACCCAATGAAAATTAGGTTTGTAATTTTTCTTAATATTACCAGAGCCAAAGCAATACCAAATATTGTTTATAAGAAGCATCAAAGTTCTTTAAAAATAATTAATTCTGAAGGATTAACTACAAAATCCATTTAAAGGCAATAATGAAAGACACTGGAAGGTATTTGAGTTTGCTTTAAATGATGTTGAAAGCAAGTGTATTCCACCAAAAAAGAAGCCAATCATTGTTACATAGAATAATAGCTTGAAGAAAAAGAAAAGAGAAGACTAAGAACAGAGGGAAAAACAAAGAAAACACAATCAATTATATTAAGAGGAGAAAAGAGGGAAGACAAGAAGGATCCTGTTTAAAATTAAGATATAAAAGTTAATATATTAATTTATATACTAAAATAATGACCAGTGCAAATGAGTCTGTCAGAATACAGCAACAGAAACCTAATTCTTATAAGAATTTTTTAAAACCTGTTTTAAAACTCTTAGCAAACTAACTGAGAAATCAGTGAAAGCATGGAATTGAGACTGAATAAGCCAACTAGGTGTCTGTAACTTAAACAGAGCTGATCTGCTGAATCTCTGAATATATTTACAAGTAAAGCTGCCTCTCCATTGCAATTTGGAGAGATCTGGATTTAGAAGTCCATACAGAGCTGTGAAGCCTTTCAATGGTTTTCTAGCTCAGGTCCAAGTGCATTTGTACATTATTAGTTTGAGAGAAAGGCACACCAATATCATTCCCACGTAGATTGTATAAACCAAGATGCTAAAATGCAGAGTACTAGCCATGGTAGTCTGGACAACATCATTCCACACTCAAAGGGTAGAGGTCAATGATTTGTACTGGTTTGAGACCAGTTGCAAGTGATATTCCTCAGGGCTGTACTCTGCGATTCAACTTGCTTATTAATGACCTGGAGGAGGAAACAAAATCCTTATAAATCTGACAATACTTATTTGGAGAATGCAATCAATACATTTAACCACAGGGCTGTCATTTAAAAGAATCTAAAAATGCTGGAGAATTACGCCAACAGACTGATGTGAAATTCAGCAAGGACACATGTAAAGCACTAACACCTGTGACTGCCTCACTCCTAGCAGCTCTCCTGAAAATGCCCTGGGGCTCCTAAGCACAGCTGGCCAACAGGATACTGGGCTGTTTTAACATGAAACTATTAGAAAACTGAGGAAAAGAATGCCCCTTCATTCAGCACTTGTTAGACTTCCTCTATAATACTTTGTCTAAATTTGCTTCCCTACTTGCCCAGCTCTATATGAGACATTGAACAACTGTAGCAAGCTTATCAGGAGGTTTCCAAGATGCCAAGACCCAGATCTCTACTCCTAAGAAGAAATTCTGAGGCACCTGGGCTTGTTCAGCCTGGGGAAAAAAGAAGGTTTGAGAAGAATAAGTAGCAACCTTCCCGCATCTAAGAGCTAGCTACTGAGAAGACAGAATCAGGCTGATTACTGAGGTGCACAGCAGGAAAATGATTGACAAAAACCTAAAACAGAAGTTAGGGGGAAGGGGATTTACCTAGATATAGGAAAAATAATTAATTATGAGGAAAAAATATCTTGGGAATAGGTTGCAGAGATATGGTACACAATTATAAGCAAAATTATCTGATTCATAATTGACCCTGTTTTGAGCATGACGTTGAATAGACGACTTATCTTCCAATGTGAATAATTCTGCAGAGGAATTTTATCCCCAGAGAATATATATGCAGTGTAACCTGCTCAGAGAAGCAAAAAACTTCTTAGCTGAAATGACGCTGAAGTTTCACACAGGAATATCCTTGCACTTTTTTTAAACTATTACAAGAGTTCTTAAAGAGATGTTACAATTTCAGTAGGTGGTAAGGCCTCTTAAATATCCAAATTTAAAAAATATATTCCTAATGCAGACAGATATTTCCAGATTCTTTCAACATGTAGCCATACTTTATTTCCAATATATTTACTCCAATTTTTTAAACAAAATCCTTAGGAATTTCTTACATACCTTTTCTCATGTTCTACCATTTTCATTATGATGCTCTGCAACATATCTAAATGGCATGATTTTGCATAAATGGAAGCAGCAGACGGTGAAACTGTATATATGAGTATTTCCTTCTTTTTTTACCAACACAGACATGAGTAACCAGTTATAACTAGCATATATTTTTCTGAAATGTAAAAAATTTTGAATAAATCCATGAATATGAGAAAAAGATTCAAATTCACAGAGCCAAAGAATATTCAGAGTTGGAAGGGACCCACAAGGATCACCAAGTCCAGTTCAAATGAATACTGTGTGCAGGGATTGAACCCATGACCTTACCATTCCTAGCACCATGCTCTAACCAACCAACGTAATATCTCTTCCAAAAAGCATGAAACTTATAAACCAGAAAGTCTTTCCTTGTGTACTGTTTCAGTTATTGTGAAATTTAATTTCTTTGGGGTATGGTTTTGTTCCATACCATCACAGAATCCTTTGTGGCTTGACAACTACATCAGCCAATTCCCTCAGGACTTGGATGCATGTTGTGAGGTCCCATAGGCTTATATACATTCAGGTTCTTCAGGTAGTCATGGACCTGATTTTTACTTACAGAGGAGGGACTTTGCTTCCACAGTCCCCATCCCACTGTCCATCCACTAGAAACACGGAAGGAGAGGTTGTTATTGAAGACTGAGGCAAAAAAGTTGAGTACCTCAGCCTTCTCATTATCATTGTTACCAGTTCATCAGCATTGTTTATCAGCAGGTTTACACCTTCTTTGACCTTCCTTTTCTGGTTAACATACCTGTAGGAACCCTTGCTGTTACTCTTTGTGTACCTTGTCAAGTTCAGTTCCAGCTTCTCCTTGGCCTTCCTCACCCCATCCCTACACAAACAACCTTCACCTCTGTGCTCGTCTTGGGTTACCAGTACTTGTTTCCACTGCTTATGGATTTGCTTCTTTGCCTTTAGTTTCACCAGCAGGTCCCTACTCAGCCATGCCAGGCTTTTGCCTCTCTTGCCCTATTTCATGCTCCTGGGCATTTCTACCTCTTTTGCTCTATGGAAGACTTTCTTAAAGATCTGTGAGCTCTGATCTGCTCCCTTGTCCCCAAAAGTCAGTCTCCCAGGGGATCCTATTGACTACCTCCTTGAAGAGCTGGAAGTTTGCTTTCCTAAATTTCAGCGGCCTAACTGTACTGTATACCTGACCCATATCCCTCAGGACTACAACCAATGCATGATCACTGCCACCCAGGCTGCCCCCAACCTTCTCATCCCCGCTTAGCTCGCGTATGTTGGTGACTGTCAGGTCCAAGAACACATTCCCTCTGCTAGGGCTGCCTCTTACCTGGCTCAAAAAGTTATGCGGAACATGTAGTCTGGACAAGTTCAGTATTCTCCATCTTTGGAAGCAAATGAGGTGAGGTTGGATGGTGATTTGGGCAACCTAATCCAGTGAAAAATAACCCTGCCCACAGGGATGGAACTAGGAGACCTTTAAATATCCCTTCTGACTTGAACCATTTTGATTCTAAGGAAAACATAAGGAAAATAGGGGCCACTCACATGTAAGCCAGTGGCTGGTCAGTACATTTGCCTGGCAAAATGTTGTACCTGATCACCACAATCTATTTTACTAAACTCTAGTCTCAACTATTTCCTGTGTAAATTTGCTGTCTAATCTCTGTGTGTGTGCAAAATCTACTATAGAACCCCAGGCTGAGCTGAAGCCTCTATTGGATGAGACATTCCAGAAGGACTGCAGATCTGGGGACTCATAGCTCTTATTGCCAGTAACTGTAAGACACAGAGACGCAATTCTGGGTGGAATAATTGATTGCAGAAACTCATATGTTGTGGATGAGTGAACGAAAGCCATAACAAACTCCAGCCCTCATCAGCTGGCTACCCATCCTGTTCATGTTTGTGTGCTTACACTGGTGCTGATACAGAAACTTTTCTTTCTGTGTTATCTGTGTGGTCAGTTATGTGTGTGTACTGCATGGTGCGTGCTTCTGCCTGTGCAGTATATATGCTTAGCCTCACCACTGGCTGGACCTTGGGAGACAGAACCACAGTAACATCTCATTTATGGCATCAGGACAAGAACCTCCCTGAGTCCTACGATGCACCAAAGTCGGTACTAGCAGACTAAATAAAATCCTACCAGCAACATGAAGTTCATAGGATCTCTATGAACATCTCTATTAACATCTCTAACATAATTTCGAAGGTTATTTTATCAATAAAAGTATTATAAGTAACAATATCTGAGGTGATGACTGGCTTAATCCAACAATCACTCTATATGTAAATAAGTGTTTTTTTCTAGTTTAAAAATAGCTTCTAATTAAAAATATTTCATTAGAGGACTTTCGCAAACTTATTCACATTTTTCTCCTGTACAGCACAAAATAAACTCTCACCACAACATCACCACCACAGGCAATAAGAATTGATTGGGGTAGGCTTATTGGATCTGACGTATGCTGACAAACACTTTGACTAGTTTTCTCTAGGACTTCAAACACACTACACCACAGAAACCATTTGCTTTTTGACCACAGGCAAAAGAACTGCCTGCTACTAAAGTGAACAACCTGTGCTTCTACCTTTGAGACCCTAATAATCATTCAAATTGACAGCACCAACCAGGGTCAAAATGTCCTAAGGAACCAATTCAGGAGAGCCAACCCTAATTAGCTATTTTAAAAAAGCACCTACCTTCTGATATTATTATGCTCTTTCATTTGAAGCAATAATTAAAAACATTGAATTGAGTTTGGTATCCTCATCTCAGAAAAAGCCAGTTTAGTAAGTTTGATTACTTCCATAGTCTATATCTACGGCTGATGCACATGAACTTGACATCTTCTCTGAAGGCACTTGCCAAACAGTTAGAGACAGTCTAAACTCCACCTTCATCCCTAATCCTGTAATTTTCTTATATTCCTTCAGAAACCAAATGGAAAATATAAGAAGCAATGATTTAATTGCTTAATTAATTAAACAGAGCATCTGTTTCTTAAAATCTTGAGTCATATAGGTCTCCATTAATCCTTGTTCCTCAAACTAACAAGTGAATCATGGTACAGCAGCAATAATTCATTCCTTTTGTCAAATTGCTAATGATTGAAGAACTTGTAATATTTAAGTCCATATTTATTCAAAACCTTTCACTTGTGTAGTCTCCTCCACAGAGTCTACTTTCTAATTCCACAATAAAGCATCAGATAGGTAAGTAAAAAGGAGATCTCTGTTCTCTTGCAGAATCAGGTTCTTCCTGGTCATACTAGTCAGACCAGTAAGGTCAACTTATTCAATGTAACTTCATACTAAGCAAGCATTCAGTTGATCATTCATTACAATGAACTTGTTCAGACACTAGCACAGGCTGGCCAGAGAGGAGGTGGGTGTCTCTTCTCTGGAAATGTTCAAGGCCAGGCTGGACAGAGCTGTAGCCTAACCTAGTGGAAGATGTGCCTGCTCATTGCAGAGGGGTTAAACCAAATGTCCTTTAAAGCTTCCTTAGAACTGAAACTCTTCTATAAAAGCTTGAGACTTTGATATTATTGTCAAAATAACTAAAGAGTACTTATGAAATGTTTCATATTAGTTTAGAATATCAAAGCTCTTAAAGATTTTTCATAGTTCTTAACTTACTTAAACACAGAAAGCCAAAATATTTAGTAACTTTTCAAAATTTTTTTCTATATACTTCACTCTTGCACTGATTTCACACTTCAACTGATTTGTAGATACTGCTAAAAGAACATCTTTCCCATTTAAGACGGTCCGGTGTCACTTTTAAAATATTTTCCTAATAAAACAGCCACTTTAATGTGAACTTTATATACAAATTTTAATTGCATACAGTGCAATGAATGCCCAAGTTTCCAACCCAGTTTACAATACTGTAAAATCAATCATTCACTGAATGACTGCTTATATCCACTCAGCACGAATTACTGCTTTAAAAAGTAGATGGATATTTTTCCCTTGTGTGCAATACAATATAGTGTATCTAGTTAAAAACTGGAGAGAGAAATTCATATTTTCTACTGCTTATTCAAGTTTCCTGTACTAGTTATGTCATTTTTTAATTGCTTCAAGATGTTACACTGAACAATTCTCTCAATTTTTATGAGCAACTAGTTAGCTTATACTTGTTTTCTTCCTTTTATTTAAAGCAAAAGGATTGATTTCTGATCATTTCATAGGAGAGTAACTCACAATCTCTTCCCTACTTATTACATATAAAAATTACAGATGCATATTTCCTGTAGCATGCATTAATGTTACTTATAATAACCAGTAACTACTACAAAGAATAGAAGTTACAACTTTGATTCCCTCATTTAGAACAACAAAATCAACAAAGATCAGCATTTAAATTATGCTCATAAGGTTAGTATATGCAAGGACATGTTCACACTTTTTTATTCTAGCAATCATTGAGTTTAAGACTAGGTACTAGAATAAAGTTTAGCACATACTTAGGCATGTAAGTGCCTATAAACTCAGAACTGGCAATTTGTGGTGGCTGCACCATTTGCTCCATCAACTTCTGTTCCAAGTAGAAATCAAGCATCACTATATTCAACATAAGACAGTCAAGTGTTCAAAAGATTCTGAGTACATAAATGCAAAAGCAGCATTATTGATGGAAAACCTTACTAAATAAAATTGTCATTCGTAAAAATCAGGAAATGGTGAATTTGACACACACCAAAAAAACTGATTGACTAAAAGTGTCTTATTAACTGTATGCAGCTTGGAAAAGCATTTTGGACAATATACAAGTACTTATTCCACATGGATCACTAAATTCAATATTAACACTGAAAAAATAATATCCCTTATATTTAGAGTCAGTTAAGCTGCCATGCAACATCATTTTTTTCCCCCAAGATATTAATATCATAGTGTGTCAGAAGATTTTTCTATAAGCAAGGGAAAAAAAAAAAAAAAAAAGAGCAGGAAAGGTAAAATGGCCATATTAGAACTCAAGTAACTGTAATTACATTGAGGAATAGAGATTTTTTTTTTTTTTTTCCCCTAGATTAGAGAGTTTGAAAAGGTTAGTAACATGGCTTACGGTAATAACTGCTTTAACCACTAGCCTAAAATTGATGTCTCAAAAAGCCTTAAACTCCAAACCACCACCAAGGATGCTACAAAAAAGGAATTAGCCTTCGAAAACTATTTCACTGAAATTTACCTCCACAAAGGTATGAATTCAGTGGTAGCAGTTTAGCTATCAACATGCAAGCTAAGCAACATAGACATATTAAAAAATGAAGAAACTTTTTCAGACTTTGAATTAAAATTAACTAATCCAGAAGAAGATATTACTTTGAATGAGTCTTAAGCCCAGTAGTGTTTTATAAAATCTCCTTCAATCTTTTCTCTCTTGTTCAGATAAAGCAACATGCAATGGCAATAAGACAACAGAGGTTTAGGAAAATTTCATAAAACACAGTGTCTACTATTATCAAAGTGACATAAAAAGATGGTAATATTTGTCTTTTATCTTGGAAATGGGTCTTAATTATCCTTCTGCATCTTTAACATGTATTTAATTTATTTATATTCACAAAATGACTACTTTATTGCAGAATTACTACACAAACACTACTCTTATCAGGAAATCAAATCACTACCTTTTGTATAACAAGAAAAATTAATGGATTTTCTAGCCAATCAGATCAAAATCTTTTATTTTAAATCACTTTTAGAAATAAAAGCTCTTGCTAAGAAGTTTATATTAAAAAAGAGCACATGCTAAACACCTCCCTATTTACCACCTAGTATACATTTAATTTGCTTTTGCTTTGCTCTAAAGAATGGATCAATTCCCACTATGTGTGGTTAATACTCAGACACAGCTTCAATTTGACTGAGGAGCCACACAGGCATAGCATGTCTGCTAAAGGCCACTTATTTACAGTTGCCAGTACATCTGTGTTGCACTTGACAGAATTTGTCCTGGAACAGAAGGAAGGAAGAATAAGCAAATAAAGACAGTATTTTACACCTGAGTAATTCTCCTCAGTATCAGGGATGCCCTGTATTCCAGAAGTTAAGAACACATGTGAAAAGACAAAATTAATTATGGAGTTGAGAATTTTGTGGTTTTTGAATCTCCCAAAATTATCATTGCTATTATGTTTCCAGAGGCAGCAACCAGCAGAATTCCATTACTTTCTTTGTAACAATCATTATTTTTTAACACTTCTCCAGAGAACATTTTTATTCATCTACTGACCAAATGAAATAGTTGCAGTTTTTAAATCTCTCTTCTCAAGAATATCTCTCTCTATTCGTCATTCTATCTGACTATATGGCAATAATAAATTTAATGAATTCTCTTAGGAACTCTTAGAGTAACCCAGCTTACTACTTCTTTATTCATCTGTTACTAATGAATTTCTACATTCCATTAGTCTGCCTATTCACCTTGGCTGTTTTTCTGGAGTTCTCCTATCTTACATGATACTTTCTCATTAAAATAATTTTATATTACATATAATTTTTTTCTTCATTAGTGTCATTCCTAAACAGCCCAAACATTATTATAAGATATTAATTTACATACTAAATTTCTATACTAAGAAAAAGATTTCTCAACCTTACTCACTCATCAATCTGATCTCTCCAGTCTAATCTTAGAATTACTCTCCCAGTATATGAGTACCATCTGTACAAAATCAATAGCAATAAGGCAATTTTAATGGAGCCTGTCACATTTCCTTGGGAATAATTAAGGCATCACTTGATCTTGATAAAGTCTTTCTGTAGCAATGAGTCTGGGTTTTCTTAAATAATGTAAAAAATTAGATCTACTCTGTTTCTTCTGAGATAATAAAATCTGCATTGTTTAATTTTTCTTCATTTGAACTGTTTTCATAATTCTCAAAATTTCATAATTTTATATATTTGAAATGTTTGTTTTCATACAATTTGTGCTGGCCTGCAAGCTGCATCTAGCAAAAGGCCAAATCTTGTTTTTCTGCTCCAATGACAACTGCAGTTATTTAAAGTACCAGTTTCGTCCTTTAAATAAGGAAGGCAGTAGATTTAGAATATCAAAAGAAGAAAAGTTTGTGAAAAAGAAACAAGAAATTATGACAAATACTATTCTGCAACAGTAATATGAAATTAGTGCTGTGGTCATAAACTAAACCCATCACTGCTGTTCTATTCTGTAACTCCTGGGCACAGAAATTTATAATACAAAATAAGATGTGGCATTGTCATGCACCAGTGTCATGACTAGAACAATAAATTCTAGAACTGTAAATTATTTATATATCACTTGTATTATATAGAACAGCTAAATGAGAAAAGGCATCTGATGAAGGAAATAAATCACATGTGAAATTCTTGCAAGAAAACAATCTACTTGTTTCCATGAAGTATTTTACTACTAAGCAGACTTAGTAATAAAATACTTCATGGAAAGTAGACTGACCAACTACAGAAGCAAAGAGTGACCCCAGTTTACAGCTATCACATTTTGATTAAGCCAAAATATGCAAAAAAATACTTTCTGTGTGCTACTAAATTTCAACTGTTGTCAAAATTTTCTAGCTTAATTTCCTGCAAACTTCTCATGAATAACCTATTTTTCTTACAGGACTATGTATGGGTAGAGTAACATAAATATAAATAAATTCAACCACTAAAAAAGATGCTGCCTTAGAGAAACAAAATCCAGATTTTTTTTTCTTTTTATTATAAATTTACTGGAAATTAATCATAGGAAAATTTTGATTTGCAGACACTTGTGGAGCTCATACTGCTCAAATTAACTTCATAGTTCGACCAGGCTTCTCTGGGCCTTACCTAGAACAACTCTAAAAAGTTTATGAGTTTATTGTTATCACGTGTCTTCTTTGAATTCTTTTTGTCCATTTTTAAGTTCTTCAGACTACCTTGGACCATTAATCATGGCATTTTTCTGTGTTGTACTAGCCTACAAATTGATTTTTTAATATACCTATTGTTCTGAAGAAAACAATTGCAGACACACTAAACTGTCAATCAGTCAACTAATTCATTTTTCTGCACAGAGATATAAAACCTCTTTCTGTTTGAAAATACCAGAAAATTCAGAAGTCAGTGCACCTTTTTCCAAAGTGTATTGCTAGTTGCCAATGTTTATAGAAAACAAAGAAGCATTTTTGATGGTGGAGGTACGATTGACACCAAAGAAGGCCTCAAGCATCTGCTGGTTAGTAACCTCTTAGTGCACTGACCTTTTCTCTGTACCCTTCCCATGGGCAGCTCCACACAACATAGACTCCTCCGTATCCTTTCCTAAGTCTTTCCTCTGCAGGACCAGATAACCCCTTCCTATCCCTTATGTGATCACCTAACCCTGCTTACCCCTCATATAGCATTTTACCCTGTCTGTCCCTCACACAACCTCCTGTCCCTCCTTCCTCACAGCACAGCCAGCAAATTCTAACTGACTCCAACCAACTAACTCACTCTTTTATCACACCCATAGCTATGAGGACAAGGCTGTTCCCACTCTGGTGATTAACAGAGCTGCAATATATCAGGGGCAAGATTGCCTTCAGCACTATCCGTATCTGTCCTCCCACAGATTTTTCTCCATGATGCTAAGGATACTAAAAATATTAGATAGCATTGACTAACTTTAAAAAGGAGCAAAGGAAATATTTATTTATTTAGGTCATCAAGTGCTGAAAACTAATTAATGTGGGTATTTTTATAACAAATCTCACAACACTACCTTTATCAATGATCTGGATAAGGGGATCAAAGACACTCAGTGAGTTTGCAGGTGACATCTAGATGCCTGGGAGTGTTGATATGCTGGAGGGTAGGAAGACTCTGCAAAGGGATCTGAACTGATTGAATCATTGGGACAAGAAAAATTGTATGAGGTACAATAAGGTACACAAGGAGAAGTGCCAGGTTCTGCACTCAGGTCACAACTACCCCACACAACACTACAGCCTGGGGGCAGATGGCTGGAAAGCAGCCCAGTGGAAAAGGATCTGGGAGTACTGTTTGATAGCCAGCATGAGCCAGCAGCTGAACATGAGCCAGCTGTGCCCAGGTGGCCAAGATCAATGACATCCTGGCCTGTACCAGCAATAGTGTGGCCAGCAGGGCCAGGGCAGGGATTGTCCCCCTGTACTGGTGAGGCCACACCTCGAGTGCTGTGTCCAGTTCTGGGCCCCTCACTACAATAAGGGCATTGAGGTGCTGGAGCTTGTCCAGAGAAGGACAGCAAAACTGGTGAAGGATCTGGAGCTCAAGTCTTATGAGGAGCAGCTGAGGGTTGTTTAGCATGGAAAAAAAGGAGGCTCAGAGCAGACATTACAGCTCTGAGAGGAGGTTGCAGCAATGTGGGTGTTGGTCTCTTCTACCAAGCAACAAATTATAGGACAGGAGGAAATGGTCTCAAGTAGCACCAATGGTCTCAAGGTTTAAATTGGGGATTATGAAAAAAAATTCTTCACTGAAAGGATTGTCAAGCATTAGAACCCAGGGTGCTGGTTGAGTCACCATCCCTGAGGATATGCAAAAGACATGGATGTGGCACTTAGAGTCATGGTTTAGCGGTGAACTTGTCAGTGCTGGGTTAATGGCTGGACTCAATGATCTGAAAGGTCATTGCCTACGTATATGATTGTACGATTCTACTATTTCAGGGAATGTTTTCTCTCTAGAAAGATATTTTAGCTAAATATCTAAATTCAAGAGTAGGTGTATTCTTGATACTAAATTAGGTAACCCTTCTCAGATAATAGTAATTAAAATGCTCAAACCAACAGAATGTTTATGTGCTCCACTTTAGCTTCATGTGAATTCAAATCAATAGCAACAAACAAGGCAAATTTTGGGGGAGAATCTGCAAGGGGGGCAAATAAAACAAGCTAAATCTAAGGCATAACTTCGACATTTATGATAGCCTGGATACAAACGTGCTGGGAATAACTCTTGAGGGACAAGCTTTTGTAATAGTCAGTTCTCAGCTATCCATAAGAGAAAAAACAAAACAAAAAACCACACAAAAAACAACAACAAAAAACAAAAACCAAACAAGCAAAAACAAAAAAACCCTGGATAATCCATAATCTAATCTGGATAATCTACTTAAATTCCCCATTTATTCATGCCATCTTCCTCACAATGAAATCTAGGTATTAAAGAGGGCAGTGAACACAACCTGCAGAGAGGACACTAAAAAACAAGAAGGGTAGGCATTTTTGCCTTTTGACTCCATGCCTAATGAAAGCAGCCCATTTTCAAATCCAAGTAAAACTTTGAAGCACTATGCACATGTTTTTTCAGCACTGCAAGTAAAATAATATTGCCCTGTAATTGAGTTGTTTCTGCACAGAATGAGCTTGATGATTATCTTTCAACAGTACTAATAGATTTTCAAAGTGACGCTGCTACTGCCATAATCTAGCCTCACATCCTATAAATCAAAGAGCTTCACTCCCTGAGCTCAAACTACTGTTGAACTATAGCATATAGTTAAAACAGTATAGGGTTTTTTTTTTTTTAAATTTAAAAAATAAAATATGGAAAACCTTTTGTTTCAATGTTATAATGCAGTGTCAAAAGGTCACAAAATATAGGTGTTGTATTTTTTGTTTAACTGATTAATATATGTTATGAAAAAAAAAAAAAAAAGACCTCCAATATCTGCCACTATCTGTCACTTGAAACTCTGCAAAACCTCTCATTTAATAAGTTTTTAAAAAAATTAGAGATCATGCCTTTTGAAAACAAACTGAGATTTGTATCTAGGAGGGAGATTTAGGAAAAATATTAACTAAAACTTAATTTAGATTTCAACTGTCTAAAAGTACTACCTCCCCATATAAAGAATTGTTTTCTGTTTTGATTTGTATCTAAGACATCACCTAAGACATCATATAAAACATTTAAAGATATTTTTCTTCCTTTTTAATTTAGTGGTCAGGCTCATAGAAAACCTTTATTAGATAGCAGTTTTCTTGAAAGACTGATAAACAGAATCAAGGATATCCATTATCAACAGAAATACCCTTGCTTATTTCTGACAGGCTTTTTAAATTTTTTGCCTCACTCATTTTACTTTCAAATGTTCTTTTCATCCAAGACTTCATTAAATTTGAGAGGGTGAGGGGGGATAAAAAGTAAAAAATAAGAAAAATAAGATAAAGACTTTAGGATAATAAAATTAAGAGATGCTTATCTTCCTACCCTTATACTAAGAACTTTTTAATATATGTCTAGAAAGCAAGTGAAAGGAGCTGTTTCTGTTCAAAATTACTCAATTTCAGGATTCTGTCAGACAAAATGCTTTCTTCTCTTCTTTTTTCCTATACCTAAACTATTGGTCTTTCTCTTCAGCATTCTACAGTCATTTAGCTGTAAGTCTAAATTCCCTACGGGTCCATTATGTATGTTGCTAGGCAAACAGTCCAGTAGCAACTGTGAAACAGGAGGTTTGGATGGGAGCCAGTTTTATAGGTCACTACACTGTAAACCTTCACATCATTAGAGTAGAAACTGGTCTTGGAAACTGCAACCATTACTACTGATATTCTTTCTTTTGTCTGAGAAGACAGTCATTCATACTACACTTTTTCAATAATGAGTATTTCTAAATCAAAGACATTGATAAAGATAGTATTTTCCCATATACTAGAAGGTCAAATTCTCTACTTACTGAAGGTTTTAATGCTTTCTTATCCCGTATTTAGAAATAATAGTTACAGCCATGTGAGAGATGTACAATTACCACAGGACAAACCTTTATCTTACACACTCAAAGAGCACATAAAAGAGGACTTAACGTTAAGGAAGCAGATTTTTTTTTTTTTTTTCTTTGTTGTAACAAAAATAAGAAAAAGTAGGCTATTCACACAAAATTACCCAGCCATCATATTATCTGAGTCAGGAAGGTTCCCTCTCTTTAAGTATTGTATCTTTGCTGTAATGTAGCATTATCTTGAAAATGAGCATATAACCCCTTCAGTGTGATCTTTACACTAATTCAATCAAAGAACTCTAGCTGAGAATATCAAACTGCACAGTCCTGCTGATGTGACCACACTGCATTACCCTGTGGAAGACCTGCTGCTCCAGTTAATAAGTTCAGAAATAAATAGAAGTGGAAGATTCCCTGCCTATGGTGGGCAGTTGGAATTTGATGATCTCTAAAGTCCCTTCCAACCCAGACCATTCTATGACTCTTATGATTCTATGAAATAAATATAATCCCAGAAACAAGAACATTTCCATATTGTTTTTTACAGGCTGGAAACACAGCAATGAAATCAGCACACAAAATTGCAAAGTGAATGAAGATCTACAGGAAAAATGCATAGTTTGGGCATGCACATGTTTGGGTTTCTTCAGTTAGTAGTTTGACATTGGCACACTTCTGAGCTGAAGAAAGAAAATGAAGCAGAGTAAACTAAAAACATTTCCTCTGTGATTTTTATATATACAGGGATTGTTTTAAAATATATATTATTGGAATGAATAATAATGATAAAAAGTCATTGAGAAAGCAAAACACTCATTATATCGATCAGTTCTTGAGTTTCTGTGTTCTTATTTGTTCATTATCAGTAACATTTTAACTTTTATGGTAATAGAACTACACCAATAATCCCCAACCTTTATGCTTTCATGTACAAGAAAATGAAAAATGGATTTAGGTATAAGAAATGGAAATGCATAAGCTGAAAGATCACCGCTGTCAAAGGTACAGAGACCTAAGCACTGACAGCAATGCCAGGGATTTCTCATCACTATACAGTGAAAGGAAAATAGTGACATTTTTCCAATTAAGCCCTAGATATTCTTCTGTACTCCCTAATTTAATGGTTCTTGTAGGATATTTTCAGTATTAACACATATATTTACTTTTCCAGAACTGCAAAAAATTTGAAGCCAAGAAATTGATTGTTATAACATTACTATAATCTTGAAAGAAGGTTTAGAAGTGGTCTACTTATCCTGTCAACTCATGAGCAAAAATGTCATCAGACAAAGCTATCAGCGTTATTTAAAATCTCTGATTTATATCTGTTTTGACTTGAACAAGTAAGACAGTAACTTACGCTTCTAGTTTTACAAAGATGGTAACTTAGGCTTCTAGTTTTACAATTTCTGTGTGTTATTTAGGCTATTTTGGAAAAAGATCAGCAGAAGTAGCTCATGAACTCTGATTCTATTAAAGCAAATTCTTAAATCCATCTCATCTATGTACATAAACAAAGATGCCAGAAGGGCTCATTAAAGAGCCCCCTTTTTACAAAACTCTGAGTGCTTAAAAAAAGCCTGCTGGGACTAACAACCTGTTTTTCAACTGCTTTTGAAAACTTGGCATTATAATTTGTGTTCAAAAGACAAAGATTAGGTACCAGATACTACTAAATTCTATGTTGCTATATGCTTCAGAATGACTAGCAAGTGGTTAAACTGAAGGGCAAAAGCTGGTACCTCACATTTGCTAGTTTTATTTTGTTTTGGGAATTTTGTTTAGAAACTTAATTTACATGTTGTGATAAAAAAGCAAGATGCCATTTGGCTCTAAATGTACGCTTAAAAAATACAACCATCCAACTGTTAGTGTGCACTGCCTTTTCTTTGTAGACAAATGTCTGGGCCCTGAGGGTACACAGGTTTTAGTGTCCCTACTTGACTCCCCTCAATCCCAGCCTCATTTTATTGCAGTCCCTGCCCCGGCCATTCCAGGGACATGTGTCCCAAGCTCTCTCAAAGCACAGACTGTGGGCACTCCCACTGTAGCCTGTCCCCAGACCTGTTCTTGTTTTGCTGCTGACAGGACTCTGTGATGGCCCCTGGCCCTGGTTCATCACTTGCTGTGTTGGTGCTGTCAATAGACCATGATACCTGAACTTGGCTCTGCCCCCATGTTTGCACCTCTCGATGAGGGCACCGGGTGCTCTTAGCTTGTCCCTCTCAAAATCTGCTCTGTTCTTGCTTCTCCCTGACAGCAGATACATGAACATGCTTGTGTTACTTCATTGTCTTAACAGGAATAATGAAGGCTTTGCTCTTAAGCCTAGACATGGAGTACATCATCTCTGAACACAGTGGAAAGAAAAAGTTCATATGCAAACAGCAAACAGGTGCCTGTCTAGAACTGAACCAGATGCTGCTTTCCTATCCATGCATTTAGCCACAGAAATATCTTCTTAATCCTGACCATCAATGTTTTGCTAATTCAAAATTTTTAACTGACTAAATAATATTAAACAATCTATTTGGCTGTTTCCTTGATAATTTCTTTAAGTTTACAGAAATACTTTCTTGTTTCATTAATATTCTTGCCTCTACTTTTCCTGACTTAAGAAAATCAGGCAAACAAAAACAAAAAATCATAAACATGAATTCATGAACAGAAGTCTGAAGTGGTGCTGAGGCAGGCCATTTCATCAGAACTTGAACAGCCTGAGAAAACTATGAATTATGCCTTTGCTGAAAACAATAACAATGACTAAGGAATTAACTCCTTTCTGTAGATACACAGTCTACTTTTTTGGTACATGTTTAATATGGATAAATGAAACCCATAACATTAATTTTTTGCAAGAAATTTTCTTCTGACAGTGGATCAAAAAGATGCCTAAAATAGTTCTAAATGTGCTCAGTTGCTGAGATAGCATAGTCATGTTAGCACAGGCACTGCATAATGTACTTTAGACCACTAGCTGTAACATGTTTTTGAAGATAGTGGTATATTTAGAAATTGTTTTTGATGAGCTATATGAGCCCAAAGAAACTGAGTTGCTTCAAAGAGGCAGTCCCATTTTGGAACCCAAGAAGACAGGAAGGAATATGATTTGGACTCATATTAAAAAGCCCAATATTCTTCCTAGACAAAAAAGTTAATAAGTAAAATATTCTTTAATAAACCGTAATAGATGAGAATCTTTGCATGTTGCAACACTAAATGGAATCCACTGCTACTGTCTAGGGTATGCTGCCTAAATCAATAGCATTTAGAGGAAAAACAGCTTTCTAACTGTCAAACACACTCACCTAATCAATATCAGAAGTAATTGAATTACCATGCAGCTCAGATTTCTAAGATGGTCTTTATGAAAGTTTTAAATCATTATACACTTTAAATCAAGCCACTATTTATTATTTAAAAATAATAAAATAAAAAGATGGGAAGACTGAAAATGCATCCAAAGAAAAACAACACACTCAAAATATTAGAATGAAATACAAGTTTTATGCAACACAATTACATCAATTGGCTTACCCCTTTAAAAAACTCCATAAAGATGCTGCAAAAAATTTAATGGAAATCTAAAGACAAGGAATCTATACTACACACTCTTTTGTTGGAAAACACAAACTACATTAACACTATGCATCATATTTTAAAGAATATAACAACCTCTCTTCCTTAATTGCATTTTTTAACATTTCTTCCATCAATCACAATCAAATAAGAAAAAACACCGATTTGATTACTGTGTCGGCCCAACAAAATAGCAAGCTTCACTACATAAACTACTTACTGCTGATTGAACAGTTAAATTTTATCTTGCTTCTCTTCATAATAGGCCAAATTAAAATCTTAACCTCACAAATGTTGGCCATGTATCCATGGGGGGATAAACCCTCCCCAGAGTGCTTCTGCTTATAGATGCAGCTTTGAAAAACTGAGAAATTAAGCTAAGACAGTTGGAGATTTGTAACCATGTTTTACAAGCATAAATTAGATTTTTTAAAAAAATTATATATGCTCCATGATATTATAAAGATGGCATATCAGACGGAAGTTATTTTTAATCTGTAGTTGTTTTCATTTTGGGGCATATTTGGTGATTTATTTTCTAGAAGACAATTTTTATGTTTATCAATTTCCATACTTAGTAAAATGAAAACAGCAAACATATTTATTCCTAAAGCCTTGAGGTCATCCTGACTTTGCCAGCTGCAAGAGAAACTCACTCAAGGCAAAAAGCTGAAGTGCTTTTAAATGTAAAATGTGCTCGCTTTCACATGAGCAAGCAGCCTGCAGGTAAAAAATGCCTGCCACAGATTCAAAACATAACAGTGGGATTTCAAGCTCTCTTTACAGAATATTTGTAACTAAATTTGTTGATCAGAAGACCACTGAATATCATAACAAACAGTACTATAATATGCAATAGGCACAAATGCGAGATCTGACAACAGGATGCCATTTTCTTGCTCACATTTTTTTTCATCAAAAAATATAACCTTTTCCTCTCATAGCTGAGCCTATGTTGGATAATTTATATTTAGTGAAAATGCAGAAAAAGGGGTGGGGGAATGACAGAATAATGATATCACATAGCTTAAAGAACGCTTTTGGCCTGAAAGCATTAGGCTATTTTACAAGAGTTGCCACCCTCACCGAGCATTGCTGGCTTGGACTGAGTGGTTCTGAATCTGAAAGCTGTTACCATGTAGATTTCAGCCTACATAAAAGTAGACTGAGCGGCACCATCACTGAGGAGACAGTGTAGATAAAAGCCTAAAAAGCTTTTAACTTAGTTAAGAATCTCTAAAAAGCATCTAATCTTTCTAGTCAACAAATGGAGGCAGAGGGGTAGCAGAGAGAATGTACAGCCATCAAATACTGACAGACGCTCCTGGGTTTCTATGCTCAAGACCTCAACATCGCATGATACTTCATTTCCAGTTCTGCATCACTGAAAGACTTTAGTCTATAAACATGTCATTAAAAACCGTTTCAGCTTGTCACTGTAGCACAGACATCCATTAGGTTTCACAGATTTTGCCCAGCTGAAGGGCTTGAGTTTTTATCTCAAGCTCCAAGAAGAAGGTACTCCAAGGTTCTCTCAGGTATTCGCTCTCCTTATCCAAACTTAAGACTTTGTCATATTTTAAGTTGTACTTTAACATATATATAGTTACTTGAAGGAAACAGGAGCCTTTGCTCTTTATGGCATCATATTATTTTTGTTAACTAATACTGGGAGAGACACCAGGAACTAATAGATATGGTTGCAAATCAGTATTTTCCAAGAATCAATTCATTTCAAAAGTCCTGTTAAACGCAAATGCTAGAACTATTTCACACGGAATTTCTTGCTTTTTTTATTTAGCAGTATGAAAAAAAATCAAGAAACCCTAATCACTGACTGAAAAATTAATGAGTAATTAATGATTACTAAATCCAAGAATTGATATAGTTCCTTTAAAACTATATAAATAAAGAATGAAAACACACATTCACACACACACAAAAAAAAAGTAGTCCACAACTGCTAAAAATATTTAATGAAGTTTCAAATTTAATTAACAGTTTGGAACACATGCCTTTACTTCTGGATACCAAATATTCTCCTACTCATTTGTCAGACCTAATGCTGGGAAACATCAATAAGTAATGACTCTCCTAGGTAGAAACAAGCTACATGGGTGAGTGTGTGGTTCACTACACTAAAATCAGGGTTAGTTACATATGACTGAAGCATGAATTCCAAAGAAGATGAAATGTCTCTCACTATTGATGAGAAGGCTAGCATGCAATTTTATTCAGGGTCCTCTCTATGCACTTTTGCCATTCAAGCAGTATATTTAATCCTTGCATGGTTCAAGAAGTCCAAGACACAGAACTGGAAACTAAGCAGCTAAATAGAAACAGTAAAATACCAAAGGTATACTCAGGTTAGATCACAGTCTTCTGTGGAAGATCTTTAAAATAAGTAAGAAAAAAAATTCCAGTAGGTCAACACTTTCCACTGACTTCAGTGGGACAGCATTTCATCCTGAAAAATGAAAATTAGAGGAATATACAGTTCAGTGGTTAGGCAGCCCAAGTTCTACTAGAGAGATCAATTCTCCTTTGGCTACCATTGCCTGTTAGACACAAGCCATGTCTGAAATATTTTACTTACTCTGCCAAAACTGCCAAACTGTATCTTTTTCCCCAAACCGGGCCAATTCTTCACACTCTCCACCCTCACTCTTCCAAGCCCTAATTGGTGTCATCTTCCTAAAAGAGCTATTCCACACTACAGCAAATAAATTTACACTTGTATTTTAAAAGTTGATCACATGCAAACCTCAGATCATTAAAAAAAACCAAAAAAAACCAAAAAACACCACCACCACACTCAGCACTTCTTCATTAGAGACTACAAAATTTATTCTGATCTAAATCTAAGTATGGAACAAGTAAAATAGGAAAATGTCTACTAAGAGTGAAATTTGTCTGAGTTAAGGTACCAGCAAATTATCCACATAGCCATGAACAACATTGCCCTGGCAAATGTAAAATTGAGGGATTTAATTAATTCCAAATAAGGATCCACAGTTGCTTTGTTGTCAAGAAATTCCAAGGGAATTGGAGTGGGGCTGTATATTTTCCCAGAGTTATTTTTAGCTTTCATCAAAGAAGGCCATTACTTGGACTGTCAGGCTAGTAAAGGCAACAAAACGTGGAGGAGGAGAGCATGGAAACATCACCCTCCCTAACAAGAGCACAGTGCTGTGTAATGAAATGGGCTGGCACATTATGGGGTGCAGGCTTTTGTAGCTGTTTTCCTCTAGTCTATCCACAACCCATGGAGAGAGATGCTGAGCAGTCAGAGAGTTGCCTGGTGATCAGGGATGGAGAGAAGCACCTCTTATGTCCCTTCCTTATCAACGTCCTTACATTGTGCAAAAGTGTGGAGTACAAACATCTGACAGTTGCAGAGGCTGGGATACTGGCAAGAACAGCTGACTTGTTGCTGGGGCAGAGTCCACATAAAAGAGGCCATCGTTCCAGTGGGTAGGGGAGGGAGGACAGGGAACAGCAGCTGTTCTGCTTCAGCAAAATTTTACAATTCATTAGATGAATGCAAAAAGAAAAGAAAAGAAAAGGGGAAAAAAAAAAAAAAAAAAAAAAAAAAGCGCTTTATCTTTGCTCTCAAGGAGCAAAATTCAATTCTTCAGCATTGCCGAGTAGCTCAAAGATGTGGCACACCTAAACTAAAGAAGTCAAGAAAACTGTTGCATTTTTTTAAAACCCACATTATCTACACTTGGTTAGTGATACTTTGTATCACTGAATAATTACAGACCAATAAAATCGCCATTAAATTCACACCAGTAAACATTTCTTTGAACTGAGTGAAATAAAGCTTTTTGATGTATGCTGCTCTCAGCATTTATCGTAAATATTAGAAATATATTCAGTAAATTAGATTACAAAAGAGTAGTAATTCCACAAGAATCGAAATAAAAGGGTGTTTAATTGCCTTAGTCCAATAAAGAAAAAATGATGGCAGAATCAATTAAAAATATATTAAATAAATGTATTCTAGGTGGCAGCAGCCCAACTTCATTTTAGTGTATATTGCCTGGGGCTTTATAAGCTTGCTACTTTTACATCAGATATAGAAAGATATAAAGAGAGAAACTACACTCATTGCCCTATGGATACCAATATAGGCTAGAAAATAAAACCAGCAACAACAACAACAACAACAACAAAAATATGATACACTTTTTGGAGGGGATAGAATTTTTCTTTAGAATCACTTTACACCTCTTCTTTAACCACAAAACATTGACTTTAAGAAAGTCTTCGCCAAATAAGAAGTACCAAAATGCCTGTTTCCTAAAGCAATGAATATTTCAAATGTTCCTAGAAGGTCCTGATCAATGACAGGGTTCATTTGCAAGTGTCACATTTTTAACAGTCTCTTCTGCTTTAGAGACCACGAAATCTTATCTTTTAATTGCTCCAAGCTGAGATATCCTTATGTCAAGCACAATGATCCATTCAAAGTGCTGCTAGCTGTAAGAAATAGTAAGAAAAAAGAGCTCCTGGAGGACTTATGAAACCTGAGTTGGTTTTTTGTTGCTGTTGTTTTTATTTTTTTTTAATTGTTTGTAATTATTTTAAATTTTAATTACTTTTAAAATTTTCTTTTCAAATATTAAATTTTAAATTCTTTTTACTATTTAAATTTTATTAATTTTTACTTTTTACTTTTTATTTTCTTTTTATGACTTTTTAATATTTTTTATTTTTAATTTCTTTTATTATAATTTTAATCATTTTTATTTTCTTATATTTCTATTTTTATTATTTTAATTTTTATTTCTATGCTTATTTTATTACTTTAAAAATATTATTTATTATTTTAATTTTATTTTTATTTTTAAATTATTTCTATTATTTTTCAATTTAAATTATTTTATGTTTATTTTCATTGCTGTTATAATTATATTAATTTTATTACTTTTATATTTATTTTTTATTTTTATTTATTTTTAATTCTTTATTATTTTTAACATTTATTTTAATTTTTTTATTTTTTTAAAAGGTTTTTTGTTACTTTTTTTTTTTTTTTGGGGGGGGGGTGGGTAGGTCACAGAAAACATTTAGTTTTGCACTTTTCTTGAACAGACAGAGGCAGATGTTTTATTTTCCCAGAGGATGTTAAGTCCATGGATTCATCTTCATTGTACCACAGTCACAAGTTACAGAATTCAAAAATTCTGGCAGATCTTTCTCTCATATGCTCTCTCCCTTAAAATACTCAAGACATACAAGATGGAACAATAAAAGTTAGTGCAAAGGGAATACCTGGAATCAAAAGACCCCTCACATACATTTTCATGGTATCAACAACAGATGGCAACATCTAGTTTCCAAATTCTCATTTATATGAAATTTGGGGCGTTATTTTACTCTGACTCACAAGAATCACATGACTTTTAAAAATCAAAGCAAAAATCATAGGTAAAGATATTATTTGTAAATGTATGAAGATACATAATTATTTACAGAAGCACACATGCATTCAATCAGTAAAGATCCTGTGTCTTTATCCAGTAACAATATATCTGCAAAATCATGATATTCAACACTGAATGCACAACCTTCACAAGGAAATATTCACAAACAAATTGGTTATGTTGTTTTATTAAATGCATGGAGGAAAAAAAATCAGTTTAACTGGTATATTTCACAAGCTGGAAAAGAGTACACATTTGAGAGAGACACAAGTATTTATGCAAATATTAGAATTTAAAACAGAAAAGTCCAACATCAAAACAAAATAAGAAAGATTTAAGCTAGAGTCAACACAAGACTTGCCAGTTTTCTTGAGAGGGAATATGACCATCTCCAAGGACACAGCTGTCTGCACCCTTCTTTCTGCCCCTCCTCCTCTGTTACAAAAAAATAAACTCTTACTCAAAAAGTCCCAATATATTCTAGTGGTAACTCTTTATATAAGATAAGTTATATCTGAAGTCAGTGTGTGTTATGCTGCAGAGGTTTTCAGCAGCCTACATTAAAAGCTGTGGCTGATGCAGAGGCATGCCAGCCACAGGCTCAGCTGCCGGGTACAACTCCCCGGTTCACGAACGGATGCACTGGGTGTCGATCCCAGAACTCTGATGCCTTCAGGGTAATGTGTGCCCAAACATCGCTGGGCCATTGTGCTTGCTGTTTCACAGGGCAACAGAAGTATCACTTCTAGCACAAGGAAACCATTTAGCTCTTGCAGCTAAACATCAAGGAGTGCAATTGCAAGACAGAAAGGAGTAGACACTCTATCGTATTTAACACTCCAAAGCACTATGATAAGTAATGAAGAAAATTGTTTCCTTGCCACTTAATGTATACACATCAAACCACTGAATTATATATATCCTGTTTCTAACTGATAGGAGAAGGAAGTAAGCCCCCTTTTTAGTGTAAAAATATTTTTCCTTCTTGTTCTAAAAAGGAATAATTTTGAATTAAAATGAAATAGCTTAAATTTACAAAATTGCCCTCAGTTATCAAAAAGAAGTAGTAGCATTAGAATTGGTTAAATAACTTCATAAGAACATGTATAAAACATACTACAACTTAAAAAACAACCCTGTGATAATATATATCTATTCATTGCACATATGTAATTCAGTTTCCCAAGTGCAATATTGCAACAAGATGTTTTATCACTGATTGCTGCTCTAATAACATACCAAATGCAAACTTGGAAATCAAATATGCACAAAAATACAATTAAAATGAAACCTTCATTCCGAAAATAAATCATTAAAAAACATCCCTGTGATAAATAAAAGAAAATACTATTCCTGCTGCCTTTGTCCAGTTATTTTTTTTTCCCATATGCTATCTTATTTGTCATATGGAGGTTGCAAAAATACCCTTTAAGAGAATAAATTAGAAAAATGAAGCATAAACAATAAAACCTGCTCAGCAGTCGTGTTTTTCAGTGCTCTGTAGGGTAGCTGCAGGAATTTGCCATGCTGTGAGTGTTAATGAGACCCTTCATAGGCACCATTAATACATAAAAGCAATCACCTACAATTCACCTTTTCAAATATGTACTTCTCAAATTCAGTAAGAAGCAAGAGAGGAAGAATCACGCAAATACTATCCCCATTTACTGATATACAATCACTAGGCTTCAAAAACCACACCCAGAGTCCACTTGGAGGACATGCACAGTTTTCAAGACTACAAAACTGTCCCTAAACATGTGGTTTTCCTGATAGAAGAAAACATACTAACAGGAATTACTAATTAGCTAAAACTGGCTGGATTCAAGATACTTAGGCACTGAGAACAGAATGGATATCTGACCAAAGTCTGTAATGAAAATAATCTGGCATGGAGGAAACACACAAATTTTATAGTTTATTTCCAAGTTGCTGCTTATCTTCTATAACATTTATTTAAATTAAATTGTGGAACAATTCAAATTTTCAACATGGATACCAATAAAGTTCTGGTTAACAGTTGCCAGCATGAGGCAATTGTCACTAACCAGTATCTCACACAAGTAAGTTTCCAAGCTAGACACACTGGACTTCAGCCAAGGACGGCTTCACTGAACAGCGAAGTACTTAAAGCTTTTGGTAGGAAGTCCCTCATCTCTACTTCATTTCTGAATGGCCAACCCATGGGCAAAGACATGAGTGAGCACCTAATACTTCATAAAATTTCAAGTGAAAGAATATTAGTTCATTCTAAACTAATGCACTATTTTCTAAATTTAGTGACAGAAACATGAAGCAATAGGATACCTGATAGCTATCAAGCACTCTGATCCCAGTTCAAAGTGATTTCTCTGTTCCAGGTACTGGGAAGTTTCTATGCAATTTAAACATATACCCAGAAATGAGATTTTTTTTCTTTTTTTTTTTTTTTTTTTTTTTTAAAGATCCACCTCTTCCACAAAATGAATACTGATTTTTGGTACAAGCTTGCTGTGGGTCATCCATTCTCAGTTACATTTCTGCTTCTGATGAGGCAAACTAACTCTTGGGTTTCCTATAGCTCTCATTAACCATCAACTGATCAGGCAGGTCATCCTTTAGCAGTGAAGTCCTTTTATTTTAGAGTGCTATCCATTGCCAGGTTAGAAAAAAAAAATATATATATATATATATAAAAAATAGTACTACCTCCTGGATGAGCCCAAGCATGTACTTTGGGCTGCAAATCTAAACTGAACATAGCAAATATATATCAAAGATATGCCTCAAAGCCAGTTTTGCTGGAGGTTAGTTATGGCCCTTCCTTACTCTTGTTCTGGATTTGATGCCCATCAGGCCCATTACTGGGAAATTTCAGCATGCTAACTTATCAAAGGTACTTTTATTTTCGTGACCAGGTTACGTTCCTGACGCCTTAGTGTGCTGCAAGAGCTTGTTCACCATCTGATGTGAACTGAAGCATTTGAAAGAGAATGGTACGTGAATACAGGGTGAAGGAAGGCAGTGGCCAGCAGTTAAAGGGGTTTGACTTATATGACATTTATTTACACAATGAAATGCACTTCCTAAGCATATTTCACTTTCACAGAAGTGAAAAACCATTGGCTTTACATGAAATTTTCATCTTTAAAAAAATAACTTCTGAAATACTTATGCAAACACATAATATAAAATAAAAAACACACCTCATTAATAGCTTTTCCTAAAACCAAAAGAGGATGATGTACAAACCTGAGATTGGCAATTTATATGAGATAAATGATTTGTAAATGTGACTTGCTAGAAGGGAGTGGGAGGAGCATTGTGGTAGAAGCCATTTCCGTCTAAGACTAAAATTCATTTTGCTTCCAGTTTTATAGTAGAAAATCACTAGAAAGGAATCACATACTGATATTTGGTAGTTTCAGTGAGCAGTGCATATAACTGAAAGATCATTTCCTCTCATCTTAATTCCATCAAATAACTTACAAAGAAAGTAAATTCTATCACTGATCATGTTTACAAACAGCAGTAGCTGAACTGCAGTTTTCAAAGGCAGAAGGCTTTATACAATATCCCAGTGGCATGTTACAACACTGCATCAATTAGTATTGTAATCTATATCATCTGCTACATCTTCCTCACATACTTTTTTTTAATCTCTCTCTCTCTATCTCTCCTTCTCTCTATTTTTAATGAAAAAGTGAAATACTGCTATTGCCTGCCAGACAGGAAATTAGCTCAACACTAAGGACAAGTAAAATTGCACTAACACTAAAAAGAACATAGCTATTTTCTGAGTTTTGCTTATTGCTTTTCTACTGTGCTGCATAGACTTTTGACTAAATCAATAAATATAGAAATTTAAAAACAACCTGATCCAGAGGACAGAAAATACAAATACCAAGCAAAGTCAAGGGAAAAAAAATCTCACAATATTTAAATTTAGACATGTCTGTTACAAACTCCCACTTCAAAACAACTTTGAATTACTGTCAACATCAGTAGTAAAAGTATTATCATGACAAGCTCATTGTCACAGGATGTTTTATAGACCAAAAGTCTTAAGAGGTAGAAGAGTGGTCACCAGAATTATTGGAGGGCGGATAATGAAGTATTTGGAGGTATTAATAAACAAAACAATACAAATGTAACTTGTGACTTAGACAGTCCCTGAAAACCTATCTGTTGGAAGTGAGATTCACCAGGGGAAGAACTACGTGATGCTTCTTCCATATGTTGCAGTTTGGGCAGATTGATGTGAATTTGTTTTGTTCTTAAAAACTGTTTATGTCTTTATTCTATTTAAAAGTTCCTTATTTCTTAAAATTCATTTACTTGAAGGAAAAAAAAAAAGGTGAACCCCATAAAATGCAACATCTGCAATGCTTTCTGTTTTATCTTTGTTGGGGTTTTTAGTGATATGGTACATATAAAGGGGGCATTCTGTAGCAGTAGACTTTTTTCCCTTGTAACAGATTCAGTAAATAATGTTCCACATATTGTGACACCAAAACCACTGGTGTTCTTCATCTGTTGTAATATTGGTTCAAAGAATTATACTCAAACATCAAAGGCTGTTGTTCTCAACCCAAATTCTGCAGAGATATAAAATGCTGTGGTAGACTAATCTCAATATGTCAAGTTATATACATGAACCATTAGGTCATATAATGGACATTTCTAAATATCAAATTTCAGTGACATGTGTGCTGATAATCTTTTTTTCCTTGTAATTATCCCCTGAATTTATTTGAAGTCATTTATTGCTAATATGCCAGAATAAAGAATTACACTAGAATCAGCAACTTTATGCTAAATTATATATCTATTTAATGCCTATGGAGCTATATTCTTGTGTTCCAAGAAAACATACCGGGATCATTTTCTCAGGACTTCAGTCCTGGTATATAATATAAAGTTTATACTTTTAAATTACTTTTCATTTAAATTAGGCTTCTGTGATGGCTGTGACCAAATATATTGTGTGTTCTTAATTGTCTACTTTGTCTCCTCAAGTAGAGTGAGTCCGATAAAATTACATGGAGCTAGGAGAAGAGTGTGCCATCAGAGTGGCCAAGTGAGCATTAAGGGACAGAAGGTCCCAAGGCAGAAAGGCATGGCAGGGCAGAGCAAGCCAAGGGAGCAAGGCACATGCAACCAGGCATCAGAGAAGAAAGAAAAGTAGTAGGGATCGGAGACATTGATTCAAAATTTTCTTAATCCCAAAAAGTTAAGGAGTAGTTGAAACCAACCAACCAATGAAGGACCTACTTGCTGTGCATGGAAAGAGTAATATTGAAACCTTGTTTATGTTGTTTTGCCTAAGCTAGATAGTGTGTTTGTTTGAGGGGTTTTTTTCCTCTATCAATAAAATAATTACCCAGTATATGCTGGATTTATGACTTTAAAAACCTTTTGGTCTTTTTCAGGAGCATCTGATCAAGAGATGGTCAAGGCATTCTCTTCAAAGCTCTCACCTTCTCAGGGAAGCACTAGAGCTCACTAGAATTCTGCATCAAGCCTCCTTTTATTAATATTTCAATATTATATTTTTATACCTTTTGTAGATTTACAGTTTCTAGATTTACACAATTTGCGAAGATGTGCTTTATATAGGGATTTAGAAAAATATATAAAGATAATTTTATAGGTCTGTAAAAGTCTTGAGGTATATGAGAAACTACTTCTCAATTTATTTGATATCTAATATTTGTGCCAGCTACTTACCAGGGAGTTTGATTTTCAGTTTATATTAAATTTTCTCTTTGTGCAGAATTTTTCCAGTAGACTATAGCTCAATCTGGTTTATTGGATCAATGCTGAACGACAAGAAAAGATAACATAGATTCATCCAAATTACTATTATAGTAAAATGAAATATTATAAACAAGTTATTACTATAAATAAGATTATGATTACTCTTCCCAGGCAAGAAAGCATTCAGATGGAGGATGCCACTTGACAGCTAAAGAGAGAGGAAACAGTCCCCTACACATACCACTCAAAAATACATAGCAAACAACAGCACCTCAAAATTACTATAAAGTATACCTGTCTGGTGTTCACTGAATAACTAGAGCAAAGTATGAGTACAGGTCAACTTTTTAGCTCTAAAGGAAGCATTTACTCTAGGATTCTTCAAAGTGAATCTGAATCTACAAGGTATAATCTGGGAAAATAGGTTAAGAACAGGCAGTATTACTATATTTAGGCACAAAGGAAATCTAAGAATATGCACACGTGAACCACAACAGAGATCAATGTCAAAGAGTAAAATACAGTGAATGAACACACACATAGAATAAATGTTTTTGTCAGGTGAAAGGACTGAGAATTAGAATGACCAAAAAGCTCTAAAAAATACTTCTGCGACAGAATAAACTACTCCATAATTTAAAAGGACAAATAATCTTTCTTTTCCATCATTTCCATTGATGGTAGAAAGTGCTAAGAAAGAAAACAATTTAACTATCACACTGAACTTTTGTGAACTGTGTTTATTGTTCACAAAATGCTCAGAATTGAAAAACAGCTTCCTAGACATTTATAGTTACTAAAATGCTTACAATAGACTGAAATAACAAAATAGTTTTGAAGGCTCTCTGGTCAGATGACCAGACCTTCTAGTTTTGTGGTCAGCCTCATGCATTTATCTGTAGATTTTGGTTCTAATCTTGTTTTGTTTTCATCCCTCTTATCCTTCTGTTTTCCTAAGAGTTCTTTAGTTCAGCTGATTTGGTGTCCAGCTCAAACAGAGTAAGAGAATAACAAAGTTATCACACAATTACATCATTTTTCCTATCTGTCCAGCAGTCCCCTATCCAGCTTGTAAGGAAAAAAAATCATCCTACCAGTTCCATTGTACTTTAGGTTAAGCAAATAAGGATTGTTCACCTAAACTAGTATCCTGTCTAATAACACCCAAAAATGTTTAGTGAAAAGCATAACAGGGTAGCTGTGTATTCAAACTTGCCTGGAAAATATTTGTAGCTTTGGGTAATTTTCAGTATGAAGAAACCTAAGCCAAAAGTGACATATCAATCAACAGATAAATCAATCAATAGCATTTGGAATCAACTCTTATATGATTGCATTGCCTGCCTTCAGACAGATCTACCTGTCTGAAAATTTTCTTTTAATTTGTCAAACAATTTTCACCTAATTTAGCAGAGGAGTATGAAATGTCAATGTATTGTTTCACAATGTTAAGCTTTTGCAAATGTAGGAAAACCAACACCAGGGGAGACACTAAAATTAAATACCCTCATGGGAGAAGACTATAGAATAACTAGAATGATTCTGGATTTTGCTGGTGCCGGAGGAGCCATGTCATAGTTCCTCCTCTTTGGAGTGGAATTCCCAGCGTGGTGGTGGGTATTTTACAATGTATTAGATGGAGAGATGGCAGATGGCAGAGAAGGGAATTTAGAATACCACCAAGGATAAGGATAATGTGGAAAAACAGGGAGGAAGCTGAGATGTCTAGAGTGGAATATTATAACTTTTCAGGAAACCTGGCTTCTAGCTCTGTGTGACATCTGAGTGCAAAAAGATCGTCCATTTGGTTCAAAGTGGAAAAAGTAGAAGACATCAGTGTTGAAAGGACAGCAAAATACAATGTAGCAATGGCAACATGGAGAAGACAAGAAGTCTGTACAGTAAGACAGTTTGAAAGACACATTCCTCTACTATTTGAACAAAAAGTCCACAAATTTAAGTAGATATAAAAGTACTTAAAAGGAAAATTCTTCAAGTTTTAGCCCTATTTCCTGACAATTTCAGAATAACCAAAGAAACCTCAAAAGCCTTAAATACCAGCTAAAATAACAATTTTCCCCCATATTATGTCGTACAAGAGCTTCCTGTCTTCCCCAGCATAAAACACAACTGTATCCCTAACTGGCTCTTCTGCCCGCTCCTGGAAATTCCATGTGATTCCTACATACTGGAATATATTTATTGCCAGCTTCCAGTACTACAGAGAACCTGGGAAACCCAAGGTTGAAGTGGACGCAAAAAATATTGTTCACTCCAAAAGTCAGAATTTGGATAGAAAACCCTTGATGGACATTGCCTGTCAAAGGCATGAGAGGCTTGCAGCCGGAAAAAGAGAGCATAGACCCTCTGCTTTGACAAGCAGAAAGCTATGCATGTCACAGTGCTTTTTCTAGAGCATTCATAAAAACAGGCTAAGAAATGGACAATCAATGACTTAAAGATGCACCTTGGAGGAAAGGTTATCCATCCTGTCTCTCAAGACACGAAGAATCCAACTTTGCTATCATTAGCATATGAGGTCTTGTCCCTTAGATGTGGACGGAAATCGTGACAACATACAATATTTGCCATCTCTACTAATGTCTAAATTACTACTCCTCCTCCTATGTTGCTGAATTGTAGGTACTATGCATAGCCCTGTCACTATTGTTGCCATAGTTCCTTAGCCAACAACTGATTCCACAACTTGTAGCCCAAACTGTTCCACATGATTTTTACACTTTGACCATTGTTTTCAGCCTGCTCTTTCATTTCATGCCAACCTGTACTGACCTTTAATTTCATCAAGAGAACAAAGTATTAAGCCATAACTCACTGCACTGTACTTTTTAATACCTAATTTTATGAATCACTTTAAATTGTGATGTTAGCACCATATATTCAAAAGCCAAGAAGGCCAGAATTTTGAGAGTATAATCTGACTCCCCTTAAAGATGCTTAATTTTCAGAAAATGCTGTTTTTATAGTGAAGTGTGCCCATAATCTTTCATATCATGAAAAAATCATCTCAAATTTCTCAATTCATAAATAACATTCTGTACCTAATGAGATACTTACTTTGCTTTTAACGATATGTAAATTATATTTTGATCTATTCACAATGTTATACCGAGTTTGCTAAAGGACTTTAGCAATAATCACAAAGCTGTGTGTTCCAATAAGAAGCAACTCAAATTTGGAATATCAGCTAATGAAAATACTAGTGAATTTTACATAACAACATTAAATATTATCAGTGATTTCATGATGACACATCTAATGATCCATATTAGGAAAATAAATCTGACAGAACACTTCACAAATTATTTGAGGTTCAGTAGATAGATACAGATGATAAATTTTGGACATCTTTGCTTTCTCTTTAATGAACCATGAGTATTTAAGTACTGAAATAATTTAAATATAAAATTTATTTTATCAGAAAGAGGCTATTTTCCTGGCCAGTATTTCTTAAAATAAACCAGTAATTAATATTTTTCATGGGTTAAAATATTTTTAAACACACTGAGTAAATCATTCAAAGTTTTACTTTAAAACTTGCTATGACGGGCATATCAAACCTGCTTTTCTTACAACTGTCTGTTTGAGCTTATTTACAGTGATTTTAAATTATACAGACAGGAGGAAATCTCATTATTACCTATGGAATATCTGCTGCATTTTGGAACTCTGTCTTTTATCTGACAGCTCTTATTGCTCATCTTGTACAAACTGGACTGACAGAAAACCAACTGATTCTAAAGATTAATTTCATTACATTATGTCTTTACATGTTAAAAGACACACAAGACAGTTTCAAAGATCATTTGATAGTACAAAACAAATCCTGTACTAATCAATGATAAGAGACTCAACAATTTACCAGAATTTTGGTGAGATTTTTTTTCACCTTTAGCAAAATAAAAATGCACATTTACATAACTCAAGCCATTACTTCATTGGTTTTAAATGATACCTCTCTTTTGTATGCTTGCTTATTTACATCATGTATTAAAAGAAAAGCAGTTTTATTCAAAAACAACATGCATATCATACACACATTGCTAGTAAGTAAGAGTTTTTAAAAGTAAGTAAGTAAGAGTTGCTAGATAGTAAGAGTTTTTAAAAGAAGGTGCTTGTCCTTTTTACAGTCATAAATACCAAAGCCAAAGAATAATATCTCACAGGTGATGCAGTTCTATTAATTAGAAAAATGGACCCTTTCTGCTTTTCATGTTATATGGTACACAGGTAGATCAAAAAGAATTTTGTGGTTTTCCTTTGGTCATTTTATATACACCAGAATATTTTATAACGTGTAGTTTTCGGTGACATTACTTGAAGGCCTGAAAGACAAGACCTCTGACTACTCAAGCAGTTTTGTTGGGTTGACTCTGGCTGAATGCCAGGCGGGCACAAAAGCCACCCTCTCACTCCCCTCCTCAGCTGGACAGGTGAGAGAAAATACAATGAAAGGCTCAGGGGTTGAGATAAGGACTGGGAGAGATCACTCACCAAACACCATCACAGGAATACAGACTCAACATGGGGAAATTAGTTTAATTTGTAACCAATCAAATCAAAGTAGAAGAATGAGAAATAAACCCAAAACTTAGAACACCTTTCTTCTAGCCCTCCCATCTTTCTGGGTCCACTTTCACTCCCAAATTGTCCATCAACTTCCCTCTAGTGGCACAGGGGGACAACAAATTGAGACTACAGTCAGTTTATCGCACATTGTCTCTGCCACTCCTTCCTCTTCAGGGAGATGACTCCTCACACTCGTCCCCTGCACCAGTGTGTGTCCCTTCCATGGGGTGCAGTCCTTCAGGAACACACTGCTCCACTGTGGGTCCCCCACTGGGTCACAATGCTGCTAGAACACCTAATCCAGCATGGGCTCCTCTACATGGTTCTCTCCAGGAGCCTGCCCCAGCACAGGCTTCCCACGGGGTCAAAGACCCCTTCAGCATCCACCTGCTCCAGTGTGGGCTCCTCCATGGGCTGCACATGGATCTCTGCCCCGGCATGGACCTCCATGGGCTGCAGAGGGACAGCCTGACTCACCGGGCTCTGCACCAGGAGATGCAGGGGAACTTCAGCTCTGGTGTCTGGAGCACCTCCTCCTTCTTTACTGGCCTGGGTGTCTGCAGAGTTGTTTTTCTCACACAATCTTACTACTTTCTCCAGCTGAAGTTGCCATTCAGCAGGATTTTTCCTCCTTAAATCTGTTTTCCCAGAAGCACTGTCACCATCAGGGATGGGCTCAGCCTCAGCCAGCGGCAGGCCTGTCTTGAAGTCAGCAGGCACCGGCCCTGTTGGACATGGGGAAGGCTTCTTGCAGCTTTTCTCAGAAGCTATTCCTGTAGCCCCCCTGCTACCAAAACCTGGTCATGCAAATTTAATTTAGTGGTAGGTGTCTGACCACTGATACCAAAAAAACCTTTTAATAGTGTCAGATAACACATACTTTTATTCTTAACTTCCTGTGCTTCTCTCTCTTTCAAACATGGAAAAATGTTTGTCCTCTGGACTTCATCCTTTTTCCTTTCATACCACTATTGGGCAGTTTGTACACAATGGTTGATTCTTTTCCATTATCCATTCCATTGAAATCAGTGTCTGCATACCCATCACTATCCTGTTTTCCTTCTGTCCTTGTCTGTCAACACATCTTCATTATAGCTCAGTCAAGGTATGTGGGTACTCAAAGAATTAAAAATATTCAATGGATTAATTCACCTAGGGGTATTAATGTCCATATTAATTCCAGGAGACCTCACCTTAGACATAAACGCCTTGCAAGACACTAATCTATCCTTTAAGTAATCCAGCTCCATCAGGGAAGAGGATAGTAGTTTTAATAAAATGGGACTCATAAGTTTTTATTACTTTTACAGTGAATGCTTTTCAGTTTTATTGGCTCTTGGAGGGAGCAATTTAGTTTCTCTATTTAAACATGACTTTTTATCCTTCACAACTTGCAGGTTTCAATGTTATGTTTCTAATATTATAAATATAAATGCAGATACTGAGGTTTTAATAAAGGTATGAAGTCCTTTTCACTGATACATACAATCTAGGATTATGACAATCACAAGAAAAGAAAAAAAAAACCTTAATCACTTTTCTAGACTGATACAGCTAACAGCATTTTTGAGAATGGATGAATGTAAGCATTATAAAATGGTTATCAGTGATCACATTGAGTTAAGTAATACATACTGTTACACATTTCAGTGCTTCTCTCACTCCTTGAATTTTCATGGAAAAAGAATTCAATGTTCTCTACAATAGAACGTTCTCTACCTATTAATATCATGGCCCTAACTGACATTAGTGAGAGTAGTACCATCAGATCACAAAATGGAAAGACGGGACATCAACGTTTTTCTATTAGGTGATCTAAGAAGCTAATACTGATTTCAAGGGGAAGAATAAAATTCATCTTTGTTTTTATGTTTTGTGGTTTTTTTCTTTCACCATGGCTTAAGTAGTTAAGCATCATAAATTTAAATATTATTCCTGAAATGCTAATTTTTTTTTTTCTACAGTTCTAGAGCAGACAGGAAAGACATGCTCTAATACCACAAAACTGTCTTTTCTCTTCTCTGATTTTATCTGTTACTGGGAAAACAGAAAAGAACAGTGTTTATAGAATGACAAAAAATCTTTAGTAAGTTGAAATAATGGCATCACAACAAACAATTGACGAAAGTAGATTGGCAACCTGGAATTCTCCTTATTAATTTAGATGAGGTAAAGATGACAAAGCTGTCCTGGTATAGAAACCATGAAAACTATTTTTCTCTCTTGCACTTTCCTATTTATCAGAGTGAAATTATATCAGGAAAGTGTTTGTAATAAGTTGAAGAAATGTTCACACAGAGCTTAGGCTTTAGCTGTAAAAAAATAAAAATTTCTTTTATTCATTTAGTTATAACTAAAGGGGTGATGTCACAAAGAAACATCAACTTGCAACAACTGCAGGCATCGCACTACTTCTGCAGCATTGAGCTGGCAATAGACAGGCTAGCTAAAGACATAAATTAGACCTGCCTTCACAGCTACACAAATTATAACAGAGGTTGTCAATGGAAGCTGATGTATCACTGCCTGTCACCTCTGAAATAACAGTGAGAAGACTCTTGTGCAACAACATACAACACAGCAAAATACTCTGGCACTCACATATGCCACAAGAGCAGATAATCATTCAAAAAATTCTCAATATCTGTTTATGAGGTAAAAAGTACATAAAAAAGAAAATTATTAAGATCAAAAATTAATAAAGCTTCCTTTTGGATGTGACATAGAAATCTCAAATTTCAGTTACTTTTTTTCTTTTAACTGTTGCTGGCTGCAACAAATCTGAGATTGCTAACATGTTAGCATTACTAAAATAATTAAGCTTGGGAGCAATAGAGTTTTTTGAATTAGCTCTCTCAAAGAAATTACCATTATAATCACCTAATTACCTTTTGATGTAGCTTTATTCATAAATGCTTTAAACATTCATCACCTTACTACTGAGGGCTATGCCTCAGTTTATATACTCCACGAGAAAATAAAGTTATGCACAGAACATGTGTGAACAGAAAATGTCAGAGTGCTGAATGCTGCAATTCTAAGGCTGTGTTCTTCTTTCAAGACTTTATAAGGATTAAAGAAATAAACCAGCTTTTCCATTAAAAATAGATATTTTAAAAATAGCTCCTTTTTTCAGTTTATGCAATTTACACTGTGTACATCTGACTCTTAAAGCCTAGCATAACAACACTTCTCAAATAAATGATTGAGCTATAAAATTGTTAATGAGTGGATTCATCTTTTGAGATTTTTTCTTACATTTAATAAATTAGTCCTTCAGCAAAACCACTTCTTTAGAAGTCTTTCAGCAGCTTTTAAGAATTGTTGGTGTATCTCCCCAGGCAAAAGAATGTCAGGCTGCAGTATGAGACAGCCGAGCCATCGAAGGGTATCAGCCGTGAAAACGCAGAACACATTAGCAACAAGCTTGCTGCAGACTCAGTACACCGCAAGGATATTGGCCAAAAGCAAAACATGTGCCAGCATGTTTTTATTAATATTGCTACTTTCAGCAGATCCAGGAAAGGCTGTAAGAAATCTGTTCATCAGTGCAGCAATCAGACCTTCATAGTACCCTATATCCTAAGTGGGCAAGTTTTACATCTTCTCATTTGGTGTGATGGTGACTTAACATTTTAGATACATAACATAGATTTCCATGGATTAACATGCAGCTAGCATCTGTTTCAAACCAAGAACACAAACAAATACATTCAAATAAGTAGCTTAGTACTGAGTTTCTCTTTTTAAAGAGTACATCAAATAATAATTTTATGATCCTATAATTTTACACAGCATGATAATTTTTCTATATTAAATCTATTTCTGGTTTTTTTTTTTGTTTTTTGGGTTTTTTTTTTTCTTTTTCTTTTTCTTTTTTTTTTTCTTTTTTTTTTTCCCCATAGATTTTAAATACTGCGGGAACTGAGATACCAATAGAAGCTAGAATCATTTAAATATTATGATTTAAGTTTAATAATTAGATTCACTATAACTATTTTTATTAAAATGTGATCCAAATGAGAATTAGCTTGGTTTAAAAAATACTTTCTTCCTAACTGGTAGATATTAGGCAAATCTTCCTAACCAACAGATATTTTAGGACAGACATTTTTCTTGTTCTCAGATCACCCTCATTATATCAGACTTGAACTTTGCTCACAAAATATTTGTCTTTTTTGCTTATTTCTTTCATTTTCATTAAAATCCTACTAATGACCATTACTTCCCCATTCCTAGAATTTTGACAGAATTCATTCTTGCTTCTGAAATCCACATTATTTTGCAATAAAACTGCCTCATCTCCATTTTATATTTTATATCTGCACCACTCCTGAGCCTTGATGCTAACAACAGTTAAGAACTATAGAGGGTACTGAATAAACCTCACAACTCCAACGTGCTGGTAATCAAAACTATGTAAGTACTTTTTCTTACTGGCTGTTCTTGGGGAAGGCCCTTCCCAGGAAACATCTGGTCCAAAAGACACATCCTAAAAATCTCAGTACTATCAGGTTTGGAAGACCATAAGCGAAAATTAATGTCTAACAATGTCTTATCTGCTATACTTCTGAAATTTAACTCTGAGGATAGAAGAATAATCCAGGTTTTATTAGCTGATGTGTAACAGCCCTAGAAGAGACAGAACTGTGATTTGTCAACAGACATCTTATGATGTAGCTGATTTTAAAGGTCCACTAAAATACATCTTTACTATAAATGCTTTTTCTACCTAATTCAATTTTACTCATTACATATATTCTACATAAAGGAAGTTAAACATTTTACTGTGATCAAAGAATATTTCAAAGTTTAAAAAGGCCTATCAGAAAAAAAACTTATTCAGAAGTTAATTCAGCTTCAAAAGGCTTAATTTCAACATCTCATGCCCAAAATACTTATAAAGGAAATCTGAAAACACATATGGAGTCCATGAAGTAATACAATTTTCTAGTTATTTTAATAGAAATATAGATATTTTTAATTTAATAGGGTCCAATCTTCTGCCATTTTTATTTGTATCAAGCTCTTGTAATATTGGTAAATAGCAATTGAGAGCCAAGTAAATCAAGTCAAAATGACAAAAAATACTTTAATTAAATATGATTCTTGTATGTTAATTATGCAATTTTTATATTAAGTTAAAGCAATAAGATAAACAAACATACCGAGCATTTTAAAGTATTAGACCAATAAAAACATTTCCTCAGCAATTTACCGTATCACCTTAAAAACTAATCTGGACCTAATCTTTTCTTGAATTGACAATATCTTCAAAAAGAGGTTGTTTGGCTGTAGCAGGAACAAGTTGTTGACACATTCTGTCTCTGGATTTTCAAACAGAATAACAAAACACAATCAATAATAAATTACATTTTCTAAAGAGTGGTGGTTGTAGACAATATCACTAGCAAAAAACAGAAACAAAAGCAAACAACCCCCCCCATATTTAATGATATTTACTCCAGATATTGAAGCAAAACAAGTATTCTGAAAGTTTTGGTCTCCACAGTTTCATCTTATAATAAAATGAAAAGCAATAAAAAACAAACATTTGTCAATGTTCTGTCAGTTCTCCATTTTAATAAAGAATTATAAAGAATCCAATATTCTGTCTTATGTTTTAATTGTCCAGCTGAGACAGAAAAGCTTATATGCACATCCATTTACATTCAATCCATCTAGCTGTCAATGTACTTCATGAAAATAAAGGTACTCCTCATGAGAGAGGAATGCAGATCTGATGAGGCTGTGACTGGAAGGCTTACATGCACTACTGTATTTCTTAAATTCTGAGAAACAACGAGAGGTGATTCTTCTATCAACAGATCAATAGTTATCGGAACTTGAAAAGTAACTCCCTTTTGAAAACAAAATGGAAAGGTGTTGGTTTTTTTTTCGAAATCTTGTAACAATTTACAAACCACTATATCTCCATTGAGCTAGACTTCTGATACACATTCCAACCCATGAGAGAGGACAAAAACCTATAATTAAATAATTTCATTTGGAGTTAATCTTCTACGCATAAATGCCTGAAAACTGTCAAACTTCACTGGCCAAGGGCATGGAACAGAAAATAAAAGTCCTTTCTTAGCTGTATGAGATGTGAGTGCAAGATTAGGTGCACTTATTTTAATTTAATTTTCTAAGTTACCTTCGTACAGAAAGAGACAGAAGACTGAAGATTAAGAAATATCTTTTTCAATTCAAAATTTTAAATAAGTATTCAAATGATATATGAATACAAAAAAAATAATTTCCTGAATTATTTCTCTAAAACTCATTGTACAATGTCTATGCAATGCATACTTAAGAGATTACAGGTAACTGAAAGATCTGGAGAGAACACAAATGCTACAGTTAATCATGGGTTTGCCTGGACTGAAGAGAATCTTGCGACTCACAGCTAGCTCTTTTTACAGCTATGTGTGGCTCTCTTCTTGATTAATTGAACTGGGGAAGGGAGTACATTGCAGGGAGTTTAAAACCACCTACGCTAACTATTTATTCCAGGATGAGAAAAATTGACCTTTGACTAAGTCCTTCCTCTTTTTAAAGCAAACCTGGATGATTTTCCTAGACTACTTTGGTGACAAACATACATATTCAACTGGAAAAGGAATAGAGACGACGGGATTATTTGGCTACTGATGAAAACAAGACATTTTTGTTAAAATGATAAAACAAGCAACAAGACCCCCCAAGCAGACTCACAAGATCTGCTACCCCTGTCTCCTTCATATTGGTTTGACCTTCCAGAAGCATGTCCATGGACATAGCCAGCCCTGATGGAGTCTGTGTCATCATGGGTCCTACAGCAACAGGTGGACCCCATTGTCTGCCTTTGTACTGGCTGTCACTCATTCCTGGCTACCAACGTGCCCCATGGGGCTCTCTTTAGATGGGTAAAGTGGCCAAATTTCACTATCAACTGAAAGAATATATTTGCTTTCAATGGGATGCATCACATGTTTACATTTATGCATCAGTTTAGAGTTATACTGGATGTGCACCCACTGACCAAGTTCAAGCAATGTTTGAGGTCTCAGTATAACCTACAACTCAGTAAACGACAAAAGAAATGGTTTGAGTTGTTTAATATTTTTATCAAATTTCCTTCCCTTATAATTTTCAGTATAAATGTTTTCATTTAAAAAATGCCATTGTAATTCAGTGATTTGTTTCATTAAATCCACACAAAATATCCAATTATCTCACTCCCTTCTATTTGTCGAAGTCATCATAACTTATCGGCAGCTTTTTTCCATGCTGTTTGTGCTTCAGTAAACTTTATATCTCATGAAGTGGAGATTGTCCTTATCTACCTCACTGAGATTATCTACAAGGTGTGGGCTATTTGTGTCACCAGTGCAAACAGACAACCACCACAAACACTCTCCTGATGGATTGTCTTGATGGATCATCTGGGATTGTCCTGACGGATCATTTGGGACTTCCTTGAGAGAGCCAAGGGCAAGCTGCCAGGTAAAAATCAGCATCAATTGACTTACAGCAGAAATCTTGAAAATCAGAGACATACATCTCACTTGCCTCTTCAGATGCACAACTACAGATTCTCCTACTGTGCACTGCAAAAGAAAATACTCAAGAAGGACCGGTGGTTTCACTCAAAAATTAAAATAACCCTGAACTGCTATATTTCATCTTTGAAAACAATAGCATGCTGTGTTACCAGTTGTTTCAATACATCAGTACATATTTGAATTGAAGGTGACAACACATTAAGCGTTTGACCTTTGGAAACTGAGTATTTCAAGTTGGGGTTCATTCACACCACCTACTTTATATGCTTAATTTGTGTATGTAACCCAGCTTCCAATATAGCCACTGAAGCACAGTTCCTTCTGTTTTAAGCAATACAGTCACATTTATTATAAAGCCAAATGCATTTGGTCTTTACATGGCTGTTGTGGGAGAACAGGAAGAACTCTAAAAGTGAACACAATAGCCAAATGGTATTGCCTTGGAGACACTAAAGTTACAGCAGAAGGCAGCACACTTGCAGCAGCATCTCCTCACACAGTGACAAGTAGCACAGCAAGATGAGGAAGTACTCAACAAAAATTAATTTTTAGAGACTGAAATACTAGAGAATGTTCCCAAATAAGATGTTGCCTGGTATTACAGTATTATCCGAGTCTGAATCTGCATAATTTAGATGTTAAAAATCATATTAATTTTATCAAAACCAAGAAAGACTGCAGGCAAATAAATGTTAAGCTTTGCCTATGCACTAGTAATTTTTCAAAGTAATCCAGACATTTTTACAGCTTGTTTCATAGTACTGTAGGAGTCTAACAAGCCCTGTTCTGTGGCATTAAAACAACTCTAGTAACTGTCGAGACTGTTAAAAATACTAATAACACCCACACACCAGAGAAGATTCAACCTGCTTGTAAAGCCTAGAAAGTAGTTCACTCCTGTTCTTAAAAACTGAAAGTGGTAACACAGAAAAGAAAGAAATTTCTTGGATTTTTTTTCTATCTTGAAATATATTCATGTTATGTTTCCTAATATGCTAAAAGGAAAGAAAATTATTTAAAAGGAAAAAGGTGTACGAAAAGTCAAGATAAAACTTTGAAAATGAAATTCTTAAAGGTATTGCTATGTAAAAGTGCTATTCTTCCAAAATAATATAACATGGATAAAAAATGCTTCAAGATGTAGACATTTTATTATCTTTCTAACTGAGAATGTACTATTTCTGCAATGGCTGTTCCAGCATATATTATTATTTATTTTAGTTTGAATGCTAAAGTTTACAAAAATAAGATCAGAAAAATGAATTCAGAAATCCATTCAACTACTGGAACAGTCAAAATATATTCTCTTAAGTTGTTTTCTGTTTAACAATGGTTTTAATAATATCATCAAAAGAGATGAATTCAACTAATTGTGCATGTCTGACAATGGCATGATATAACAGTTTCCATTATAAGCAGAAACCACATGTGGTCAACTGTAAGAGCTCTAGATGAAAAAAAAAGTCAAACTGTTCTCCCATAGAAGACAGAAGTCAGCAGTAATTGAAGTTACACACAAGGAGGAACCATATGTGAGGGCTCAGACAGAAAGCTGCATAGAGAGGTTCCTAACATATATTACTGTATTATTGGTGCAAATTTGAATATTGTGAATATAGAATCCAGGAGATTACTTATATTATCCAGGAAATATAAGGTATCTTGGGAATCAACTGAGATAAGAAATAGCCAACACACTATTAAGAGGTCTCATGGATCAATTTCTACTGTGATTATAGAAGACTAATAATTATGACTCTGAATAAATTTTCACAATAACTAAGGGAATTAAGGAAAAAGCTCTTTAAAACATTCAGCACATTTGCATAATATAACCATGTTAGGTATCTAATTCAGATATAGGCCTGAATAGCCTTAAATGGCCAAGCAAGGGCCTAAGAATACCCAATATGCCAGCGTGACAGATCTGTGTTATACATTTTGGAAGCCTCCAAATGGCTAAAAAGCTGAAATACTTTCAGCATGGATGTTGAGTTTAGTTGATGAGCACCAGTCAGTGTATTGAGATGTCACTAGGGCAGTGAGAAGCTTTAATAATGGTGATTTCTTGGTAGAAACTATCTAGGACTGACTAGTTTTGTAAGTGGGCTTAGAAAATTAGATGTATGATGTAGTTTCCATAATTGTGCCCCACTGTAGTTATCAAACAATTGCAAAAATCTGAGTTTAAATTTGTACTAAAGCAAAGAATACAGGTCCCCGTGTAAAGAATATAAACATGCCTGAACTAGAATGGAATTTTATGTAACATTTCAGTACAGTTCAAGAATGTGTTTATGGCAATAAATAAATATGAGAATGCTATTAGTGTCACCATAAACCTATCCACTAACACAAGTTCTGTGTGAGATAGTAAAAAAATTATTGCTATTGTATCCATATTTCTTTACTTAGCTGTACTGAGAAGAAAAATCCTACCATTAAAATAACATTAATGATTAAATAATCATGGGTCTCCACTGTTCATATTCCTACAGAATTATTAGAAGACTGAATCTGCATTTAAAAAAAAAAAAAAAAGTACACAGTGTAAATTTTTCATCTGTCAAGTTATTGTTTATATTAACGCTCTATAGGAACCTAGGGGGGAAAAAAAAAAAAACCCACAGAAAAAATAAAATAATGGAAAAATAACTGAGAATTTTGCAAATATGTTTAAGCTGATATATAATTGCTAGAAAACTATAGAGCAGAAAGTTAGGGTGGCCAGACAACATGTAAGTTATATTCCATAGTACAAAGAAAATACAATTCTAAAGAATTCACTGACAAAAACTTCAGAACTAAATTTTGTGATCTTCTCACTAATTGAATAGGAGAAACTGACAGAAGTGATCCCAAGCAATTTTTTTTTTCCTGCTGCCAGCTACTTTCTGAAAGATATGTAGGAAATAAAAGAGCAATAATCACACCAAAGTCCCATATCACAACAAGAAAAATTAGTACACCCCTGTCCTTTTTTTATCATCAGGAAATTTGAGAAAAGTATAATAATATAAACCTATCTGAGAAAAGATAGTAAACTTTTCACATCAATAGATTCAAAGGCCTGTTGAAATTAGGTTGCTCTTACTCAGCTGTCACGATTCATATTGCCCGGTGAACAAACTGAAGTTGTGTATGGAGTTTCATAATGACATTAAGGAAGAAAGGAAAACCAGTATTCAGAACTTGCTCATCTCAAGCCCTGCTCCACCGGAGTGTTCTGCCCATCTCATCTTACCACAGAAGAGACAAATACCTTTACTGTATATTAAAATACATTTTAAAATTATGCACATGAGAAGTCTGATAACTAATAACTAAATATCATGGATATTTAGCATTCATGATATTCAGTAGAAAGTAAATAATTGTCACTTTCAATGAGCACCATGCGAATCACAGGCTGCATGGATATAAAAGGAACACATAATATTCAGAACTCCTGGTTTGTTAATATATATGATTAGTCACAACCCCATATAACTATTTTGTAAGGTAGTAACACTAATAAAATTAAAATAATATCTGCAATGTGTAACTTAAATAGGAAAAACCCTTTTTTGTACCACATGAAAAACAGAGAAATTTCATTTAAAAAGTTCATAATAGGGTTTTTTAAAACCATCCTGACTATTTTTTCACAATAATAGATTTTTCTCTATGTAACATTTGCCTAATTAATAACAAGGCTCATTCTGTGAGTCTATGAAAAATCCATGCCACAATTCCTCTGAAATCCTCTACATTGAATTTTATATTTTTGATTTAAATTTTACATCCCACTGTGAGCCAAGCTATGGCTGCTTGCTAATTTCTCTAAAGCACCCTGACTGGAACTCATCATTACTCTAAGTCCACTTTTCAGGGAGGAATAATTCAATCATTTTGTATTTTGCAGATCTCTGGATCAATTCAAACACGTAATAAGAGCAACTTTAAAAGGCATTCTTCCTTCAACTAAGAAGAAAGAAACTCAATTTATAACACTTCTTACACTACCACTGAAGAAATAGAAGTGTATGTGGGCATAGATAAAAGAAATCTGTTTCCTCTCATGCTTCAAAGCAGAAGACAAAAGGTTTAGTAAGGGAGCCATAAATACAGAAAAGTTATTGGTACTCTGTTACAAAAAATATTTTTCTTCTGATAGGATGATGATAAATTAGAGCCTGGTCCCTAAACCTTGCTCTTCTCACTTTGCAGCGACTGCGAACACTTTTCTCCATACAGAGCTTATAGAGTTATCTACTGCTGACTCAAAAACCTACCTGTTGCACCAACTTATCTCCTATACCTGGTTAATATCTCTCCTTAGGCATGCCACTGTCACTTTAAACATGAGTCTCCCATCTTCACTTTCAAATATTCTGCCCTTTTTCCCATCACTATTACAACTATTATTATCTTACTCTTTCAAGACTATCGACTATATTTTTTCTTCTCTCTCCCCTCATTAGTTATCCAAAAATATATCTCTGGTACCTATCATTTTATTTCCATACACATTTCAGCTAGCACTGACATTCACCAACTCATCGCTTCTATTAATAGGACCTTGTTCTGTCCCTGAGCTATTCTCTTACCAATCTTTTCTGTCTCAGTGATAATTTTAATGCAAGGACATTGTTGTCATACCACAAGGCTTTGACTCTTTTTGGTGAGACTGTCCCTGCTGCCATTTCAAAATTTAGATTAAGAACACTGTCATAAAATTTTTGAAAACACCGTGTTTAGTCTGCTTTCCTGAGCCCAATTCCTCACCATCCAATCGACCATAGGTTGTCCACATACTCTTCAAATCCCATTTGTTAACCTCCTCCATCAAAGGCCTCTTTTATTAACACCTACCTTCAGCCTACATAAAACCAGCCAGGTGATTCATTCTGACAAGAATATGCATTCACATCCATCTCTACTTACTGTGCAATCTGACATGGCTGCTGAGGTGGTTTATATCAGGAATGAACCTGAGCTATATGAAGTGCAATATGGCAGAAGAAAGAAAAAGACAGTATTATATATACTGCTCTTTTTAGCTCGTTTACAGTACATTTGTACTGTTTGTAGTGATTATAGTATTTGTCTACTCTTCTACCCATGGTCTGCATGTTCACATATGATGCCTGACAGAATTTCATTGCTTCTGAACTACTGAAACACTCTATTTTAAACTAGATGCAGCTAATAAGTAATGCCTATGATCAATGGGTCATGTGGTTAAAGGACTATTTTATCAGAGGAGCTACTTCTTTGCCTGCTACATCTGATACTCATCCTCAGCTTAACAAATAGATTTATATTAATGGCTTTCTCGATGTTTTTTTTTCCCTAAATGCTGTTCTGTAGTGGAGATACTTTATATTGTCCCCACACTTGTATCTGTTCACCTGATCAGATTTGAGTCAAGAACTGTGCCTCATTTGCTTTCTAAATGAGCCCCATACATATTATACGCATCAAACATTAGCTCATTCATCAATAAAGGGTTCTGCCATTCCATTACTCTAGGATTTCATATAAGAATTAGACTGTACACTATTGTTTGCTATCCTATATATTGTTTGGAGTTTTTTCCAAACAATAGATGAAAAATAGATCAAATACAAAGAAACTCAAAATATGAACATGCCATCTACCAAACATGCACAATTCCCCACTTCTATGAAAAGATTTAGAGCTTACTACACCATTGGAATAATTCAGTTCATTTTTTATCATTAGGATAGTTATATAATCACATCTAAACAAAGTCTTGCTCAGCCTGCTCAGTATGATTGGCTGTGCATAGAAATGACACAGATTGGAAGTAGATAGCTCTAGGACAGAACTACCAAACTTTGCAGATATTGTTCAACCTCCTCAACAGAACCTGCTGAAGGTAGCTTGGGAAAAGGCAGAAATTACATTATCATGCTGTCAACACCTCAGCAATCTCCACCACAGAATCATGGAGTTTCAGTTTGTTTTTAAAAAACATAGTGAAAACCCTACATTGAAATGTAGAGCAAATTTCTATAACAAAGCAAAAGAAATAACTGTAAAATTTATAAATGAAGATGTGAAGGACATTTCCTGCAGCTGGTACAAGACATCATGTTAAATTTTAAAGGGCCTAATGCTGAATGTGAAATATGAGTACTAGGTGACTGGAGCATGGAAAATGCCCTTAACCAATCTACGAAATGGTTTTTCTCTCCAGATCATGAAGAAATATACACTGAAAGCGCTGTCTATCATGGGGTTGAATAAGAAACAAATGAGACAAAGAACAAAAAAAAATGGACCAGTGGTTTCTTTTACCATAAACCTTCCTGAATATGCTTTAGGGAGATAGAGACAGCTACAGCACAGGAGAACAAGGACAAGTGTGGGCTCCTCGGTGGGTGCTGAACTGAGCAATAACTCAGTCCCTTTAAAGAGCTATAAGCTTAACATACAGCTGAAGTACATCAGCAAGGAGAGAAATCCAATCTCCTCAGAGATTATTTATGACAAAGTGCACCTAACTGAAGCCCAATTTGTTTGTGGAATTGTAGTCATTCCATTGCAACTAAACAACAAATGAATCGGCCTTGTAGAGGATTCGTTCAGGGTATAAAAGAAAACAAAAGAGAGAAACAGATACAACACCTCATTTGCACTCCGATTTACAGGCTAACTTACAGAAATGATTGATAAAGCAATTTTTGAAAGCAGAGAACTCTCTGAAAGAGAAGGCCTTTGAATCACATCTGTCAAGTGAGCGCTTTTTCAGATTTATAAATGTATACTCGTTGGCTTAGAATCCATACTTTCTCTCATTATATTACTTTTTCCCAATTTACTTCACATGCTTAAATTGAAAATTTTGTTGAACTCAGAGAACTAGCATGATTCTTGTTTTATATAAAACACTCTGAGATTAAATTTTTTAAAGTACCAGAGCACAGTGTGTGCTAGCAGCTTCCTGTGGGCAAGGATACCAGAGACAGTGGGGGCTTCCACAGGGCACATCCTGGATCCTGGTAGCCAGAGCTCTTCCCACTATCTCTGGCCAGGGAGCAGAGCATCCAGCGGTCAGCTGGGCATCAACGCACCTTGCATCAAGGCACCTCCCTGGAATGGTGCTTTTCTAATTATTTATATTTATCTTTTATTATGTGTGCTATTTTAAAGCAGTCTGTTTGGAAGTGCTTATATTTTTAATTGGATTTACTATGAAATATTAAAATCATGTAACATTGGCTATCATATCAATCAATATTTTATCACTTGGCTTGATTTTATTCAAAATTAATGTAAGTACTTTCACTGAAAATTAAAAACTGGAAAGGAATTTTGGTCAGTAATTACAATTTTGGGTCAATTTCTGCTCCTTGTCATGTCCATATATACAGCAAGACTTTTCATTTCTATATCCAAATATCATATGAGAATGAACCCAGTCAACAAAAATGAGTGCACATCAAATAATAAACAAAAATATTCAGGGACAGACTGGACAAGATTACAAGAGAGGCATTGCTTCAGACTCGAAATTAGAGTAGGAAAACCAAGAAATTGTTCAAACACAGTAACCAGTGGTTCCAGAAAAACCCCACAGGTCCATGGAAAATGAGAGAAAATAGCCACTGTCCACCAACTAAAAGCAAAGGTGTAAATTCCAGTTCTTAAATACTACCAAAAATGGCAAAGCAACCGTGCTTTTGAAAAGTGACATTTACTTTTTTAGGGTACTAAAAAATGCTATTTAATAATAATAATAAACTATTATTATTATTAATAATAATAATAAATAGTGAGAGTACAATTCTCTAGATACTTCCAAGAAGAAGAGATAGCAGCTATTGCAAGCATTCAAATAGAGGAAAGGCAAAAGGCCATGACTAGAGGATTAAACTATTTAGAGAATCTATATTTGAATCTATATATGTTTTCAAGTACCTACCTAATATCTTGACACTTTGAAAAATATCTGCTTTATACACTACGCAAATAAAGTCAGTAGTACTAACACCACTAAATTTAACTAAGTGCAAAAGTGTGTAAAATGGAGCAGCTAATGTCAGAAAAGGTAAAGGAGAAAAGAAGCTGACCACCAATTTTAGAAACACTACAGAAGATGCTTTAACTTGCTTTAACTTAAGAGCTTCTTGTTTCTTGTTTCACAAATTATGCAAAATTTTTTGACTGTGATTATTGTAAGAAATTATGTATGAAATGAGATTTCCCAGACACACTATAGACTGATAAGCAATATATATATTAGCTGTAGCAAAAATGTCAGTAGATGTGTCAGGACAGTTTAAATTGAGAAATATGTTTGCCAAAAATGTGTACAATTGCCTTGGCTTAAGTATATTTGTCTAATTAATATTGTGAAACTCAGTAAAACTCACTGGAGGATTTTAAGTCAAAGAATGAAACTTATAGTCATAAACTAGACTATAGTACATAATTTACATGAATACTGAAGCAGTGGAACCCTGTTTAGGGTTTAGATTTAGCTATAACAGGACACTTTTGAAAAAGCTCAGTTTTAAAACGTGTAGAAACTTAGTGTATATTGTTTTGATTCTTCCTACTATACATACTGATTTTAATACTTGGAAGAACTTGCTTCTTTCTGGAGAAAATATCCAGTACTCAGCTGAATAACTGTGTTACACAATGCATGAGCAGCTGGCTCAAAGGGCTACAGGCACAAAGGGTTACAGTAAATGGGGTGACATCAGCCCGGTGACCGGTCACTTGTGGGGTTCCACAGGGCTCCATCCTTGTCCCTGTGCTCTTCAACATCTTCATAAAAGATCTGCACACAGGACAGGAAGGGATACTGAGCAACTTGGCAGATGACACAAAACTGGGAGGAGCTGTTGACTCTCTGAAAGGCAGGGAGGCCCCGCAGAGACCTCAACAAATTTGAGAGCAGGGCAGTCACCAACCATAAGAAGTTCAACAAGGGGAAGTGCGGGATTCTGCTCCTAGGATGGGGCAACCCTGGATGTATGGACAGACGGGGGAACAAGAAGCTAAAGCACTGTGGAAAGGGACCTGGGGGTCCTGGTCAATGGCAACTCCTGAATTTGAGTCAGCAGTGCCCTGGCAGCCAGGAGGGCCACCCGTGTCCTGAGGGGCATCAGGCACAACATCACCAGCTGGGCAAGGGAGGGGATTGTCCAGCCCGACTCTGCACTGGGGCAGCCTCACCTCCAGTGCTGGGGGCTGGTTTGGTGCCACAATATAAGAAATATATAAAGCTCTTAGAGAGTGTTCAAAGTAGGGCAACCAAGATGGTGGAAGGGCCTTGAGGGGAGCCTTTTGAAGAGAGGCTGAGGGTACTTGGTCTGTTCAGCCTGGAGAAGAGGAGACTGAGGGGAAAACTAATTGCAGGCTACAACTTCCTCAAAGGTAAGTGGATGCAGGTACTAATAATTTTTCTCTCTTTCCCTTTCACTGGTCACTTTTCCTGACCACTGACAGGACCCAAGGAAATAGCATGAAGCTACAATCAAATAATTCTGTTTCTGATCCATATTCATCTAACCCAGAAAAGCCTTTCACTCCTCTTGTCACTTTTCATCAGGATTCTTTGCTCTTCAGCTGATTTATGACACACTTAATTAATTGTCCTTGTTTTTTTTTCTTGGTGCATCAAATGTGTCAGTTCTGAGCTACTTCCCAAGAAAGTTCATTTCTAGCCATAATCTGTGCAGATTTGAGTCAATCTCTGGACTGCTAATCTCAGGATTTATTTTGGTTTTGGTAGCACTCATACAGCTTACATAATAGAACAGAAGAATATAAATAATATCACAAATAAAAATTTGCAGTATGCAACATCTTTCAGTAACCCTAACATAAAAAAAAAAAAAAAAAAGAACATAAAAAACCATAGCTTTAACAAAAATCCCACAATTAGCAGTAGTTAACAGATCTGGAATAATTTACACAGATATGACTAAATGCATTTCCTTCCCAGGTTTTTATCTCCTGCCTCTACCTTTAAACATAAAGTTCTTTTTCTTGTAGAACTGCTATTTCAGAACAACAACAAATGTTTTAACTTGAAATAATATTTCACAAAGCAGGGAGAAGGGGGAATTTAAATGTTAGTCTAGATATTTTCCCTTTAGTTTGTATTTGCATTCATTACTGCAGACCAAGTGCATGTACAGATGAAATGTACTGCAGGACAGCATTGAACAGGATATTGTCAAATCAGTGTTTCACTGAACTTTCGACACACTGCTTTTAGCATCTTTTCAGGTTACAAAATTTAAAGGGCTCAGAACATTTAACTGCAGGATAGAAAATATTCTCTTTGGAAACCACAACTTAAAAGACTTTCATTTTCTTCTTTATATATATATATTCAGTCTTTAGTAGTCTTATTAATTGTCTCTTCTATGCAGTTTGAATCAGGAAATATACAGCAAAAACGACATGAAGAAATGACTACATGACAAAATTCTCTGAAGTAACAGTTATGGAAACAACTTATTGTATGCAAAGTAAAACAAATCTGTCTTTATGGGGGACTGTCAGAATACACAGTAACTTACTGACTAAATAAGGGATGAGTTTCACATATTGACACTTTGTTGCAACCACGCAAATCACTCACTGTGCTTATCTAGAAATTGGCTAGTTCTGTACCAAAGAGGAGTTCTCATCTCATCTGGTGTTTCCTAAATTTCTTGTGGATTCTTCAAATAAGAAGATACATCTTCCATTCAATGAAATGCAAAAATAATCTAAGTGACATATTTTTTCAACAGTTTTGTAAAAGAAATATGCTTCAATTGTATATGAAAGTTCAAAATTAGTCAATATGTCTGTCTTTCCTACTACCACTTACTTAAAGAGTTTTTCGCTAGACAGCTCATCTTATTTACAAGAACTAACAAAAGTATTTATAGTGTTAGAAAATGGCCTCATTATGGCCACAACTGTAGCCCACACACAAAGAAGGCATCAATGAGCGAGGAAAGCCCAGGCTGATGTGACTACTAAAGCAGTTCTATTGCTATGAAAGAAAGTTTCCAGAGACTACAGAAAGGTTTAAAAACTCTTCTTATGATTACATAAGCATGACCTAACAAATCAAACCAATACCCACTGGGATGTTCACTTTTTCCACTGAACAAAATACAATGAAAGGAATTTGCTCATATAAAAAGCAGTAAATTCTTCTCATGTAAAAGAAAAAAAAAAAAAAAGTTTGTCATTTTGCAAAATAGACTGATTTAACTTATGTGTAAATTAGACATTTCCCTTTCATAGTGTCTCACTATATGTAATAATGCAAATTTAAATAAGCCAGTGCCTTACTGAACAATAGTTCAAGCAGCACAGATTTCAAAGGGTGAAGAAATACTCAATTTTAATATACTTACAATCTTTTGTTCAACAAAAGCTTGTTCATTCAGGGATTTTACTGAAGCAACTCTCAAGTTTTTCTATGAGGCAAATTCTTTCAAATTTGTATCTCTTTTTCAGCCCAGTGATTAACTTTATTCTAAATTAAAACTTCTTTATGTCTTCTTATGCCAGTCTGTATTATATATAACCATAAAACACTGAATTAATAGTGAGGAAAAAAAAAAAAAAAAACCCAAACATGAATACTTGTTTTTTAATATCATCTTCCTGTTATTGAAACTGCACATTTCCTCAATTTTTCTAACATATTAAAAATCTTCAGATTTTTAAAGTAATGTGAATAAAGGGATTGTGTCACCCTGGTTTTTCTGAGTTTTTTAAAGCCTTTTGATTGTTCATAAAAATGGAGTCAGACCTTTTAGCAACTGTACAATATTAGGAGCAGTTTCTACCTTTTTCCCACATATGTAACATAAACAAATCCTTTGTTTTTCATTCTCTGTCCTTTGTTTGCATATTTCTAATCTGAAAACAATTGTAACTGACAGTTCGTCTGGCCATTCGGCTAAGGGGTGATAACTCCAGAAGCCAATCCACTGCCAGACCCACAAATGTATAAAAAGTAAGAAATAAACAGGCAGAGGGCTCTCGGCCTTGTTCTCCGCCTTGGCTCTCCACTTGGCTCTCTCGGAGGAACCTTCTGCCCTGCGAAAATCTTCTTGACTCCATGTGATTGATTTGTGTATCTCAGTCACAGGATTGCTTCAGCTGTAATATGCATCAAATCCAAAAAATGACTGAACAGAATATTCCTTTTAAAAACTGCAACAGAAACTACTCCCCAGTTTTCAATTTCTTAAAAAATCTTCATTTGCTCATAAAGCTTTTTCTAAACTTAAAAGAAAAGAAAATGAACAAACAAAACAAAAACCAAAACCAAACAAAACCAACAATACAAAAATAAGACCTGAAAAGCAAAATAAACTCATTTGTGTTTTCTGACAATTTGCATGACTTGTTATCCTTAGTTTTTCTCCTGGCATTTAAAAGGCTTTGCGATCTGCATGGCCTACTTTCATTGCCATTTCAGGAAGGATTCATGTCAGCTACTTTGGAGGCGTCTGTATCTCAGCTAGTTCCCTTATGTTCTATGGTGAATAGACAGCAACTGGTCACTTTTAGTACCCAATTTATGTAACTTATTTCAGATGTCTGTTTGAAAATGAGATGCTTTACTCAGCTAGGAATGCCCATTTATCTCCACTAACTGCAAAGGAGAGAAGTCCAATGAACTTAGATTTAGACACCTTCATTTGGCCAGATAAAACCCAGGCTTATAGTCCTTCCAGATACAATCTCTATTTCACATGCCCAATGGGCCTTTTGTTTTTAAATCCTGTGTAATAGAACCTTGTTTCCTGACAAAGGTCCACTGTGCTACTCCCTGAGCCTGTCACTAGTAATTTGCTTGTAAACTCTGTAAAAGGTAGCATTATTCCAAGAGTGACATGGTTTGCTCTTTCTTGTCTGTATATTTTTGATTCTGCTATTACAGCATCATACAGCTTAACTTCCACTAAAATTTGGGCAGATCTAGATTTAGCCATTTTCCCTCATTTTTTCAGTTTCCTAAATTTGTATGGAAGTTAGTGTACTATTGATTCCATGCCTTGGTTTGGGGTTTGGTAGTGTTTTGGGTTGGGGTTGTTTATTTTTGTTTGGTTTGGTTTGGTTTGGTTGTTGTTGTTGTTGCTTGTTTGTTTTGATTTGGTTTTGGGTTTTTTTTTGTTTGGTTGGTTGGCTTTTTGTTTGTTGGTTTTGGTTTTGGTTTTGTTTTGCTTTGTTTGGGGTTTTTTTATTTTTGTTTTTTGTTTCTTTTGGGGGGGGTATTTTTTTGTTGTTGTTGTTTTAGGGTTTTTTGGTGTTTTTTTTTGGTTTTTTTTAGACCTTTTTAAAAGGGCAACAACCCATTAGGTTTTATTTCCTTTTTAACTAGTTTCATTCTCTGAGCTATATTGATATCTTCAACTGTAAGGACATCATCCTAAACTACATTCTCTTCTTCACTTCACAGCTTTCTTATAGTTCCTCAATTTAAAAATTTTCTTGCAATCTTCTTGATGTTAAATGCCAACAGTTTGGTTTTAGATGAGGTCACTCTCTCTTACATAGGTGCCCTTTATTTGGAAAAGTCCTTCACATAATGTTTCTTCCGCATAATATTAAAACCTTTACATATGAGCTTCTGAGTTTTAAACATTGGGTTAATGAGCAGAGCTAATAACCAAAAGCAATCGCTTTGGATTTGTTTCCATATTTCTAACCTATTTTGGATTTTGGCAGGTTTCTTTTGGACACATTTACACTAAAATAATTATTTAATTCCCAGACTGACATTAGCTAATCCCTTGGCAGGACACAGATTATCCACTGTCCCTCAAAGGACTGACAGACTGATATTAACAAGCATTTTAAATTAAAATTCCTGTAAAGTTGCAATTAACAAACAGAAATAAGTCACTGATATAGCTAAATCTCAGTAACCCAAGATGAGGTTGTTCAAGTACAGCACAGGTCTCATTTTCTTAACAACTCAACAACACTGGAGTCAAAAAATTGTTTTAAAACAAACAAATATTTAATTCAAAGCCTAGGGACAAAACAAAGGTTTTTTTGTTTGATTCCCAAGAGAAGCACTACAGCCGCTTATTGTTTAAAGTATTAATTCTTCAGAGACACATTAAAGACTCCATCAATATGGAGTAAACCACTTGCAGTGTATCATTTGTACCTGTGCTTGACATTTAGTTTCAGACACAAAAACCAAGGGACAAAACTGTTCTTGTGTGTTGATATTCTAAATTTGAGGTACATCAGACATAACCTGGCATTCTTCCAGTTTATTTCAATCTGGTCACACTCGGGAAAAAATGCTCAGGTTTTAGCCTCCCAAAAATTCTCACAAGAATCAAAGCTATCTCTCCAAATTAATTGTTAGCAACAAAATTCACTATCCAAGGTCAAAAAATATTGCTGACCACATATGAAAATCTTTTAAGGAAGTTCATGAACAAAGACAGTAACCTTAATATCTTTCATTTACATGCTTTGATAAATTCCTTTGGGAAGATCAGACACTTAGTATAATCAATTACATTATCTGCACAGATATAATAATCAAATTGCATTGATTTCAGCCACGGTGTATGGAACACATCATCTGATAGCTTTTTTCCATACTTAGGTCATTGTGTTTCAAGCCTAATTTATCTACATTAATTCTGGCGCTACCTTTCTTGACTACAAAGTGACGACAAGTAGAAGGAAGGGACGATATTACTTTCTTCCTGAGTAAGTTCTTATCACAAGGTTTATTAGAGAAAACCCTCATATTTCCTGCAAAGAAATCTCAGGCTCCCTGTAGAGACACTTAACAGGTGCAGAAGTTACATAATCCTTGCATGCAGAAGTAAACCTGATAGAATGACTGTGATAACCTATTCACACCAGTATAATGTCAGCAGCTTTAACTACCATCATTACCAATCTCTACTATTTTGATTTATATATACATATATACAAAAATTTCAGGCTTATTCCAACTTGAGGTTAGAAAAAAATTTGGTTATTTATATAATGATAGTTCATCTGTCATACACAATTTTGAAACAAGGTAATTAAAGCCCATAAGTAAGGGTGCTAGGTATGCTGGGATTCCAGGTGGACTTTGAGAGCTGTCTCAAATTATTCTCTTTTGTAACCTAGGACTTTTTTTTCCACATCCATATCTCAGTACCACTTGTGCAACATCACAGTGATTCCCTGCCTGAAAAAGTTGTTTGGAAAACATTCACAAATTTTACCGAACTCAACACATTTTACTTTAATGACTTTGGCTATATGTGCATTAAGATGGCAAGAAAAGTGAGACACATCCAAAATCAACAATGTTTGCAGAAATATGACTATGGAAATGATGAGACAGAAAAAAGAGGATGTAAGCCCTACTGCATTCATTAGCCAAACACTTGGTAAATTACAGGCATCAAAATAAAGCTGGCATTGGAAGCTGTAACTGGCCACTTATCCACTGGTAGTCATGAAAAAAAGCATGTATGCAATACTTCCCATTCTGCAATTCCTTCCTGAGAAATTAATGAAGGTGATTTTCCTTCCAAAACTGCCAGGTCTTTCAGAAACTCTCAGTATATACAAAAGTACCTAAGAGCATCACACTATCTCTTCATTTTCAAAGGAACAGACACTTGCATGTGTCTGTACAGTCCTGCTAAGCAGCTTCTAAAAATTAAACCTATGGTCCCAGCACTGCTGAGAAGGTAGTACATTCAAAAAGCAGTAAAGCTCACATTTATTACATAATGCAACTGTCCTGGGAGGAAAAGATGTAAAAGACTTTTGCTGGAGAACCATCTCTCTTCTAATTTAACACTGAAAGATCTGAAGAATGTGAAGACTCTGCAGTGCTACATTAACTGATGCCACTTGATCTCAAAAATAGCTCATAACCAGTTAATGATGGCTGGTTATGATTTTGTCATGCATTTTAAGTTTACCTTCAATATTTCATTTAGAATTCATGAGTTAATGTATGATGTTATATTCTCTAGTTTTCTTGAAATTTTCTTTACATTTCTTCATAATTTAGTTGCTTCATATGCTGTGGAAAATTAAACAGGATGGAAAAACCGTTATGAATATTTCCAGGCTACAGTGCAATGTACCTAATGAGAAGCTTAAATTTAATTTTCTCAAAACCCAACATATGTAGTACTAAAAGTCCTTGTCAGTCCTTAACTATAATTGTACTCTGCCCACTTATAGGGGTGTCTAATTAGTCATTACTCTCACTGACAGAACACATCCCCTATCCTTCAGAATCAACTATGACACAGCAAAATATCTTAGGCATGTGTTGTTAAGTATGTGTTTTTGACAAACTCAGTATTCCAGGAACACAGCCATCAGAGACCAAGATATTCTGGTCTCACTTGAAATTGTTTGGCAAGATGGAAAAGGTTAGAATTAATCTTTTTATTGCCACCCATCAAGATCAACAGATAAAAATCTACAGCAATGTTGAGTTCAGACTATTCACAATTAGAAATAGGATTACTACCCATTATTTCTTTTCTTTGGAAAGCAAATAGAGTAATAAAGGAATTAGCATGAATGTTTATGTCTGGCATCTAGCAGAGCTGAGTAATTTGTAGAGTGCAGGAAAGTGAAGATTGGCTGATGGGTCTAATTTGGACTTGTTTTTACACTTAAAGTAATTTTAGCTAAATTGTTTGGATACAAAAATCTAAATGTTTCATTTTCCAAGTGTTTAGTTTTTTTCAGAACCTCTTACAGAAACATTCACACATAGTATCATTTCCTTAAAAGATGCAATTCTAATGAATATTTGTCCGTTAGTAAACTTTGTTTCGAAGCAATATGATTTACAGCCCAAGACTATAAAGTTGGGAAAAATTTTAACATGTGACTGAAACTATGTGTACAATAAAAGGTGGCCAAGAAATTCTTTGCTATGATATGTAAATCATACTACTGCACTTAAAATAGTGTTGCCAGTACTGTCCACTCTCACAAAGTACCATTGTCACTGTCGGAGCAATTCCTGAGAAGGGCTACAAAGATGACCAGAGGGCTGGAGCACCTCTCCTACAAAGACACGCTTAGAGGTTGATCAGCCTGGAGAAGAGAAAACTTTGGGGATATCTTGTGCCTTGCAGTACCTGGAGAGGGCATACAGAAACCCTGGAGAAAAAATCTTTATGACTGCATGTAGTGACAGGACAAGGGTTAATTTTTTTGAACTGAAAGATCGGAGCAGATACATGGAAGAAGTCTTTGACCCTGAGGATGGTGAGACACTGGAATAAGTTGCCCAGGAAAGTTCTGAATGCCTGGAAGTTTCAAGGCCAGGCTTGAGCAGCCTGGTCTAGTGAAAATTGTACCTGCCCATAGCAGGACAGTTGGAACTTGACGTTCCTTAATGTCCCTTAAAATTCAAACCATTCTATAAGTGTATATACATTTGGATCTTTCATACAATGGTATTGGGCACAAGAGAGGCAAAAATCTTTGTAAAACATTCAGTCCCTGTAGTTTTTGTGGTTTAAAAAGACTGTCTTACTCCCAAAATTTTCCCTTATTTTTCAACAGATTTCTACTAAAATCCTGTGACAGGCATTTACAATAAACTTTCACTCCCTTTAGACTGTCTGATTGGTACCAATTTGCTAACAGCCTAAGCCTGAAGTATTCCTGGCAGATCTTACTCCCTTCACACCTTGACTAGCACTAAAAAGGTATTTGGAGCATATAGTTTCCCTAAGTGCTTACACAAAACTGTAGGAAAAAGGAAAACATAATTCATGCTGATATGCTTTTGGCCACTGGTCTAACCCAATGTGAGGATTTCAGATGTTTTACCATATCCTTTTTAAATATTGTACCTAAAGCCACAGACATTTATCAAGGTGTAGGAATATATACATGGATATGGATATATACAATATTATATACTCTGATTTATACTTTGTTCTTTTCTTGTAAATTCATACTAGTTGCTTTGCTTTTTGTTTGCTAGTTAATATCTAGTTTTCAAAGAATTGCATGCCATAATCGCATGCTTTCATTACTATGTGATAACTGCCAATTGAAACCTATAATTTTAGATACAGAGCCAGGATTCCTTTTTTCTGCCATGTGCACCACTTTAAATTTAACTAAATTGATTTTCATTCTATTTGCCATACACTCAATTCAATAAAGTGCCCTGGCAAATTTTTATTTTTGGTGCTACCTTACCGACCCAGAGTATATTAGTAAGTCAACACCAGACTGAAACATATCACTGCTTACTGGGGTTTTTTCCGTATTATTTACGAATATATAGAAACACCCATGTTCAATAAAGACATTGCAAACTTCACAGGAAACCATTCTTCACTGATCAAAGAACCATACATTTTAATCAAGTATTTATCCTTGCAAACTTAAACAAAACAACTATTTATTTTCCCTTATAACCTCTGGTAAAGTACCAGAATTAACATTTTTTATAAATGTTGGCCAAATGTATTAATTAATAGGATTCACATAACAACCAATTCTCTCAAAGCAGCACCATATATCCAAAATTAAAAACTTCCTTTTACAACAGCCATGTTTGCTTGTACAAAAGCATATGATGTTTACCCATGAATTCATTAATTCTATTATCCACTCAATAATCAATAATGAAAAGGAAAAATCATGACTTCAAATGCTTTCAGATGGTAGTAGGAAGAGTTTTTGTTTTTCAATGATCAATTGCACAAAATGATGGAGGCTACTGAATGTTTTCCTTAGAATAACAGAAACACCACAGTCATATCAAAAAGTGCTCTATTTTCACACTCAATTTCTTCTGTCTGTATTTCTGTCTAAAGATTATGTTAGGCATTTGTAACAACTGCATAAATAGTCTGCATTAATGAATAGACATTTCAGTCATTTATAAGAGTGCTAATATTTTAGCCTATGAAATAATTATGTAAATTAACTAATTTCCACCACAGCCATTCAACTTCAAACAGCTGCACAAACCAGGATTTTTCCTTTTCAAAAGAAATCTGCATAGTATTGTGTTTTGTATTACAGTTATGCAGCACCAGTATTGTCCTTTACTGGCACAAAACAGACCTTGAAGCCACGGTCCATATTTTAGGTGCTTGCTGTGATGCTTACCTTGCCATCTGTTCACATTAATCTCTCAAATGAATCCGCTCAAAAGCATGCCAAAAATAATTAGATTTATGGTAAAAATATTTGTAATTAAAGGCAGAAAGGAGCACTTGATCACAAGAAGTAATGAAGTTCTACATACAACTTTAGTCAGCCACCTTTAAGCTTGCATTACCATAAATGACAGTCTTCCTTCTTTTAAAAACACCCACTTGACAAAGTGGACAAGATAATCAGGCTACTATATTAGTTCTGTAGCTTTTATGACCAATTTGCTCTACAGAGAAAGAGCATGACTTGGCCTCTCCACTTCTTTCTCCTTATCACCCACTAGAGCAGACTAGCAAAAAAACCTACGTCTTCAGAAAGAGCATTAAAGTGCTAAATCAACCCTCCTTGAGTCAAAAACCATTACGCCTTACCCTATTGTAACATGCCCTGCTAAAAAGTTTGTTCCCATCTCTGAAGATCCCCTTTAGGTATTGAAATGCTGCAATAAGGTCTCCCTGGAGCCTTCTCCAAGCTGAATGACCCCAACTCTTTCAGACTGTCTCCATAGGAAAGGTGTTCCAGCCATCTGATCATCTTTGTGGCCCTCCTCAGAACTCATTCCCACAATTACATGTCCACCTTACACTGTGCCGGAGCTGGATGCAGCACTTCAGGTCTCATCAGAGCAGAATAGAGACATAAAATCACCTCCCTCAACCTGCTGGTCATGCTGCTTCTGATGCAGACCAGGAATGAAGACTGAACAAATGAATTTGAGCAGCAAGAAAGACAGGAAACGAGGGGGGGAAAGAAAAAAAAAAAAAAAAATAGGGCTACTCCCAGTCCTTTAGAGCATACAGCCTCTCTTGTACGCTGAACACTCTTAAATTATCCTTCCTAGCTCTCTCCTGTCCAAAAGGCACTTTTTAATGATTATGAAACTGAAATTTCTTTCTCTCAAAAGTCTTGACTCACTTCTAATTATATAAATTCAGAGGTTATAAAATGTTGTGGTTACAGATGATAAAATTACGAGAAAGAGAAAATTTAATATAGAGAAGTTGGAAGATAAGCAGGAACCAAAAAGCTCAGTGAAAGAATGTTCATTCTTCATGTAACAGTTATCAAAGTTTTAATCTGTTATCTGTTAAAAAAAAAAAAAAAAGGTAAAGTGCTTTTTCATTGAAGAGTAGAGAAATTTGACTAAGCAGAGACCCACATAAGGGCACAAACACGTGTTAAACATCAGCTGTATTTGGTACAGCCATAAATTTCAGCACCTTGCACCTAGGCAGGTGATGAACACAAGCAGGTGCAGATTAGAAAGCAGGACAATATAATACCAAAGTCACATTGAGAGATCACACAAATACAAGTACGCATCAGTATCACTGACTTTAGTTCAAAAAATGGGTTTCTCTGTTTATTAAAATTTCTGATTCTTGTTATGATATTTGATTCTGATGAACGCTAAAACTTTGTATCACTTTAATTTTCTAATTGCAAGACAACATGAGCCCCAACAGAAAATTAGGCAATCACAAATGCCACATTTACATCCATCTATTTGTCCTTCTCAAATAGCAATACTAGTTTATACTACAATCAACAGGTTTAAAACATTTAGTTTTTATAAAAGAAAGTCTTAGATTCTATTGCATAGGCATACAGCAATGTCAAAATTATGATCTCAATCCCTGACATATTTGAAGCAGGTTTTAAAGGCACCATACTGTCCTGAACAAAGCCCTCTAACCCATGCTCATGAAACAAATGTTGCATATTTCTAAACTGGGCCTATACCTATTTCAGAGACATCAAATAGGTCCACTAGGTCAATAGACAAGGCCACATTAAAACATCATCTTCCACATCATCTATCTTTATCCATTTGGCCAGCAAATTCAAATGCAATTCAGAAGGATAATGACTTAAAATATTTCATTTAGAAACAGTACTCACTCCAAACCATTTTGGAAAGTAATCTATTTAACAAAATAAAGGTCAAGTGCCAATTAGTATTACATGTGATTTATAATGATACATTTCAAGAGAAGTGAGTAAAATAGACTTGTTGTATTTGTGAGAGCTTTTCTCAATATATCAAATTGCATGAATAGAAGGATAATGATAATGAGCAGGACCAGGCCCCAAATCATTACTGTGCAAAATTCTAAACAATGGCAGAACTGTCTCTGCCCAGAGAGCTTACAATGCAAATAATATTATTCATTGTAAAGGAAATATAGAAAAGAAAGGAAACAAACAAGAAGTATTGAGATTGATAAGAAGTACTCTCAATTAAAGAGGCTTTAAATATCCTGTGCAAGTTTCCTGAAATGCTAAACTCAAATTAATGCAGTGTAGCACTTGTTAGTGAAGGTATTTCACCCCTGATTCTATAAAATAAATTACAACAAATCAAATATTTGTTTGAACTGTGTCCCAAACTATATGTGGTTGTTAGCTGTATTCTTCAAGCCCACCAGGCAGCAGACAAGTAATTAATCACAGTTATCAACTTAGAATTGTCACTTTTAAATATCCTGCTCCAAACTAATGAGAGGAGTTATCTGAAGCACTACCACAGTACCATTTGCTGCTGTGAAGGGACTATAATTAGCTTGTAAATTGTTTTAATTTGTTTAATTTGTTTGATTAGCCTCTACAAAAATCAGGTCATCTGAAATATTTCTTCCCTTTTTTGATACTTAAATTTCTTTTTCCCTGGGATCATTACAGACAGCATGTGCAGTGACACCTTAGTCATAAGAGTCAGCTTTTACAGTGTCTGCTGTTCAGACTAGAACTTTCCCTGCTGAGCATCTATTAAAAGCTGATTTCTTTTTCTTTAACTTTCCAATTAAAATTGCTCAACTATTATTGGAAACCAGGTAGAGGTAGAATATATTATTCTGCCAATACTATGATGTTCTTACAATGATTTCCCTGAGAAATTTAAATGACCCTTTCTTTTGAACCATATCTTCAAATCTGTCCAGAGATTAAATTCCTATAAATTTATAATGTCTTCTGAGCTCACAAGTCCCTATTTATATCCTGCAAAGTAACAAACTTTTACAGACTGCTTTTTCCTTATACTCTGTTGAGGTCACCTACTTTACCATAAGAAAACCCTGTTTATATTGAAGGCATTCAATCCCCACATAGAGCCAGCATGCTTCATCTACTCCCAAAGGAAAACTGGACACATTTACCAGCTTTATTCACTCTCCAAATTAAACTAATCATGCCAGAAACCAGTCCTTGCTTCAATATTTTCTGTAAATAATACACTGAAGACTATGTGTATCATGCTAGGTTATTAGTAACATGATCCACTTCAGGGCTATCAGGCATTCAATCTCCTTTGCGTAATTGCTCTCCATGCCTGGTATTTGATGATGCAGAAGTTCAGCATGAGAACCAAATCAAGCAGGAGGTCTCTCCTGTGCTTTCAGTAGCTCCACCAAAGGTACCAAGGGAAGTCAGACAAAGTAACAGCAGTCTGTGTTGCTGGAAGCAGATAATAACCTGGGGCAAAGGTGTGGAGACAACAGAAAAACAGGATGAAAGGACACACAGAAAATCATATTCCCAAGTCTATATACTCCTTTTCAGAACACAGCTTGGGTTTGCCAAGTATGAAAACTAGTCCTATGGCACCAATTACTCGCAAAAGCCACTAGCAAAGTTAATGCTTCATCCTTCCATGCTGTTGCTTATATAGCCCAATACTAGCTTGCAATTACTAAACAGCTTGTCTTTCAACCCAATAATAGACAGCAACTAAAAAACAGGCTTGTATTTGCATCTAGCTCTTGTTTTTCTGTATTTCTTTCATGAACAATGACTTTTTTTGGTGAGAAAAGTCAACTTGTTTAATTTCAGTGGTTATTTTGTTCTTCTCAATATTTAACTGTGGTTTGTAAAGAAACAAAATGAAGACATCACGGAACCTTCCTGTTATTTCAAACACTAATGTCAATTTGAGTGGCCTGTTTGTTTAGAAAACTTTCATATTAATATAATTCTTTTAGAAGAATGTATTCTTCACATATGTTCATGTGTGTCTTAAATAATGAAAGTCTTATTTTGAGTATCTTTCTTAACCATATTCAGTTCATTTTAATCTTAGACTTCACACAATTTTGCTGAAATGTCAGTTTTTCCTTTCTTTCTTTCTTTCTTTCTTTCTTTCTTTCTTTCTTTCTTTCTTTCTTTCTTTCTTTCTTTCTTTCTTTCTTTCTTTCTTTCTTTCTTTCTTTCTTTCTTTCTTTCCTTTTTTTCTTCCCCAGACCAATCTGAAGCTTATGTCTTTTCATAATATCTTATATCTCTCCATCAATGCAGAAGTCCTTGCTTACTGAATAAAGCACTGCCTCAGAAGTTTCATTTTGTTTAAGTTTTCCCACATCTCTAACCATTTCCCTATACATTTGTTTCTAGGCTGTTTTAAGGACCTACATTCTCAGGTTGTATCTGTATAGGATGATGGCATGTCAAGATTAATCCAGAGCCATAATACTAAGTACACACATCACCTGTAAAGGATTTACTATCTTGAAAAGATCACACTATCACACTTTCTAGCTTGCAGCTTTGATTGACAGGAGGTTGTTTCCTGTTACAAGGAAAACATGAATCACATCTCAGAGTAGGAAAAACCATTGCTCATATCAGAGGCATTTGGTGGTGGTCCAGAAATTTAAGATGAAAATTAATTTATGTTGGCCAATACTGCAATGGCAGGACCAAAATGGAGCACTACAGTGCTTCCACTGTTACAACAAAGTATTGAAATATATCTACATTTATAAATACCATTTCATATTACAGTCATCAAAAGAAAAGACATTGCTTTGGAGCCTACAGAGTCTTCATCACTGGAAGTTTTTAAGGATAGGTTAAACCATTCCTGACAGTGTGGGAATTCTACTTTGAGAAACATCCATGGGACACGTGGGCAAGAGGCTGTAGATCACTGTCAATATGAAGTCAAAACAGAGCACGCAAGCATTAATGTGTATGTGTGCACGTGTGTGTGTATGTGTCTATCACTAACAGAAGTGCAGAAATATCCAGTGAACAAGGAGTTTTTATTCCTCTGTTCATCACACTGGACACAAAGCTGCAGATTGCTTGACCTTCCTTCTGTGGGCAGCAATCTTGCAGTGAGCAGCCAATGGACAGTTTCACTGCTCAGAAAAAAGATTCTTTGATTCAAAATGGTGCTTAGAGCACTGGGGTGAACTACACAAAGCCACTTTGGCTTAGTTTGCCTCCAGGGCAACTGTACAAATTAATATGCTGCTATGCTGAAGTAGAAGTTACCTAATACTCCAGCTACATATTATCACAGATTTAATGATCTTTGCAAAATAAAGCAATACCATCCAGTGATAATAATCTCCACATGAAGTAAACTTGCTCAATGTTTCCAATAATTTATCAGCTTTCTGTGATTTCCTGCCACTCTTTCCAAAGTCTCTGCCTTTCTTATGATAAGTTAATTTTTAATTTAATGTCAGTATGGTGGTTTGGATTTTGATTTCCTCTACTGTTCCTCATTGTTCAATAGCAGTGAGTGTTATATCTTACATTTTATTTAAGTTTTGTTTGTTTTTAGAACTGCAGATTAGCACACAGAAGGGGGAAAAAAAACATGTAACAACATGAATTCAGCTACACAGCACAGTGTAATTATAGCTAGACCATTTCATGTATTACTACTCATTCCTAAGTCTGGTTTGATTCAAACACTTTGTTTGAGTGGTTGTAACTTTAGGACTTAGAGACACTTCTAATAATTGCCAATGATGTCTTGCCCTGCAGCTATCCGGATGAAATTCTATTGCAATCACGCCATGCCACTCAGCTCACTAAGTCAGACTGCTAGAGCCCTTCACAACCTTCCCCATTTAAGTTGCTGAAATAGTGCTGTGTCTTCTGCAAAAGAAGTCTTTTGCTACTTCTCTGTTCATCTTCCATTTTCTGGCTAATAATAGCACATTAAGTGCTAACATGAGTCCTAGCAAAGAACGGAAGTACACTATACTATTAATATAAAACTTGAACATACATACTTACTGACTCTTTCTGTCAGACACTGTCCATTTGAGAAACCTTGCTTTTCCTTTAAAATCTTTTGTTTCTCCTAGGCTTTTCTACAGAAAAGCTGGAAAAAAACTAAAGAAAGTAACATATATCCTTTGGGTAAATTTTCTCATCTCCTTTCCAGTTAATTTTGGAACAGATTTAATGTTTTCTTTCTGACATTTGTCCACCTACTATAGCAGTAAATATAAGAAATACTATTGACAGCTTAATTATTAGAGAACAGCTTGATTTTTTGGAATTGGTGTTTAAGATAAGCCTTTCTCACCACTGGAGCCTGCGTACAGCAAAAAATTCTCCTGCTTAGACTGATTCCTACAATGCTAAGATAAAGCATGCCTGCTTAAAACTGGGAAAAAAGTTTATGGGAAGACCTGAAGTTTTGGAATCTGCTTACTGTTCCAGAACTTAAGGAGAGAGTGAATATTCTTAAGAATGCTTTGTAAACTACTGAAATGTAAATTTAACCATCCCCAGGACAAGAACTAATCTCATCATGGGTTTACATAAGCAGTATTATTCATTGCTAACATATTCTTTATTAGCACTCTTAAGTAGAATTTTATTTTTTTATAGCTGAAAACAGAATTTTATAAATATCATCATGTGTTCTGCTGCCAGTATGGGGTTGCTCTGCAGGCCAGATTAATGCCAGTAAGGTCAAAAGCCATAGTGTTGTTAAAGCTATGAGGATTAAAGGAGGTAAGTCAAGATTTGGAAGAAGTAGTACTATCTTTTATTGAATTAAATCATATAGCTGGACTGCCTGGAATTAAGATCTTGTATTGGACCTGAATTCCCAAAAACATGCGGGTTTTTTTTCTGAACTGAAAAATATCACTACCATTCTCTGTAGATCTTGCCTTACTGATATGAAAAAAAGATCTAAACAAGAGAGCACAGTTCTGAAGAAGAGCTTAGTTTTGGAAATTTTGACAAACTAGTGGAACATACCTGAATGTGTTTCCTGGCCTTTGCTTAGAAGGAATGAAAAGTACTTCCTTGTTAAACAAAGACTGAAGATTAGGAAAAAGTCGTCCCTTCATGGTCTTTTTTAAAAGTCATGGTGGGCGTGGAAAATCTTTCACCACTTCAACACACAGACTTACGAAATAGTTTTTTTAAATATCACTGGTATACCTGGTATTTTACTGGCTGAAAAACACCTAAAACCTGCCAGCCTAATAACAGACAGTGTTCATAGTGAAGGAAAGAATACAAAGATATGTCAACTCAGATGCACAAATGGACCTAAAATTTATACCCACATGTGACAATTTAGTAAATTCTTTATGTGTATCAGAAGGTTTACAGAAAGGATTTGAAAATACAGAACAAAAATGCTTTGCAGATAGACGTAGAAAAGTATGTACAAGTGAGTAGGAGGCAAGATATGGAACATGAGGACTAATAAATAAATGCTAACCTTGAGAATGAATGCCTAGAAAATCATGGCATTCGGAAGAGCAAGTACTATTTTTGTTAAAAAAAAGTCACAAAACAAAACGGAAACCATGTAACAGAAATAAAGAAACTGGTAGGAAGTATTTTGCAGGCAGAGAAGAAAAAAAAAAGAAAACCAGTTAAAAATATGTCAGAAGCAATATATTTTTCAGATTCAATATACTAATAGCACTTTATCACTCAGTATAATTTACTGTTTCAAAAGTTTCATTTATGATATAATGATTTTGTAATTTCATATATTTTGAATCCCTGTAGGTTTTCTCATTTATTATATGAAAGTGTGTATTTAACTCTAAAAAACATGATGGGTGCGTGGCTCTAGCACCAAGCAAATGGATGAGTAAAATCTAACAGAACTATTTTGCAGACCTGATTTCTGTAAGCAGTCATGTCCCTTTACAGCATGTAGAGTAGGAATGGGCTCTAGTGACATACAAAAGAAACTCTTACTTTGATTATGCCAGTATTAATTTTACAATACAATAGCTCCTCTGAGAAGAATAGAATTGTTGTAGCTTGTGAAATATGTGCATATTTTTTACTACTGAGAAGCACTGCAGAAGTGTAATAATTAAATTAACAAATTAGAAGGTTTGCCAAGCACGTAGCAGGATCTACGTTTATGGATAAAAGTGAATGAAATGGTAAGATTAAAAAGTAATTTCACTTTTTAAACTGAGACCTTCTGTCATATATGGCCAAAAGCATGTTATTTTTGACAATTTAGTCCGACAGTGAGCAAGTCAGGATATTGCAGTTTTTTCTGTTGCAAAAGAGTAAGAACAACATAATTACTACTTGTCAACTCCACCTATTTTTCTACTGCCTCTATCTTATTGCAGACACATATTTTTTCACATTGTTGTCAAAAGCTAAAATCAGTTCTTCGTAACTATAAAATTATTGTAACTTGTTTTAAAATAACGTGATCCTAGATCACTGTACTTTAATAATCTTGAAAATAAACTCGTTCTTGAAAATAATCGTTTGACTCCAGTGGGGGTTTTTTTGTAACTTCTTTTTGTAGTTAAACATTTGTTTTGGTCATATGTGTGTGGGTTTTAACTTCTTTGTTTCATCTCCTGCTTATATGAAAGATTAAATGTGGCAGTGGTCAACCATATTCCAAGTTGCATTTAAGACTTCAGTAAGTCAATAAATTTAAACTTTTATTCATGTGCAATAAAAGGACAACATGCAAAGTGGTAACTTTTTGAAGTTTGTTGTGGTTCTTGTTTTGTTGCTTGTTCAAAATCAAATCACAATCAAAATAGAGAAAATCCATAAGAACTAAGAAATGTGCTATTTGGCAACTTGTCTTATAATCTTTCCTAATTCTGGGAAAAGTTCTCATCCCCTGTCTGTGAATATAGAGCAAATATAGCACTCACATAGCAAGTAACATCTTTATTATGTAACGGTGTGACATTTTAAATAAAAGTGAAAATATGCATAGCAAGATAAATATGCAGTGGAAACACCTCACAAAGTAAAAGCAGAATCTATTCACTAGTGAATGGAGGGACGTGTGATGATCAGGCATTTCTAAAAATAAATTGTTGATTTAGATCACAGGCCTCACTCAAGATTGTACATGAGAAAAGTTAAGCTGATGAAAGTAGTTTGATAAAGACAACATATTTAGTGTTGCCTTTTAAAACACATTGCCATTGTTGTAGTGATATTTTTAATATTTTAAAATATTATTTACTTTCACCATTACAAAATACCTTTGCAGACAGAAAATGGTAACATCTGCTGTAAAATTAGCACCCATTTAGTAGATATCCTTTGCAAGAAAAACATTATTACATAAGCAAAAGGAGTTATTTCTTAAGAAGCATATATTACATAAGGAGTTCTACTCACCAGGGAGCAAATGAGTGGACTTTTCCATTTTAATTACAATGAAAGGAACTTAGTTCTTGACTGTGTATCTAATATGTTGTGTGATTGTTTATTATGAAAAATTGCTCAAAAATTATTGTCTTTCAAGAAAAAATTTATTATGGCAATCAATTCTCCCAGAAAAAGATATGCAATTTCAAAACCAGTATTTCTGCAGGTCATCCTATAAAATTTCCTACGGGCTTCTGACTTTAATGAAGCGAAAGCAACTACAGAAGAAATATAGCTTTTATCTTATTAAGCTATAGAACAGAGAAATCTACTAGGTATGATCACAGCTATTTCACAGAATTTTATTTTAAATTAAAAAAAATAACTGAATTAATGTACAGGTTATTTTTCCATTTCAAAATGTTTCCCTATTTCAAACTACTATACCACTATAATTATAATTTCAAACCACTATAATTACAAATGCATCAATAAAAGTAATAAACAAGGAATCATCTAATCTTGGTTTTGAATAATCTTCAAATATTGACCTAATAGAAAAGCATGAAGTTATATCTGTGTAAAGGGTTTGGTGTTTTGAAACCGACAAGATAAAGTGTCATGTTTTTATCTACCTACATGGAGATGAAGGATGTAAATATAGGGAGGATATTCCAGTGTGCTGCTCATTATCATTCTTGAAATGACAAAGTTCTATTTCAGATGGCAAAAAGAAGCAAAGCAAAAGGCTGCTTACCACCCTGGAGGCATTTTGATAATGAATTACTTTCTTTTACCAGCTTCAACGGATTTGGACAGTAGTTATTGTAAATTGTATCCTTCTTATCCAAACTACGATAAAGGCAGCCTAAGGTGTTGCCCCTCTTACAAAGGCATTTCTTAGTTTGATATCTATGTGATTTGCATGGCCATTTCTGTATTTCAATATCTCTGCAAAACACACGCTGCACATACAAAGTAATTTGAAATATTTGACAATAACAAGGTCTGATATTTCAGTCTGATTATTTTATGAATATGCTTTAAGTAACAGATATTAAATTCTGCTATTAGTATTATTTTGGAAATGTAGACTAAAACTAAATACCATACTGCAGAAAAAGCCTAACAAGTTATTGAATGCAGTGGGACCATATTAACACAGAACCTTCTTGTGCCTTCTCCAGTTTTCCAATACATGAAACACCCCACAGTTCATGTGACAAAGCAGTTGGCTAAATGCAGACTTAACTGTCAGGCAGAAATCTGTGTATGACTGAGTTCAAGACAAGAAGTAGAAAATAACTCTTCAACAAAGTTTTTCACTGCCACTATCTCCTTTTAAGAAGTAAAACCCAGAAATTCCTGGTTATTATATAGATCCATACCATTAATTTTCTCCCCCCATTCTTTAAAAGAACATAAACAAAGTCAGCTTCTTCTTTGTGAGGATATAAAGACATCTTTTATTTTTACAGACTTCAGCTAAATTTGAGATTGGCTTTAATCCCCAGAAACCAGAATGATGCTTCTATACTGCTAACAACTGTTCTTGTCCTATGACTTTTACGGTATTTAGGAAAACAAAAGTACAACAATGCATCACATTGTTAGTCTTATATGTTAATTGTAAGACCTTTGGTTAACATTAAATGAGGAATGGGAAGGATTTCACTGCATGTTAAAATATATTAAGAAGGAATATACAAAGAATGAAAAACATTTCAGGTGAAAGGAGTAACAGTAGAACTAATAAATATAAAAATATAAACACACTGTATGTATGCACGTAAAATATTGATCATCATTAAACCCTGGCAAAAATGCTAGTATCTGATCTTGCAATAAGACATGCTGAAACATTCTTCCAATTAAAGCACCTGGTAACACGATGTTATAAAAAAAATTATATGGTGTGACAGCTTGTAATAATGGAAAAGTATTGACTGAAGTGGTCTTACTAACTGTATATTTTCCAGCAGAAAACTGAGACAACTCCTTGAATTCTAAATCTCACCAGGATAAGGAAGGAAAAACTTCTCATATTTTGAATTAGTAAAAATGAAAAGATTAAAAGGACTTTTCAACAAAGTAAACTTTCAATTTAAAAAAGTAAAAGAAAATACTTTAAAAACTGCATTGGAAATGTTGACTATGAAATGGCTTACTCTCTAATTTAAGGAATATCAAAGAAAATTCCAAGTGAAATCAGAGACCCAGACTCACTAGGGGGAGAATTTCTATCCTGGAGGAAACAGGAAAAAAAAAATACAGCTTACAGAAGAAGAACATGGAGAAAAAAAGCTCTATTTATTTCACTGGGGATGCCCATATCTGTCCTCACATACATCAAAGACTCAAAATGAAAAAATGTGTTAAAATCTTAAAGGTAAATATAAATTCTTACAGCTTTAAACATTAAGGAAATATGTCAGTCTGAAATGTTTCTATTTGATTTGCTGAACAAAATATTTCCATAACTTTTTAAATTATAATTGTAAAGTAATAGCAAAAATCAACTTTAAGGTCTTATACCCAGACAACACCTATTCTGGCTACTGACTAAAAAAAAAAAAAAAAAAAAAGTCTTAAATTATCACAGCATCTTAATCATTTAGTTGGTGTAGGGCAGCATGCAGACTTGACATCTGTTTTCTAAGGTCACCATCTAAACCGGGATCATATTAAAAAAAATTGCTTCACACAAAGAGCAAATTTACACAGAGGGGAATCACTCAGGTATGATGTTTTATAAGACCTAATGTAGCACTGCCGGCACTCCAAAACCTCTTATTAAAAAAGAACCAAACTGAAACATACCTCATAGGAGGGTCAGTGTTGTCTCTGGAGACAGAAAAATTACTTACATTGAGGTCAGAAATTCTTGACCACTGTTTTACATTCATCAGAATACTCTTAAAAATTTAGACAAAAGGAAAGCAAATGAATTATAGGTCAAATTTTCCGTAAATCTGAATTTAAGTCCAAATGTCTGAATCTGAATTTTAGCATCCAAATGTCAACTTTTCTATATTCATACACTCTTTCTATTTGAAGATATATTTTCCCATAATCTAATTATGTTTTTGGCAGAAACATTGCCAAGAGCATTCTGCAGTGCTGCAGATTTTTAAAAGCAGAACTTCTGGCAAAATCTCTATATAGCAGATAAAATTTTAGTAGAAAAAGCAAGAGGAAAAAAGCAATAAAAATCGAAATTCTCTCCTCATCTCTTACATAACCAATGTTCTTTGAGAACATAACCAATGTTCTCCCATTTGGCCAAAAATGAAAGACTGTAACAGGGCTCAAAAGTACCATTTCATAATGGTGCATTTTTCATTGGAATCTGTCTGAAGTTTTTGCAGTCAATTGTTTCAAATATTTTTTCATACAATATGACCCTTTGAGAGAAAAAAAAAATAAAAAAGCATTAATTTTTTTAGTATTTCATTACTCATGTATATAAATTCTATGAGACTGAAACTTCAGTTATAACCTCCTTTTCCCCAAGCTAAACTCCAACACATGGAATTCTAACATTATACAAAATTAGACACTGAAGGCAAAAAAAAGACAACATTTTATGTTAAACTGTAAAGAAAGGTGAAGGATTTGTTAAAGAACATATGAAAATAATTTGAAATATTCACTGTCCTGATCACCTCCTTTTTGCAAAAAAACCCCTAATATTATGAATTACCAGCATGGAGAATGAGTGAATTACTTCTGATTTCTCCCAACTTATCTTCTTATAATATCATCTCACAAAAACAGACAACTACTCAGTATTCATGAGAAAATAACATCATTAACACCATACATCATATTATAATTTCATAAAAGAATTTTACAAAGTCAGTATAAGTTCTTCAATAATACTACAAAGCACTCTTAAGAAATATTTCCTTAATTTCTGCAAATTGTTTTGTAAGGACTATGGAACATCATTCCAGAGAAAGCCTAATTCTTAAACAGAATCAGAGGTCTCCAAATTCATCCTTATGCTGCACAGTAGATGCATTTCTGATCTTTTCCTATGCATCAACCAATGTCTGGAGATCTGCAACTTCCTTAGGCAAAATTTTATTTTATTGTCAAAAGTGGTTGTCTCACAGGTTGTTGTTTTCTCTCCCTAATATCCAACCTAAAAATCCTTCACTCTTCTCTAAATATACATTTGAAAAGCAAGTCAGAAATCCCCAACAGGGATCATTACACTTGAGTTAACTGATGATAAATGGGTGTATTATTAATTTTACATCTGATTCTAGTTCTAGATGCAAATTATCCTAGATTGTAACTCCAAGGTTATTTATGAGATTCTCTTAAATTTAACCCTAAAATATTCAAGGGAAATATAAAAAAAAATTTTCAAGTTGTAACATTCACTGAGTGTATATACACATCTAATATATGTATGACTAGTAGAACAGTACCTACCAAAATTTACAGAATTAATGCCTCCATCAAGAAAAGTAAAAAAAATATTAAACTTCCAAAAAAAGTTAACAGAAAGAATTTAACTTTTTGAAAGCGGAAAAAATAAAATTCAGAAGCTATTTTCTCTGAGTGTCCAAATCTCATATTCTGTGGCTCAGGAACAAAACAAATAATACTTTTTAAAATTACAAGAAATGTCAACCACAAAAAGTGTTAAATTGGGAGTAAGGAGGATATTGAAATGGCATAATTATCCCTAGAAACTTCATGGACATTATGAGCACCAGCACACGATTTAAATCAGATATTGTGAAGGTCACAGGAGCTCATAAGAAAGAATATAAGAGGATCACCTACAAGGGCAAGGCTGAGATCATTTACAAAGTTGAGAAGCTAAAAAAGTGGTTTAGATGAGGTCAGAAATAGAACAATTGTTTGTTTTGTTGTTGCATTTAAAGAATGAAGACTTAGATTACATGAGTTGGAAATAAACAAGACATGCATAACTAATTGGATCAACTCCTCAACCAGGTGATAGGTTTTTAGTATTATCTCACAACTGTAGGAGAACAATATATTCAAAACATCTAAAAGTTTTTAGTCAAAAGCTTTGCAAAAAACTTTAAATACCACGAAATATCTTTTAAATGAATGGGCCTTCCTGCTGGATTCATTTGGATGAACATTTATTGAAGCACTAATTGTCAGCACTACTTTCAGATCTCCATCAGTTCTCATAAATGTCCATATGTTCTTTGGTTTAAAAGTGCAGCTTAATGACACAGGAAAGTGCAAGCCAATTTATCAGTCTTCCTTAACCTTTTGAAAAATAAATTAGCTTTTATGAGAAACAATAACAGTAAATAAAGTAAAAAACATTTCAATTCTATCATAATATGGTGTCATTTTGCATTATGGCTTAATTCAATTGCTTAACTTCAAAATTATTCAAATCAATCACTTATCTTTTTCCTGACCTAGAGTTTAGTATCTGTAGAAGGGCAAAGAGAAGGACCAACTCTCCAAATAGCTTTATATGTTTGAGATGTCACTACCTACCAGGTGTTCGTACATCTCTCTCTCAGCACAGCCACATTTCTACAGCACCTCTACTTTCAACACATTTATGCTAGTATAAAATTCTTTGTGCTATAGGGATTTATTGTTCCTTTAAAAGCCTACACTTATGTGAAAGATTTTAACCAGTATAACTGAATCCACACTAGAGGGTGCTGCTATTTTAATTGTAAAAGGTTTTCACAGATATTGCAGCTTCAGAGCAGTACAGTTTGTAATGTTTCAGAAATGCTTTCTTGCTATCTGGGATAGTAAATTACTACCAAACGAAAATTACACTTATGATCACAGACAGGCTTTTGTGCTGAAGTTCAGGTGTTAGGATGTGCTGCCCTAGCCAACTATACATAAAATAAATGCAACCTACTAACTCATGTGGCATGTTAGAACCTGTGTTTAACACTTCAAAGCACCAAAATTCATAAGAGACACAGGAGAGTCTTTTTTTCTCCCATCTATCTCACTATAGCTCACCAGACACATCACTGGTACATGTCAAGTCTTGCTCCAGATCCAGAAGTTGGTTATTATTTGCTATCACAATTGCACATAATTAAATACAGAATGCTTGTATTGAATATTTGAATAAATTATTAAAGAGAATGAAGAATTCTTCAGAGAAAGAGTTTGTAAAATGAATGCTGACAGATTTGAAACTGCACAAAATTGTACTGACTCTTCCAAAAACAGAAGTATATACATTTTCCATGTTGCATTAAGATTAAAAAGGAAAGTACACTTTAGAGAGTACATACAACTTGAAAGCTTCAAATAGAATTTTGCCTCAGGCTGCAGAATAGCCTTTGCATGAGCTTCCATAACAATAATTCCATCTTCCTTGATCCATACGAAGCAACATTTATATGCTGTCTCTTATCTGATCTCCCTGCTCACTAAACCTTCTGAGAACATGGGCTATTCTGGGAGGTCTAGTGTATCATGTCAGGGGCCATTTGTCCTGGTCCACATTTCCATTGCTCATCCAGTACCAAATCCACCCCAGAATACATATTATAGATAAGAATGAACTTGGAGAAATATTGTATCCTCTTAGTTAGCTTTTACTTTCCCAGAGACTTCTGTCTCAGGCTCTATCCAAAGAATAAGGGGAGAGGAGAAGATATTACCCTACCTTTTCTCTTCTACCTTTTCTATAAACAAAAAGAAAATATTCATAAATACAAGCAAGTGAATGAAAAGAGTTTTGTCTATGGCAAATAACATGGCAAATAACAAGCCTGATGACACAGAGGGATACTATGAGAAAATGTTCTGAGAGCTAAGGGCTATAAATCCAGTTGATCAGTGGTGGACTGAAGGAAAAGAAAGATTTTAATCTAACTCCAGTTCCTATGCAGGAAAAAAAAAAAAAAAAAAGGGAAAAAACCCCCTCAGAAAATTATAACAAACATACAGATGCACTGATTAAGGGTTACTATGCGCACTGCATGGTAGACCACTGTACAGATCTAAAAATAAGTCTAAAATAATCGGGGGGGGAAGGAGAGGAGGAGGGCAGGAAAAAAGGTAAAACTGAGAATTTGAAACATTTCTAACACTTCTTGATTTCTGGTGTCTTCCCCCCACTCTCTTTTTCTCTATTTCTTCTGCCCCTTCCTCTTCCCCTATCCTCTCCCTCCTTCTGTCGACTCTTGAGGAAAAAAAAATATAATGAAATGCTTGGCTGGGCTGTCAGAAAGATATAAGCACTATTTAAATTTTTCAGGTACACCTCCACTTTGAAAATCTTAGTTCATTCACCCAAAGAAAAATCAATGAGGTAAAACTTGTAAGTAACAAATAGCAAATATTCATATTAGAAAAGCTAGCAAAACATTACACAAGAAAGCACTCATTTAAAGAATGTATTAAAATTTTTAATATGATACACTTGTAAAAAATTAACTTCTCTGTTTACTGACAACTCTGTGAATCTAATCTAATCTTTGTACAAATATATGCTGTGAATTATTTGCATACTAAGATCACCAGCATAACTTCCATAGTCAAAAAAACTATCCACACACTTCACTGGTATTAAGGCTCAAAGAATTCTAAACATCTCATAAAACAACCTGTTTCTGGGTTACAACATCCAAGTGAAGACCAACATTACAGATCCTTAAAGACCAATTTCTTGCCCACTTTTGTTATTCAACAACACGGACATTATGAATAATGTTCTTTGAGGCAACTAAAACAATTCTTTCAAAACATTTTTTTAATATAATCTCACAAATGAGGTGGATTTTTGTTTTACTCCGTGTATAAATGAAAAACCTAATTTTTAAGAAAATCTATCACTAAATACAGATTTGTTTTTTAACAAGGTAAGCAAGATACAGATTTGTTTTTTTAACAAGGTAAGCAAGTAAATTTTACAATTTCATAATAATTCAAACTATATTCCTAAGAAGTGTTTTAGAAACAACAGGTCACTCAGCAATTCTCTCCACCACTTAGCCAGAAGTCTGCAAAATATTATCAATTAATATTATTTGATTTACTACTATGATATAGCTAACATGTATAATCCATACCACCCGAGGCATTTTCTCTTTGCTGCAAGAGTAATGTTAAATCTCATAAGAGATGCAAAACATGTATTTGTATGGAGAAATGCACAACAAATCACAGAACCAAAATGACATGGGTTGGAAGTGTATCACCTTTCATTATTGAAATTTTTTCCTCAGAATCCTCTTTTAATGCAATAGGAAAAATATGTCCTTCAAAACTTGTTCTGTTTATTAGAAGAAGCATTTGTGACTCATTTATTTCCATCTAGTCTATTTTACTTAAATTTACCCTTAAATTTTTCCACAAACACTTAAAATTTCTATATGCACAAGGTTCTATCAAGTTTGATTAATTCATACAGACTTCTGTGGACAAGTAATCTTGCTCAATTTATTTATCTGAGTGCACAGCTTCTTGTATACTGATGTCATGTGGAAAAAGGAGGGGAAGTTTCCAAGTGGCTGATACAGAATCAACCAGTACAGATAAATCATTTTACAGCTGTAAATACATATTTTGGCACAGTTTGTGTTTCACTATATAATGTAACTTCTAAACAAGAAGATATTATCTATCTGTAATGATGGAAAGAGCACAACACAAAGACTAGATAATATTTATGAGAAGGGGTTGCTGAGCCAAGCAGACCTTGCTGTGAGCCAGCATAGTCATTCCTGTAGTCTTAGTTAACATCACTTTAGGAAAAGGTCAGTTCTGTATGTACATGAAAAAAATACTGAAATTATAAAGTAAGAAACCATACTTGGAAAGAAAAAAAAAAATTTTAAAATGCAAGGTATGTGCAGTACAAAGGAAAATACAGAAGTACAAACTCTGAATTTCCTCTTATTTTCCCTAGTCATTATGGCCATTTCAAAGACCATTTCAAGTAGTTCTGTACATAACATTTCTTAAATAATCTATTTTTTTACAAAGGCTGCAAAAATTCAAATATTATTATAAGATCACAGCCATATTAGGATGCTACAGTCATCACCACACAGCAAATCTAGCACACTCTGATAACAAGCATGCTGAAGGAAAGTCATTTGTAGGTGTATTGTCACAGGATTTCTCTTCCTGTTCCCTTTGCAACTGTTCCTAGCAGTGATTCATTCTAAGCATTCAGAAGATACCCCAGAAACTCTCCACTGTGGTAAAAATACATGGGAATATATAAAGAGCTTCTGCTTCTTCGTTTTCAAAACCAAGGAAATGTAACTATTACCAAGATAGGAGGATCAGAGTTGTACGGCCACACATTAATGTAGCAGGACATTCCCCCTATCACAGGAGGTCTTATCTGCTCTGCCTAGTAGCTGGTAAAATAGCTCAGGGCATCTTCCCCCTCACATCAATTTGCTGATTGGTGAATCTCCATCAGGACAGCTTGCCTGCTAGTGAGTTATTTTGGTGCCATGGAGGTGACGTTCCCAGTTGACAATAAACATCTTGACTTGAAAGGGAGATTGTAGGAAGATAAGCTGGAATTTCTGCCTGACACACACTTCACTTTACAAACTATAAAAGTTACACCAAACATCCACAAAGCAGAAGTCTTCTGCACATTCCCTGGAAATGTGTGGGGTCCTTTCCCCAAAGTTGGGATGCTAACTTTCATGGTTACTCTCTCAAGGGTTGAGTGAAAGGACTCTGTGAACTCCAGCATCAATTTGGTGCTAAATTACATTGACTCCTAATCTATACTATTTCTTTGCTAATTATAATATAGGTGCCTTTATGTTGTGCACTGTTTTATGTAATCTACAAGTAGTTCTTTTGTTTTATCCTGTTTAATAAATAGCTCTGTTTAAGGTCTTTTGTCTGTTAAGTTCCTGTCTATTCAATAGACTCATTTATAATAGACCTGATCTGACGTTCTTGAGAACTTACTTGTAAGCCAGAGCGATTTATGTGCAGGTTACCTGAGCAGAGCTGCTGCCAAAGATCTGAGCCTAAGGCAGGGCTTGTCTAAAGCTCTCACTCGATCCATAACAGTTGAGCTGAAGATGATGCAGCAGCATTTAGAGATGCATATTTCCTGCTGTGGGATGGGTCCAAGTGAAAAACACACAGCTGGGCAGAGACTGAGATATAAAACTAGGACAAAAATTTATTATCATTAAATGAAAGTAGCCAGAAAAATGTGGGGAGAGTCATCTTGTTTCATTTTATCTGTGCAGAAAGAATAAGAAGCCTAACTTGGAAATGCTTTGTCACCTAAAATTTGTTTAATTTACATCTTAATGTAGAGGTGGCACTGAATCAAGATTTTATTTAGCTTGGAAACTGCTTAAAAAACTTAGACCTGCAAGCAATTGGAGCTAGTGAAAGGCACAACAATCATAACAACCATCCCACTCAAGTAAGTATGGGCTGACACTGCAAACACCTGTCTAAAGCTGAGACCTTGAGTCTGCATAGCCAGGAATGGTTATATAATTATCAAAGGTAGTGGCTGAAGTAGACCATAGCTAGATATCGTTTTTCCATAAAACATATCCTGAAGCATTACCTTTTGTAACTTCAGGACACCACTTTGGTTTGGATCAGTATTATATCATTATATAGCCACACCTAAGTTTGTCGAGCACACTCCCTTGCCGAAAAACTTGCAAAAAGTTTAGCTTTTAATTTAATTTTATTTTGATCTAGATATGAAAATTATCTATTTCTTTTCTGAAGTCCTAAAATAAAAGTCAATGATAAAATAAGGCACAGAATAATGGAAATTATACATAGCAAAAAGAAAAATTAAGACTTTTGAGATTCCACAGGGAGACATTTATTGCCAAAATTAAAAGAAAGAAAAGAAGAAAAAGAGCATGATATTTTGTATTCAAGTACAGAGATACAGGCATTGTAGGCTCTTCCTTGAAAATATCAATCTCAAAACACATTCACATTATCCCTACTTACCCTGTCGACATCAGACATTTCATGGAATGCTTCTCCCGCAAAAGCTCACAACTTTATACAAACAGGACATTTATTTTCTAGAATCTATGAATACATGCTATAATATCTTTGACTACTTATGTAATGTCAAGAATCTAAGGAATTAAAGATTGATTTCAAAGTTACATGATATTTAGATATCATTTAAATTAATGACATGTATTAGTTTTTCAGTCTAGTAGAAGTTTTTGAGATTTTCTAGAGATCTTTTATATGACTTTACCCACCTGATAGCTGGTGTCATGCTAGAACTTTCAAAAACATTATCCCCCTCACCCACACTGTATTCTGCTCTTCCACTCAATCAGAGGGCAGACAAAGACAATGAATACAAGAAAACCTTGTGATAAGAAATCTGAGTTGTGGAGGTTACTCCAACTGCCCTGGAATAGGCTGTTTTCTGGATAGGAGCACCTTGCTAGGACTTTCTGCAACAGCATGTATTTTGCCTACATTTAAAGGACACAACCAAAAAAAAAAAAAAAATCAGAGATGATGGTATAGGATGAAAACATACAAAATCCAGTGAAAAACATTTTAACATCTCTGTAACCTAAAATAAACACATGTACACACAGACCTGTAAACACATTTGATGTCCAACTCCACAAAGCTAGATTTATTTTCTATTTATTAGTATAGTCACAACATGGAAAACAAATACTATTTGTTAGGAAACAGCCGTTACGCAAAATTAACAGACATATTCTGCTTCAGGGCATGAATACAAGAAAATTGTCAGACATTAATAATGTAGACAGAGTATTTTCCTGGGAAAATGAAGATCCAATGGAACAACAGATAAATCATGCCCAACTGCTCACTGTTTGTTGTTTCACAATCTGTTGTATTTTATCGAATATGACTAGTACAAGTCTGTTACAGCCATAAAAAAATTAGCAGAAATTAATATGTAAATCACTGTAATGCTTGTGTGGGAATCCATTTCATTCATTTGAATTCACTGTCATGACTTTGTAATCTAAATTTATGAGGTTTTGAACTGCCACTCCATGGAGAATTCTACATTTATTGAATTTTGTTTTAGAAGTACTTTGTGCAATAAATAATACTTGCAGGGCAGTAATGTATATGAATGGCTTGGAATTTAATTTATATAATATATACCAGGCATTTTGCCTGTGAGAAGACATATAACTTACAGTGTCAAAAAAAAAAAAAAAAAAAAAAAAAAGAGAAGGCACTACTTAGCTATTTCCTTTTAAAACATTTATGGACAGCAATGAAAACAAATTACTGGAAGAGGGAACAAGAAGTTTTTGAAGTTCTCAGTGAAATAAATATCGCTCAAAATTATTTTGTTGAAGCCTATGCAAATCTTATTGTTAGTATAAAGGGTTTATGATGCATAAAACTCAAGTTGAAGAAAAAAGACATAGAATAAACCACATACACATCTGAACAAGAGGTTTATCAATACATAGGCCAGCTTGAAAGTTAAAGATTCAATACCAAGTTTTGGAAAATAGCAGCAAGAAAAGAAATAATAAAATTCCTTTCCATTCAACACTTTAAGTAATATCTGGATACAACGATAGCAAATGCTTTGCATTATCTTGGCTTTAATATCCTCTAGTTTTTGAGATGTAAAGCAGGTATCCAAATAACATGATGCTATCGAAACGTTTCTCAAGAAAATACCGAAAATAACATGTTAACCTGCTTTCTGAAGAAAAGAGGAGATACAACAGAAAACACAGAACAAAATATTTACTCAGTTATGAAGACCTAATTTTAGAAGGACAAAAATGTGAAGGTTAAAAAATATTTATATGATCAAAAGGTTTTGTTTTCAATTATTGACAGCATTATACAGTGGGATTTTCCCCTAGTGTGATTCTGAATGTTTTGATATGACCTATTTGCTGGTGGGATGCATTACTAGGTTTATTATTTTGCAAAGTGCAATCTTGCTAAGCAACAGGACTGATTCATTACTATGGCTTAAATGTTTTTTACTATGGCATAAATATGAAGTCTTTTCCTAGGAGTGCCTATAGTGCAGTCTTTTTCACATACAGACATGTATCCATAAATAAAACAAGTTTTCATGTATCATTTAGCCTTTGAATGAAGAAAACTGCTTTGAAAAGGGGATTTGGGGGCAAGGAAAGGGAAAATCTGGTATCAGGTTTGTGTACACATGACACAATGAGGAATATATTCCCAACTAGCAACGAATCTTTCACACTTGTCAGATCCTCCTGTCAGCATCCCCTGCAGCTCTGCTGACTACCAGAACACCTGTCTGCTCCAAGGTCACTGATTCAATGTCACATTGCAGTGAACATGCTCATACACAATTAGGATTTCAGTAACATCTTGGAAGAGATTTTGCTGTCCCTATTATTTTACTTATAACTGATTACTGGGTAATTATACTTTGTGAATTGGTATGATTTTGTAAATCAGAATCTTGAAGTTAATTTATCTGACTAGCAAAGAAGCAAGTAAAGATATGGCCCAAAGAAGCATGTACAGACAGAAGTGTCTCTTAGATGGAATTGCTACAGTTCATTTATTTATATCACTTACATGGAGATAGCATTTCCATAGGTTTCTTTGCACTGATCGCCTACCAAAGGAACCTTGTCCCTTTTTATTCTTTTTCAAGAGATACATTTTATAGTTAAAACATCATCTGGTTTTTGCCTCCTAAAACATTTCCAACTACTTGCTATTTAGGAAGCGATCTGTTTCATGCAGAGACTTTAAAAAAATGCTGTATTTTTCCCCAATATTGAATAAACATATAAATTAAGTAACCATTACATAACCATAGACCTACATTGAGGGCTAAATTGTAAAGGCAAGTAAGAACTACCCCAGAAGGCTCTGTTTTGCCTTGACCTTGGAATTAAAGGAATGTAATACATAACTTTGCTCTTTTCTCCTAAGTGTAATGTTAGAACCATATCCTCCAGTTGTTCTGAGATTGAAACCTTCTGTTCATGTCTGTAACAATAATTTTTCTTCCTTAAGTTCTTCAAAACATAGTAAGTAATTGTCAGGAGACACACATTCTTCAACAGCACTCAACCTACTTATTGGATACCTTTTCCTAAATTCAGGTCTTTGAGAGAAACATTTCCTTTTTACAATGTCAAGTTAAACTGTTCTTTCCTCCTGTCCACAAATGGAACAACAGATTTTATGGGTTAGAAAAGGGGAGTGATTCGACTCTTCAAATTCTCGGAGGAATAGTGATGCTACTGCTGTCCCTCACAGAAAAATTCCATTTGTCACTGCAGAAATCCATGTAAAGACCCACTTATCATGTTTCTTGTAAATCTGCTGCCTCTGAAATCCTGTCAGCATTGCATGATTCTGCATATGCTGAAAAATTGTTTTCTGCTGAAAAAGAAATAAACACATGCATCCCAGTCTCAGTTAAAACACAGCTAAAATGATACCTCAAACATAAAAACCTGCTAAACCTTCCCCAAGCATTGTCTGAACCTTTGACTGTTTTCATAGCACTGGCTAGCAGTTCATTAGGTCTACACTCTCTAATACCAGTCAGAGTCAAGAGTGCAGATATCGGAAGTCATTACAGAGGAGCAATCACGATGGGTATTGACTGCTGTGACTGTAAGATCCTATACCTCTGGAAAGCGGCATCTGAAGACTTGCTGCCATGGCTAGCTGTCTTATGTCTCCAAAATTGACCTACCAGGGATACCTAGGCACAGGCTTCACAAAGTGGATCCATTTCAGTGAAAAGCAGACACATGTTTAATATCAGCTCTTTGTCAAGAACCCTTATAATCCTAATTCTGCAGCCACCAGCCAATTTTGCTCTCAGTAATCTGTACAAACTTTTCATTTAAAGCTTGTAAAAGCTCCCACTATAATTTTCTGAAATGCAATTCAAAAGTTATCCTTTTTCACAGAAAGGGAAGGGATGAGGAAAAGAAAATAAAATCAATCTCATTAATTACTTTGCTCAGTCTCACACTTTCTTTCCCTCTCAGCTGGAATCTTATAATGTTAAGAGATGAACAACTAATCTTTCAGATACACAAGTCCATCTTCATATTTGATCCCTCTTCTTCTAAGCTCTCTTTTCTCTGCTGATTTAAGAACCACAGCCAAGGACTTTATAGATATTTTATAGATAGTGGGAGGAAAGTTGTAGTGATGGCTAGTTTTGCTCATGACTTCATCATTCATTCTTCTGTTGAAGTCAAAAAAATATGTGATATTATACCACAGGCTGCAGTAATGATCAATTAACCCCACCTGGTACCAGGTCTTAACTGAGACTCTGCATCCTGCTTCAAAATACTGTCAATGACAGCAATCCCCATTCTCACCACCTCCTAGAAATGGCATACAATCTATTCTGTCACTCACAGACCAAGCAAATTAAAGAAAACAAAAGGAAGAAAATCCTACACATGCATGCTACAGACTAGAGAATACTCTCTCTGAAGAATCAGTGGAATTTGGAAAACCATTTAGCCTCCAATTGTTCAAGAATTTCATTTTCTGGGAAATGCAATAGATTTCTTCCACAGCCACAATCACCTTGGCCAATTCCAAACACAAATCATTTTCTGCCTTCAGTAAGAACAAGTCTAATACTCAGATTTCCGGCCTAAACACAAATTGATTCCATTTTCACTCACAGCTACCTTATCTGCCAATACTGACTGATCTACAGCACGGCAAGTTACAAATGAAACACTAAATGCAGTACAATTTTATTATTCATGTAAAATACTCAGATAATATTCTTATCTTCTGGACTCCCTCAAATTACCATGATAAAATTTCATAATCACTACTTCTACATCAAATTGCATTTCAAATACACCTACAGTGGTATCCTATTATTAGCCACTCTGCTCAACATCAAACAGAAAGCATACAAACTACTATACATGAAAAACATGCAAACTATCATATACATCATTATAAAAGCAGGTGTTTCTTGAAACAGCCCAAGAAAGCTAAAACACAAAGAAAGCCCTCAGACACCACTAGCATCCATTGTGTATCATTCTCTCACAGTGCCCTGCTCAGTAATCTCAGACGCTTAACTAAATAAACATACCACTCTAGAGAAATCCATCAAGTCTTCCCTGAGTCCTCTAAACCTCTCAGTTCTAACTCTGAGGGAAACTCATAAAACCCAGATGATTCTGAGAGCTAAAATATAAACTCCAAAGGATGCTAAGTGACACAACAGAGAACATTTCGATTCTAATGCTTTATAATTCTCACTCATCCCTAACAAAAAGCTCCATATTCGCCTGCCTCTCTGCCTGAAAGGACTTAACTCCTCTACTGTGTCTACTCTGGATAACATCCTTTCTCCTTCCGCCACCCCTGTCCCTCAGGTGTTCACTACTTTTTTCTTTCAAATGATGCAGGTCAGTAAACAGGTTAAACTCATAACAATTTACAGTTACAAAGACCTCTACTGCTATCACAGATTTTAAGATGCTCACGTGGCCAAAAGCAAGCATATTTTCCAACTACTGCAATAATTCTAGGATATTGCCATGTCCTTACAAAATCTGTAAAGCTTTTATTCTTAAAAAATCACAATTACAAAGCTGTGAGCGTATTAAAGTATTTGTTGTTAACATAAAGACTTTCAAGTGCTCATGTTAACCGAGATAAATAAACCATGTAGAGCTTAAAGAAACCTGATTACAATGTTCTTTTGTCTAGAGAAGAAAAATTATTCTATGCCGCATATAAAATTAAGATAATTATCTACTAGTTTAATTTAAGGAAAACCATGCATGCCTCTTACTGCAGTAACAGAAGCAATTACTTTTGTGGTAAGTTAAATATTAGATTTGGAATGTTTTCAAACTAAGCATAATAAAGTTTTAACAGCGGTTTACACTATAAAAAAATTCAAGCAGTGTCCTTTTATGCATGTGAAAATTTAATTTTAAATGAGCTGAAACTTTATGGGCATAGCAGTATAAAAATTATGTTAACCAGCATTTAACAAGCACAGGAAGTATACTAAGAGTTATGCAATTATTAGCTATAATTTACATATACATGTAAACTACACAGTATAGAGGTATATAGGCAATTCTTATAGTGGTTCAGTTGGAAGGAGAACTGCTTTTCAGAAAAGTGATCTCTACTTGCTTTCATTAAGTCAGCAAGCCAAGCTCTTATTAAGCAAGTATGATAACAAACTACCGAGATTAGCTTGTTAATAATGTCTATAGTTTTGCATAGGGATATTAAACTCACAGTATATTTATTTTATTATGCAAGTAAGCAATGTTTTTTATACATTAATAATTTTCATTTGATTGTTTACAAGGACAGAACCAATTAAAAACCAAGCTTACTAAACTGTCTCATTTTCATGTAAGAGATCTCTACCATACGATTTTCAAGTTGATTGGGTTTCCCTATTACAAATTTACAGGATAGATGTGAGATAATTTCTAATTGTAATACCAGTTTAAGCCTGGAGTCCATCAAAGTTAGCACAGAAGAGGCATATGTTACATATTGTCACTTCTGGAAGCATCACATCATCCTGAGCTGCAACAGAAACTCACAGCTGAAAAGGGCAGCTCAGGCTCCATCCTTCTCCAATAATTCCCTATTCACTCTCTTCAAATTACACCCAGCATATCCAGCACAGTACCTCACACAGCCTCACACAGCCCTTTACCTCTCTGTAAATAATCAGCAGCTATTCTGCATATGTCAAAGGAGTTTCTTGACAGAGATTACAATACCAGGCTCTATCCAAGGCTGTGGTAACCATGAGCTGGATGTTCCAAATCATTTCGCAGAATATAAAAATTTTTATCTGAAATTCTGCTTTTAATCATTAGAGGAATGCTGAATAATGAAATCCAGCAACATTTAGTACTTAGTCACAACATATTTACCGAGTAAAAAACCAGTTTGCTTCTCCAAAAGAAACATTCTTTCAGCAGCAGTATTTTTAAAGTTGCCATTTAAAAAAGGCTGATTTCCCTAAGACTTTCTAACCATATTTTATACATTATTGAAGACTACTAGTTAGAGTTCAGGGGGTTTTTTTAATATATTTCTATAAACATACAATTTGATTGTGGCTTGGGTTTTTTTTTTTTTTAGGTGGTCTACAAATTAAAGAACGATTTTAATGACTTTGATTAATTATATATGGCATTACCACATTACAAGATAGTAGGTAGGCTCAAACAAGGCTTTCTAAGTATGGGGATTTAAAAAGTAATTTTTCTCAGGAAATGAAATATTTAAATAGAAAATCTATGCAGTTTTCAACAAGAATAAAAACAAGATAATATATCAGTCTTAAATCCGTTTTCTTCATCATCTAAAAATACACAAAGTTAAAGGAGTAGATATTTTCAGTTATGTTCCAATACCCCAAAGGAAAAAACTGTTGAAATTTCTCATTTCTCAGTCACTTCCTATAGCTATTTCAACACAAATGTATCTAAACCAAGCTGTACCTAAAATAAAATCCTTTATGTTAAAATTATTGTATTTAAAATATTATAAAACATTTTAAGATTTCTTTTTTCCCTACTGTATTTTATTTATTAGGTAAATATTTTTATTTCTAATAGGGAAACAAAATAAAAACAAGTTTTGAAGAAACTATAGGACAATTTCTTTAAGTGTTAGTAATAGTCAGATAATTTTTTTGTAATATTTAACATTATCTTTCAGGTAACTCCTGGATAAAGCACGAGAAAGCAAATGAAGAAACTATCACTGAAAGGTCCTCGAGACAGAACTTTGTTTTCTTGAACCAAGAGGACAAAAGGATCTCTTTTGCTCTAATCAGTAGCAGCACTAACCTTTTCTAACTAGTGGGTGTAAAAAATAAAATCCTAGAATACGAGCTCTTAGTTACTGTTAAAAAGTTACTGTTCTAAGTTTACCTTCGTTAATTAACTGCTATTTGTTAACAGTCTATAAGTAAAGACTTGTTTGTTTGTACCCCTATTCCCTATTCCCTGTTCTGTACTCTATGCCTGTACTCCCTTTCTGTAGAGTGTCACCGCCTCTGTTCCCAAGTGACTGTGTGCCCAGGGCCATATGCAAATTAACTACACCTAACACAAAAGACCCCTAAAGATGACGAGCCACCAAGAAACTAAGGACTGAAAATAACATCTCTAACTCAGCAAAACAGTAAAGAACCTTGAATCATCAATTGGAACCAGCTTCTGCGTCATCACCGCAACCTCAGCAGCTCCTGACCAGAAGGACAGCCCTGGACTTGGAGCCATCATCGTCTTCCCAGGGACTCTCATGAGGACGGAAGCCCCAGCTCTGCCAGGTGGCAAAGCTGAACCACCTCCCCATTCACCTTGTGCATCGGGAGCAGCGGTGGTGTGCGCGACCCCTCGAGTCCCCCACCCAGAGCTGTGCTTAATAAAGGCCTTCCCAAAGGAGCTGGTCTCCTGGCCCGTTCTTAACAGTGGGGATCTCAACAGTGTGCATTACTTGCAATATTTTGCCTGTGACTTTCTGACTCTAAATGTAACTTAAAGAGATCACTCAGAAAATTAAAAAGGAAATTCATATTCAGGAATATAGTTCAAAGAGCATGACCTACTGCATCAGCAATTTGGACAAGAGGAAGTGAGCATTTGCAGACACAATTCACATAATCTTTGATACACCTGGAAGCAATGAACCAAATCTACAGCTTGTATGAATCAGTACAGCTCCATTAATTTCAGTGATAATAAGCTGATTTGCATAACCTGACAATCTGACACAAATCTGTTAAAGAGTTTTCAAGCTTTAGGTTTTGACATATAACTACTCTCAGAAGAGCTGACATGGGAGTTGACTCCAATACAGCATTTGTAATGGTAGATGTTAATTATAAGTGTACAGATCTGAAAAATTGGTTCAGGTACTGAGGTTCTAAAATCTACAGATTAAAGGTAATACACTAATTACTTCTAAGAATTTCAAAATGGAACAATATAAAAAAATGCAATTGTTTTTAAGCTAACAGCAATTTGTATGTATGTATGTAATTTCATCTTTCCTTGTGTACTTAGGGAAGGGAAAAATTCAAGTAAGAACACAGGAGAACAGGCACCTCAATAATTTTAAATACATTATTTAAATATTCCTGATGTTCTCAGAGCCCAGCAGGCATGTCAGTAGATTCGGTGCCTAAAATTCCATTGCGAAAAATTTGATGAAGAAAAGAAACCTTCACCTCAGCACACCCTATGTCAGCACCGTCATGGTGTGGTCCTGGGTGACCAATTTCTTCTGGAAGGGGAAAGGAGAGCTGAAGACCCCTAAGGGCAGGGGCCACTACTGAGAAAGAAAAGCTGTACTATTTCACTCCCTCTTTACCCATCCTTTGTCCATTTTTGAAAGGTGGACTTTAAAAAAAAAATCTGAGGCTGAATTTTAGGATCTTGAGAAGACACAGACACTTGCTTTGCTGTTTTAGACTTGATACCTGAATTCCCAGGGATTAAAGGCTTATACTAGTACTGACCAATTTAAATTCATCCCCTACCTTCCATGCCAGAACTTTGTATCTCAATCCTGGCCCTTCTCCACATGCACTGTATATGGAAGTGGCAAAGTTAATTTCACTTAGCAAAGGATATCTAAAGATTGTAATTTAAATGTGCATTATAATGCTTCAGTCATTGTCTGAATCTAAGTCATGCAAAGGTCCCAACACAGACTGGAACGTTATGGAATATATTCTATTCTCTTTTATTTTGTTGACATGCTCCCCTGGCCTTTTAAAAAGATATATCTGAAATATTCTATTGAAATAGAGTTTAATCACAATGCACATTTATATGCCTTACACTGCTGACTGGATAATTAACCTAAAATATTAAACAGAAAGCAATACCTCATGGTTTTTCTGACATACTGGAGTCCCAGACTGAGCCTCGTATCTCAAGCAGGAAAATTGCTGAAGCATTTACATGTCTCAAAAATAATTCAAAACTCAAGGCCTTGAGGACAAGGCAAAGTTTTCCCGACCCCCAGCCCATCCCTAAAATGCCAAGCAAACAAAAATCCCAAATAAAACTACAAGGAGTATTGCATGTATCTATGACCTGTGACTTGAATCAATACAGATAAATTAGAAGTACATTGCTTCTTGGATCAGATAATGGTTCGATTTTGGACAGAATTAATGTCAGGGGGAGTGACTTGTATACAATACTGAATGGCCAGAACAAGATATATAGGTTGGGAAGTGATGTGTGTAACTTTTTATCATTAAACAGATACCATTCAGAGGTGTTTCAAGTGGTAGTGCAGGCTATGTCTCAACTAGATAGCAGAAAGGAGTTTAGAAGTTATCCAGAGCTGTATATGTTATATATGTTTCAAACACTGAAATAGAGATTCTTATGAAAGGAAGCCAGCAAGTACAAAATTTCTTAATTTCCTACAGCAATAAGGCACACTATATTTTCAGTCCCTTTTTTAAACAATAGAAACCCTTTTTTTTTTTCGACGAATTTGACATGCACAATTTATTTCATGTCCTGCTTATGAGGCAGCACAAATCCAGTCATAATTATAACCCAGGTGACATTTTAAACAGAATCATGGGAAGGATTTGGTGTGTTGGTCAGAAATAGAACTCTAAAACATACTGATTCACATCTTGGCTCCAGTAAATGTTTAGCTATGACTTATTTAATTTTCTCTGATTTCCATTTCATTATGCTCATAAGATAATGAGCAGAATGCATTTACAGAAGGACTAATGTACTGGTTCTATCCGCAATCTTTTATCCTCACACTTTTCAAGGTACGCAGTAAGCATTTAAAATAAAACAGCCTTCATTATCACTTATTACTGGTAAGAAAAGTAGCTGAAGAAGATAAAAGATATCATGGCAGGAGCAATAGTAAACAAGTATCACTTCCGCATAAGTTCTCTTGAGTTCAAGTTACTATTTCTTTCATTGTGTATAAGAAGTTCTCTACAATGAACACACACTGCAAAATTAGCCTGACTATCTGAAATTTTCTTTTATGAACCTGATTTGTTTTAATCGTTAGAAGCGTATTTGAAGAACAGATTATTTCAAACCCATCATCATTTCTTGTTTACCACAATGAGTTCCTGAAAAAGTAGTATCAGCTAATGCAAGTCTAAAACTGGATATAATAATATTCTTTAGTTGTAGAGAATTCTGTGAACAAACTCTCAAAACATTCATGGTCAGAATATTTTCCAAATATGAAGAGATGATAATGAAAATATCCTCAAACTGGCACATACAAAAACATTCTTTGGAAGTTTACACTTTAATGCTATCAGTAAACAAAAATATTTAGAAAAACTGTTTGCATGTAACATTATTATATACATATAAATGTATAATCCCTCTTACAAAAAATTAATATGAACTTCATCACAATATAAATGTTTATACTATAGCTACTCTGAGTTCATGAATGTTTTGTAAACAACTATTTCTAAATCACATGGGGATTTACCTCAGCTGACCTCAAGCATTTGAAATCGACACATGGCTTATGCTGGAGATCTAAATCCTCTCTTCAGTCAGTGAAGAAAAGGAAAAGAGAAATATCTTTGAAGTTATTCATGAAGCCTTACTTAGCAATCTTACAGGCTGGTGAACTAAGCCCTGAAGATAGTATTTTCTCCCTGTTGAGTATTACAGGAACCATGATGACACTTCTACGTGTCTACAGCAAGTCACAATGGATCTCATTTTTATGGTCTTTTATCATTGCCTCTAATACACGAGCTAAGACAAACTTCTCGTCTTGGGTTCTCATTATCTGAATACTGATTGCCACTGGCAAGACTTGCTCTAAAAAGACTTGGTAAATAGGATAACAGAATGGCTTAACTTGTGCTCCTGATAATGTCTGGAAACACACAATTTACATTGTAAGAAATATGTTTATGCCTTTGTTTCTTTCAGACCATACTTTCTGAAAGTATCATACTTTGATATCTGCATCTCTTCTTCATTATGTTATTGCACAAATGTGAAATTCCATTTATAAAGGAGTGGGTGCCTACCATCAGAGATCAGAATTGCCACCTTCCATTTGAATAGAGATATTCCTCTCTGCAATGGGAAAAAAAGTATTTGTGGCAAAGAGGTCTATGAACTAAACATAAGTCAGCACTGCAATGTATGTTTTTAAAAGGAAGTATGTTTGATCCCTTAACAGGGATAGTTTGGGACTCACTAGGAAAAAACAAGATTCTGGGATCTAATTGCCTACAGAGGTAACAGACATCCTAAATAAAGGGGTAAAGCATATGAAATGTCAAGGAAGACAGTGACAATCAAAGAAAGAAGTACTCCAGAACGTACTACGCAGTAACATTCTTGTTAGACATTGTGTCCTGCTTGTTAGAACAAAGGTGCCATTCTCATTTAAACTCCGGAAAGTAGTTTATCTTTAATGTCCCTTCCAACAGTCAAATCATTTAACAAATCTATAACACATTAAGAAATTTTTCTACTGTATTCAGCACTAGTAAGTACTATTCTTAGGTAAAATATTCTATTTAGGACCCTAATATTCTGGAAAAATTTGACAAACTGCAGAGAATCCAAAAGACCAGAGAAGAGCAGCAAGTACAATCAGCAATCTATAAATACAGGAAAAGTATAAAGGTCTATAGGAAAAATATAGTTAGTTGGTTTTGCACAGTAAAACAAGATGATTGAATTAAAGACTTAAACTCTTGAAGTCTTCAAATAAACACAAAGGAACTATAAAGAGGAAGGCAATAAACAGTTCTTCATGTCCACTGTAGACAGGACTGAAGGCAATGGGCTGAAATGGCACCAGTGTACCATTAGACAAGAAAAAGGAAAAACCCTCATATTTTTAACAATAAGTAAGGTTTGGAACAGCATGCCTAGGTAACTAACGGATCATCAAAATAGTGAATGTTTCAAAGTAATTTAAAACAGTAGTTTACAACCCAGCATAAACACTGGCCAGGTCAGATCACCTTTTGTTGTCCCATCACTTCACATCATGACCTTGTATCACTTGCTGCTCCCTACACCCTCCAGTAAGTAATTCCTAGTTCTACTTCCGCAGTTTCATTCCAGATACTTTCTCCAAATATTGTGACAAGCACCACAGCTTCTAGAGCTATCTCTGCCCATAGGTTCTTATTTTTTTCATCTCTCTTTCAAAAATAATTAGTGCTCATTAAGTCTCATCAGTGTACCCAGCTCAATATATAAGGAGTCCTTTGGAATCACAGTTTCAGTAAAGCTTAAATACATGTTCTCTCATGGTCCCTCCAATTATATTTTGCTAAAAACCTATGAATCCAATTCCATCAATGAGGTGGCCAGGGGTCTTCACAAAGCCTCTTTGTGGCTGTAAGTTGAAGAAAAAATATTTTCTTCAAACATGCATCAATATATTTGATTGATAGTAGCTGATCTGGTGAATTTTATATCCAAACCTTCTGTAAAAAATCTGAAAGCATCTATAATATGTCATACAAAATTGCAGGCCATCAGTATACAAAAATCTGCTTAGATGTACAAGTCTTTTAATAATTGCAAGAACTTCCTATATTTGGGTTAATTTAATTAATTATTTCATATTAGGATTGGGAAGCATTCACAGACATTCTTTATCTTCATTATGTACTTATCTTCGCTGATGCATATCCTTAATTGTAAATCAGTTGGTTATATGCAGAAAATACCTAATACTCCAGAAACATGTAAATAGCCATATTTTTAGGCTATTTATGAAAGGACATATTGATAAGTTATGCAAAAAATATCCTAGAAATGCTGGAATTTTCTGAAAACTGAGCATATGGAAAGAAGAATTTTACAATTAGACAAGTAATTATTACTATGAAGTAATTGACAAAGTTATTTAGTATTATTTTTATGGAAAATAGCAATTGCAAGAAATATACACAACCACTTCATTGCAATCTATTCAATATTTCCTAAAATATAACAGTGAATTTTTCAGATGTATTAACACTATGGAATAATTTTTTTTTAGATTAATACAAGACATAATACAAGACATCTTATAGTTTCCAAGCTGAAAGACATCTTCTGGGATTGGTCAAGTAAAAGCTTTGAAGTTATGAAGATTTGTCACCCTTATCCATTCTTAGCAAGTAATGACAATGATGACAAAACAGATAAGAAACTATAATAAATATAGAAATGCTTCTTTCCTGACAACTGAATAATTATGTACTATACATTCACAAACATATAATACTTATTGCATATTGAGCTTTACATAATGCTACACATGGGTCTATTATGAATAAAAATAAGACTTCTGCTTCAAAGAACTGATTCAGAGGTTCCACCATGCCCTTTCAATCCTATGATTTATCGGGATGATATTGAGTACCTAATTTTTTTCTTGGATATACTTCGAAGTTAAAAAGTGGTAGCAGTTCATGCAGCAATCAGTCCTTGAATTCAAGAGTTCCTGAACCTAGAATCACCAATTCAAGAGTTTCCCTTAAACAGATCTACATTGTTGCAGTTCAATAACATAAAAATGTTTTGTCCCCTATACATATGCAACTGTTTTCAAGGTGATCTGTTTACAGTGTGTCAAGTAGTTGCCGGTAAGTCAGCAAACAGAATCCAACATCTGATGATAGCTGAACTACAAACATTTAAAACAAACGAACAAACAAAAAATTGTTCTTTGTGGATTCAATTCAACTAGTGGAGTGGAAATTGGGGGAAAATGTCATCCCGATGCTGAAGTTAAGTCACAGAAGTCTGCACTTTTTCATCCAGACTTTTCCTCAGGCAGTCTGCTCAATCTAGTTGAAAACGTCAACATAGTTTTCTTCTAAATCTTGCCTCTATTTAAAAATAAGAAATATAATGAGAAGTATGTAATATGCTTACTATTTATATATATATCTGCTAATGCAGAGAAGTTTGATACTTTTAATAGTCTATGGTATCTTTTACAAAAGAGAATAATTGCATCAGAGTATTATGTGTTTCCACCCTCAAACAAAAAAGGTGGGGACTTTCAAGTACAGAACATCTGCCTTGCCCTCCTCTATCCTAACCAGTTGTTTCTGTATCACCAGCAACACAGACAGCTGCATGAGATTATGATTAAAGAATCCTTCAAAGCACAGCTATTTCTGCAAGGACACATTCAACACCTGCCAGGACAGAGAGGAGGTAGTTTTGAAATCCATCCATGCCTTCAGGAATCCCTGGTTGAGTCTATCAGCCAAACTAATTTTGTCTTTTCAACAGTCTTACTGATCATGGAGGACTAGTTTCATACATTGGAAGAAGTGGGGGAAAAATAAAAAAGGAAAAACACTCAGAGATTCAGTGTATCTTTTCATCCTAAACAAGACCCAAAGTCTCTTCAAGGATCAAAAGGGAGTTTGTTACAGATAAAAAAAAAAAAAATAGGACAGTTCTAGTATCATTCTAAAACTGATGTGCCATTATATTAGACACCTTTTCTAGGAGATGGGAATATTTTTCTCTTATGGTTTTTTTTTTTCCTAATAATTTCATTGATTTTACAGGTACCGATGAGCCAAAATATTTTCCTCAGAAAAAATATCACATTGATTGACCCACAGTGGCAGCATTCCACTTATATTAACAGCTGAGCCATTTACCACTGACTGCAATGTCATTTTCTAAATTTTAGCATCCTCATAGTTCTACAAGTACAGTGATATAAAACGAGTTAAAGCGAACACACACCTAGGAAAACACAGAGCTGCAGAAGTTTGTAATAGTAATATTAATGCTGATATGACTGCAGAATAAATGGGAATACAGGGGAAGGGAAGGAAATTTAAAAAAAAAAAAAAAAAAAGGAATTACAAAAGGCCTATACAAATGGATATATTAGTGAAAATTACATTAATCAGCCTTAAAGGCCCTCCACACACAGCTTCATAGCACATGCCCATGAGAAAAACAAGCTAAAAGAATAAGCTAAAGGAGGGATGGGTACTGCAGATAAACCAAAGATCGACAGAAAGGTAAAGAACACGGCTGAATGACGCAGCTAAGGAGACAAGAGATAGTGAGTACATCCTAAGGACTCAGAGAAGGGGCATAGAATGGAAAGACAAAAGATCGTAATCATTGTCAACTCCTTGAAAGGCAAATCCCAAATCAATACAGGGTCACCAACCTAAGAAGAAGAAGCAAGGATGACGAGAACGTATAGTCAGAAATTATAGTCAGTGCTACTATAAATATGACTACAGTACAGGTGTACCATAACAAATTTGAAAAATATTAAAAAATCAAATTATATTTATAGATTACAGTATCTTTTCGCTGTTTCTATCAATCAGAGTGACTAATGGCTCATGCATCCACATACACGATATTCATCTTTATTTTCTTGTCTCTTTATGGCTGACCTTTTAAAACAGCATGTAGTGTTTCAAAGAGGTATACAGATATTGTATGCTGGTGTACAGATTACATATAAATCATATAACTTGATACAAAACCTTCCGGCTTGAATTTTGTTGTCCTGAACATCTTCTATGTTACTGCATTGTATTAATAGAATTACATTTTAAAGAGCATTAGAATATCTCTGGAAAACTCCCCAATTAATTTTTAAACCTATAATGTTAATGTATGTTTACAGCAAAAGATCAAAGTTTTGATACTATAATAGATTTAAAATTTTACTTTGAAACTTGGTAGATCGGTGGTTGGAAGAAAAGAAAGGAACATAATGCACTGTCAGTCCTGGGGTTTGCTCATGGGTTGGCAGTTGTTACAGTTCCAAAGCAACCCACACCACACATTCTCCTTTCAGGCTTCCCATGGGGACTACTTTGCTCTATCCCTCTTTGCAGAGAGACTGAACTCCCAGGTGGTAACACTCCTATTCACTGAATTAACTAATTTCCAACTTCTCCAACTGCATTTCACGTCCTGCTAGAGGTTTCCATTCCAGGGCATATCAATGCTTTCAAATGGCTGTGACAGAGAACAGGTGTGGATTTAAAATACCATTTTTGTATTTCTAACACAGGAAAAAGAAAAAAGAATTAAGATAACAGATGATATTTAACCCTAACTTTTGCACTTCTTTACAAGTTTGTAGATTCCTTTTCAGCTGGCTCACCATGCAATACAGTTCCAGAGAAGACAGACTGCACTTGCCTGTTGCTCTCAAACAGCATTTCCAGTGTACAAATCAGTCTCTCAAAAGATACTTTGTGCTGTTATCCTGCACTTCATAAAGCTGTTTGATTCCGATCTCCAGTGGTAGATTTTCAGCAGTACATTTACATTTCAAATCAGGAAGAAAACACAAGCCATTTTCTGACCCTTTTCATTTGCATTTCCTCTGACAGGAATTACCCACTGGAACAAGGGCACCCCATTGAACCTATTGTCTTGCCATGCTCTAACGAACTGAATAGCGGCAATAACACTTTTTACTTCCCCCACTACCTGATTAGAAGTAAAAACTCCGTTCTACAGACAAGCTGTGCAAGGGTACACTGCCTAACACAAGATTATATAAGAGATTTTTCTATCTGGAATGTAACTGTTTTAGTGCATCTGTTGTCCAGTACCATTACAATACACAAAATAAAACCTTTTTTGCAAATAAGCAAAACAAGGAAGGTAAAATTTTTCAAACAATCATTTTTTTTCTCCTAAATACTTTAAAACATAAGAACAGCCATGTTGAACTTGATTGAAGAGCTCATTTATCTTTGCGTCTCTGGCAAAAGTTAGAAAACTAGTTGCCTTCAGAAGTGTTTAAGACAGGAAAAGCCTATATCATGCTTCCTTCTCCCTTGACCCTGTATCTCCCCAGCCTCCAACTATTTTCTATCTCAATGAATTTCGTAGCCTGGTGTTGTTTTCCTAGAATTCCATTTATAAAATATAAATTCCATTGTAAAATATAAACCAAGTCTAGTGTTTCATCACATTGATGTTTTTCATATTTGACTTCATCCTCAATCTCAGAGGGTGGAAAACTTTCTCTGTCTTAAATCAAACAACCAGAAAAATGAAAGAAGTCATTTACTCATGGTGTTTCTGCATATTCTCAACAGCAATTTTCATGTAATGAGAGAGGATTTTAATTGCAAGAATTAACAGCTTTATTTAGCATTAACTTGACATAAAATTAGCAGTTTCCATCTGAAAATAAAATCTGAAGCAGTTTTTCAATAGTTGATCAAAATAAATACAAAAATAAAGGACTATTCAGGATTTAATCACCTCCTTGGCACAGCTGACCATAATTGTAACCCTAACATAAATAATTTGTATACACAGGCATATAAAGAAAGCACTGATGAGACCAACTATAAAAGTATTTTGGTTGCACTTCATTAAAAGTCAAGTTCAGACTGAAGCATGTTTCAGCCTAGTCAGGATCATTTTATATTTGGACATCAGAAGCATATTCTGTGGTCCACTGCTCTGCAATAAACAGATGTTTGAATACACCCTCTGCTATGGTTAACATTAAATTTGCCTCCTGGGATTTACAGGACATTGATTCTTAATGAGCAAATTTAATACAGTGGCAAAATACAGAATGTGTGAGATAAAACACAGAAAAGAATGCAAAAGTCTGTTTTTATCCATGCAACTTTAACTATACTTAATATTTGCTACAGACTAAAACTATACCAAGAAGCAAGTATTACACTGTGTGTCTCACTGTTATGTATTGTAGCCCACTAGCTATATATAAATGAAAAAAAAAAAAAAAAAAAAAAAGTGTTGGCTATTCTAAAATGGTTATTTTCTTCGGAGGGAAAAAAAAAAAAAAAAAAAAAAAGGGCAAATTAAGCATGAAATTCACTTTATGGCCATAAAGTTACAATTAAATATAGGGAAGAGGATCATAAATAAGAAAATTAAGTCTTTCAGCAGGGATAGATGAGAAGAAGGTCCTGCTAAGAGTGTGTTTTGTAAGAAAGCAAATGAATCTCTGAGTAATGTTCACAGCTCACCTGAGTCACTGGCAAGAGACAGCAGAGCTCTGCCTTGCTCGAGGCAAGATCATTTGAATGTGGAAGACTGAAAACATATACAAATGTATCAGCATGACTATAGAAAACAGATGAAGGATAACCCATAAGCGTTGAGGATGGAAACATTCTTTTTGTAGGCATACTAAGTTTGTAGATAACAAAACCTTTTGTTAGATAAAATGGCAGTTCTAAGAGGTGTGCGCTTGTTCCTTATTACTCCTCTTGCCAGTGTAGATGTCTGGTCTGTAGACAAGCTATTTCCTGGCTCTCTTCTAAGTATTCACTACAAAATTGTTTTAACTATTTCAATGGAACAAGGCAACTGAAAATTAGGTATGGGCCATTTCACTTACTCTCTTTGTCACCTCAAGGCTGTCTGTATTTTAAAGCCGCAAAGAATTTGCAGCTTGTTTACAGACTAAAGAACATACATTTAAATGCTGTTAACTGACTTTCTGACTAAGGGTAAACTATTGCTTCAAGCTGATGGTTCAATCTGCCCTTCTGAACTGCTTTTAGCTAACCCTCTAAGGCTTTTCTGAGATTTGGGTTCAACAAGAATTGTCATATCAAATGGAAGCTTTAACTTTCATCTGAGGAGAAATCCCAATCATGGGTAGTTTCTGACTAGTTAACAAATCTCCAGAGTATTCAACAAGATGCTAACATAACACTTCAGGATATTAAGCAGAACCACAGAAGAGAAAAAATTATATAAAATAATTACTTGCAGAATGGAATATAACTTCTATGGAAATTCTATAATGGAATGACTGGCTCCAACACTCATCTGTGCTCTTTCTTGTTTCTGTATTTTCAGGTTGGCATATCCCATATCACTTCTCTTGAGAAAATACACTTCTCTTAATTCTAATTAATCTCCCATACCTTTAATAAATATTCCATTCCTGGAGCTATCCCCCAGTCATGTGTATAAATTAATCTCCCAAATTTGCAGCAGCTGATTATCCTGGGAGAGACTAAGGACTTTGTTCTGCCTCCTATTACCCTGAGGTAATACAGTATCTTGGCGCTCTGAGGTTCACCTAAGGCTCCTATTAGTTCTTTGCATTTGCTATTACTTCATTTCTCAAACACCTCATATAGCTTTTTGATAAAGAAACAATTAACAACTCTGAAGCAATAAGAATCAAAACAGAACAACAAAAAAAACCTCACCAAAAACAAATAAACCAACCAACCCACAACAGAAAACTGTCACAACAGTAATTGTGACTACCACAAAACAAGTTTTGTTCTTAGGTATGTAATAAATACGATCTACCAAATTCGATAAATCAAAATTTTGGAATTTTATTGAGAGACAGAATGACAGTCTCGGACAGCCACAATTAAAAGGACAGCGTCGAGCCCGGGATCGGCGCTGGGTGAACACAGTAACACACTTAGCTAGTATGTTACCCCCCCAAGTTCACATTTCTGGCTTGGAGCAGTCTCTTTTTATACACTCGATCGCTAAGAGAAACTCGGGACTTCGAGGTTCCTCCTTCCGAGGCAGCCTCATTAGACATTCTTGTTCCAGTTCTGGGATTCTGAATAGGGCAGCTGGAGAGGACAATGCCATTAATGGTTGGGTCCAGGTGTGGCGTGAAGATGTTAATTTCAGGAGGAGACGGATGAGATATCGATCTGATGTAATCATCTGGTTCTCGGGGCTCTCATCTCCTTTTTCCGTTGTCTTTGTTCTCCCCTTAACGATTCCCGGCAGAGGCATCCTCGTGTCCCTTCTTCTGGTAATTCCAATCATGGTTTCTCGTGTCCCTCCCATGTCTTTTCAGGCAAAAGAAATTCCTGTACCCTTCTCCGGGCTGTTTTCATCTGAGTTAACTCTTAGCATACTGGATTAGAAATAAAACTTATAGGGGTTGAATTACATTTTACATCTTTTAACACAAATTAACTTTAGGACATATATCACAGGTATATTTAGAGAGTAATCCATAATTCTACAGATTTTGATGACTTTCTATAAATGAACTATGATAAGTTTAAATGGAGAGGACTAGAAACATAATGTATTCTGTAAAGTTCAGTTTTGAATTACTACTGCAAACTCAGCTAAAATGTATAGTCAAGCACACTAATGCGAAGAAATGCTTTTTGAAGAGGGCTAAATTAACTGAATCCTGCCATGGAACCTAGAGATAATATGAAACAGATTTGAGAAACCTATTTTTAAACTTTCTGCATTAAAGTAAGGGGTTAAATAATAAGCCCTAAAGAGCAAATTATCTACCTAGCAAATAACAGAAATGGAAAACACACAAAGTATAGCACATCCTGCATTTATTTAAATAATACAAAAAGACATTAAAAAATTAATACATTCTGAGACTTAGCATATATTACCTCAATATATCACCGAAAAATTACTAAAAAGTGTTTCAAATCTCTGAAAAACTGATTTCTAGCAAAACAGACTAATTTTTAACTCTGTCCTGCACAGAAACTATTTGGGGAATTTCCTTTGAAGAAGCTCTGACATTTGTTTATAGTATTTTTAGTGATTTTTTCATTTATTTCAGCAAAAACTGACACAGCATGAAGCATCATTTCCTACTAAACAACAATACAGAACTATCTATCCATAATTGACAGTAAAATTCAGTCATCCATATTGAATTGTGATGATCATAAGTGCCATTAAAAACTTGGTAATTTGTGTAGCTTCTAATCATGTTTAATTGAAACATTAGAACAGTAAAATGCCTTCCCTTTGGCTTGAACAATACAAAAAAATCCAATTTATCTATTTAACCCCCCCTTTTCACAAAACATGTTTTTAAAATACATTTTATTCGTGAGAGAGTTAAACAGTTTGGTACCAGAGGCTCATTTGTACACTTGCACTACAAAATTTCAATCAATTTGCATAATCAAGTCCTACCAAGTGTTTGCCACCAAGATGAATTATGTTTTTTAGTTTACCCTTGAGCTATTGTGAGGAGCAAAATAAACACAGTGCTAAATAAAATTTAGAGTTCTGACTATTCCACTGAATTAGGAATGACCATAAATACAGCTTACAAAGTTTCCGCATAAGAATAGTTTTGTTAAAATTTATTTAGTGTAAATATGTACCCTAAATGTACAAACACTTCTATTTTTCATGTGAAGAGTGTCTTGCAGCCAGCATTTAAGTAGCTGTGCCACGCCTAGCCCTAATCACTTCTCACAGTGAGATTAGCACCAGGCATTCCAGGAAAAATTGTGAGAAATCTCAGATTATTCCCATTCCATTATTACTGTACATACTTTTATCACTTTGTCCTGTTTTGAACCTTAATAAATTCTTAGTTTTATTTCAGTACTGATTGCCCAAATATTTTGATATATGTCTCCTGTGATATGTGACCTAAAGTTAATTCGTGTTAGGTACTGTGATAAGTAATATAAAGTTAATTAGCGTTTGGTCTGAATTAAGCTCTGTAAAATGTAAAGTGTATTTGGGGTTAAAAACTGAACTGTGAGAGGAGGACACGAGGGTTGAGAGACAGGGAGGGTCCCTGCCGGGAAAAGCCTCAGGACAACCGTTAACTCAGTGAATGGAAGAGATGATGAGACAGACCTTGTCTCCCAGAGATGGACCTGCTAACGACCCAGTGATCAAGACTAGATGGCCATCTTACCTGTTCCAGCCAAGTTTACCATTTCTAAAACCCTCTCTGATCAAGCAATCACGACATTGTTTTACCCCGAGAACCTATTCAACCAACCGGAGACATGAGCATGAATACCTGATGAGGCAACAGAGAAACAGGAGCACTACAGTCGCTCTCCACTCTCAGTGGAGGACTGTATAAAAACCAGCGGCTCGGGACACACTTCGTGAACAGGGCAGATTCAGAGTGATAGAGTCTGTTTCTGTGTTCACCCAGTGCCGAAACCCGGGATTCAACGCTGTTCCTTTTAATTGTGGCTGTTGGAGACTGAATTTAAGTCTCAAAATAAAATTCTATATTTTGATTTACGGAATTGGGCTTGATCATTTATTACATCTCCCAAAAATATATATCCTGATAAAGTTACACAGTCTATCCTAAGTTTGGGCAAGAAATAAAATAAATAAAAGCTTAAGTTAGTACTGCTATGCACATCATCAACAGTTTCACGCAGGGTACTCTAACCAAACGTTTTTTGAGAGAGACGAAACTCATGACATTTTTGGGCCCTTCTTGCATACACAGACTATACAAATAACCTACCCTGTCTCCTTTTTTTTTCACCTGATAACTTTATTCTTCAACTCCTATTTTTCCAGATACCTTTAAGCAAGATAATTACTTTACCTTTTACTTTCCTGCAATGTTGACACAGAGAGCAGAAATATTCCTAGTGAAAATGAGTACTACCCACTGCAGTAAAAAGCATGTAAAGTGTTATCTCTTTCCCAAGAAACCACCACAGGCAGTAGGAAATTATGCTTATTGTTGCTGGCCATGAGACAGAGTGTTTAGTCATTGTGATATATGACCTAAAGTTAATTCGTGTAATATGTAATTAATTCACTGTGGAATGTAATAACATGCAATGTAAAATTGATCTGCGTTCAGTCTGATTTAAGATCAGTAAACCTAAAAGTGTGTTTAGGGTTAACTAAGACTAAAACTGCATGGAGGGACACGAGGGTTGGGGGGGGGAAAGAAGGAATTCCTGCCGGAACCGGTTCGGGATAACCAAACAAAAGGGAAAAAGAACGGAAAAAGGGAGATGGGCACACTAACGATCGAATGATTAAGATCAGATCGGTATCTTATCTGTTCCGGCCCGATTTAACATTTCCAAACCTTCTCCGGCCCGATTTAACATTTCCAAACCTTCTCCGGACACGGCAATCATGGCATTGTTCCACTTTGAGAATCCATTCTACAGACCCCGGACCTGAACATGAATACCTAATGAACCTACCAAGGAGCAAGAGTTCTATGGTCTCTGTCCACTCTCAGTGAAAGTCTGTATAGAAACCAGCAGTGCTGGACCCAATTCGTGAACAGAGGGCTGGCAGATTGACAGAGTCTGTTACCACGTTCACCCAGTGCCGAAGCCCCGGGGTTCCACGCTGTTCCTTTTAATTGTGGCTATTGGAGACTGAAATTAAGTCTCAAAATAAAATTCTAAATTTTGTTTTACTGAATTTGGCTTGTCGATCTATTACAGTCATCTACCAAGAAGACCAAGAGGAAGAGAGCTAAGTGTATCAGTGCTACAATTATTGAATGTATTTAAAAAAAAAAAAATCATGAAAGACAAAAGAAAGGCAAAAAAAAGAGGCAGATTTTCTGATGAGGGAAGTTTCAAAAGCTGAATGTAACATGATACAAAAGTAGAAATCAAATTCAGTAAGCCTAAAGTAAAAAGTACAGTGAGAGCAGAAACCATGACATATATTGAAATACATTACAAATACATTGCAAAAGATCAAATTTTTCTTATAAACTGATGACAAAACAGCAAAATAAATACATCAGCTGGAAAAAGTCTATAAGATAGTAAGGTTCAAAATAGAGATAGAGTTTCTAACCTTCCTGAAATGAATACTTTACTGAAAACATTAACAATTCTGTATGAATTTTGTTAGTGCACTTTTCATTTCTCTATTAATAGTAGGGGAAAATGAATTTTTACATCTTATCATCTGTTATTTATTGCCTTGTAAATCATAAAAACTCAAAGAGGAAAGGGTTTCTAAATGGGAAATACAGTAAGCTGATGTTTTTAAAGGAAAAAAACTTTCAACAACATAAATGGAGGTGGAAATATTTAGCTACTGAGTCACGTGAACCATGTCTAAACTGCAGGATGTATTCTCTAGAAGAAAGATTAAATTCCAAGCTAATCACAGAGAGAGAATGAGCAATATTTTCTGGAAGATAATCCATTTAATTTCTTGTAATTAATATAAAAAAATCTCAAGCAAGAAATCCAGTATCAACTATAAGAAAACATTTTGTCAGTAGACTTACATGTACCAAAGTCTAGCAGAGCTGTGGAATAAAATTCAAACCTAAAAGAATATATCAAGCTGAAGATTTCACTGCAAAATTAAAATAATTTCCTACTGTGTTGGAAAAGCCTAAACAGAAACCTGTATGTGCAGGAAAGTCCATATTCTCTGCATGCACCAATCCTCCTTCAAACACACACACATATTTGTGTACATGAATACTAAGTGCCAAAATCCATTGACTTGTACTGTGATTTCAAGAACAGACTAACCTAACATCACCCTTGCACAGCATCAAATGAAGACAGTATTCTCTTCATCCTTCAATCCTTTGCCTTCACCTTTTTATCTTGGAACATCTCATTCCAGCTGTGACAGAGCATTTGTAGAGCTCCCCAAAACCTGAATTGATCTGGTTTACAATGCTCTCAGAAAACAAACAAAACCAACCAAGAACACAAAATAAACAGAACAAAACATTCCATATGGCTGCCAGTTAACAAGTTCAGTATAATTTACTGGGTGGGTTTCATGTGCAGCGAACCAAGGGAGGATGGACGTCTCTTGCAACAGCAATGTTGAATGTTTGGGAAATTGCAGCATTATGGGTAACAAGCTGCAGAGCTGACTCTTCTGGAAAGTACTGATCTGTTGGAGTCCAGGGCATTCCTTTGGTTGCCCTGGAGGGTCAGAAACTGGGCAGGGGGTTCTGGGACCCCATCCCAGAGCTCAGAGGGACACTGGCTTTGATCTCAGTCCATGGGGAAAACTTCCTTCACTGCAAGAGGGTTTACAGGCCACAAGAATGTGAAAAATAGTAGTTTAGCTTATCACAGGGTGAAAAAACAGTATATTTAGGTTTCTAGCATTGAAGTGAATGGGGGCAAGATGGAGACTTTGGGGCGTTGTCTCCTTCTTCTTCATTCTCCTTCCCTCACTCCATTTCAGCAGTGACGTGGGCACAAAGTAATTCAAGAAGATTGGGTCAGAATAGAGATGACCTGTTTAGTATTAGGGATAGACATTGGTAAGAAATGGTAAATAAGAAATATGTAGCAATTAGTATAAAAGATAGGACAGCCCTGGGACGGGAGGAGTTGTGAGAAGTCCGGGCAGCTGCAAAGATCTAGTTGGACTGAGAAAATTGTAAGATAAGAAACAATAAACGAAGTATGCAACCTTGAAAAATCTAAACGTGAAGACTCCGTCTCTTTCATCGGTTTGGCACAGAGCTGTGCAAGGGGGCAAAGGACTCTAAAACCACCTGAATCTCGGGGAAAAGCCCCGACACTGATCTACTGCACAGGTATGGCATGGCAGTCTATCATGTGTTAGCAGTTCCGGCTTCACTCACCACTTTCTACATAAATATACAAAGTTCTTGAGACAGGAAAAAAAATTGTTCTGAATAAAAATTATTTGAAGGTAAGTGGATGAATTTTAGGGGACTTCAAATGAAAAAAAATAGATGTAGATAGTTTAAAAAAAAAATCCCATATCTATTAAAAAAAACCCCAAAAAACAAAACAAACAAACAAACAAAAAAAAACCAACAACAACAAAAAAAAACACCTTAGAAATAGTGCAAAGTAAGGAAGGTGGTTTCATTGATGTTGTAAATATTTAACTTTCAAAAATGGTATGGATCCCTTGCAGATATAGTGAGAAACCAGAAGACTATGTAGTTTTCTCCACCCTCAATACACGAAAAAAGAAAAAAGAAAAAAGAAAAGAAAAAAAATTAGAACTATGAGTTCTCTCACTGAAATTAAAATCCTGGTCAACCCTGGAACCATGTTTAGGACACAAAGATACACAAAATATTAGAAGTACATATTTTCCCCATCACTCAACAGTCCTTACATTTGATATAATTTCTATTATTTTGCGCTTCACATTCTGAAGTAATATTCCTCTTGTTGCTCTTGAGCTCTATTGATGAAAATTGTTTGATTAAGTAACCACTGATGTTCTTTCTTCAGCTTGTTGTCTGGTCATTTTGGATTACAGCTGCATAAACAGGAAGTGTTATAGAAAACTCAAACAATGCCTCTTAAAACAAAGCTCTCAGAATACATTTAAGTTAAGCGCTTTTGCAGTACTCCAATACAAGTAGAAGGTTCAACATCCTCTCTCAAACATGAATTCAACTACATACTACATGACTTTTCAACAAAAGAATAATGATGTTTGGCGCGGGCATTTTTGAGAGAAGGACTAGGACAGTTCAGTTGAGTTCAAAAAGCCATTTTCAGCTGCTAACATGTAAGCATCCATTTGCTTTCTAGCCTCTACTGATGGTTTTAACTAGACCTCTGCTGTACATCACAGAACTTTAAACAACATCCTAGATACCCCCAAGTGGGAACTTAAACGTAACCATCAGTCTCTCAATAGAATTCTCATCTTTATTTGCAGAACAAAACCAGGTCTTGCCTAAACTACAAATGATTTCCAGCAGAGAATAGACTTTTTCAAAAAGTAAAAAAATTTGTAGCTACCTTTACTAATATATTCCAGCACCAGTAGTAACCCTGAGATAAAATTCTTAAAAGAAGGACACTCAATGTTTTCTCTGAAGACAGTCTAGGAATTTTCTACAATGGAAAAGACGTAAAAGACCAGAAAAGTCTGATTTTTCTAACTTTAATTAGTTCTCTTGACTCTCATTGTCACTGTCATAGTACAACAGCCACTTCAGTGAATTCATCTGAATGATTAAATCAACTCACCATGGAAATTAGAGAAGCCTAGAGACCAGTTCCAGAAGCAGCATGCATAACAATTTTATTTTAGCAGCACATACAATTAACAATGTTGCAGGAACAAGTATTCAGAATATAAAGAAACAAACCCATGCAATTATAGAAGCTGACATTTGTCTCATAGTGAAGCAAATGATTATGTTAAAAAAAAAAAAAAAAAAAAAAAAACACAAACCAAAAAAACCCCTACATTTGAGGAAGGCTTTATATGAAGGTAGGCCACTTCTACCTATTTGTTGTACTTTGCCTAAGTAGGCTTTTTTAAAATTAGTCTTCCAAAAAACTACCTGCATTTCTTCCCTGTATTCCTGCATCATTAATTCAATTATATCCTTAAACTGTGTCACATTAAAATGATGTTGCCAATGTAAAAGTGTGAAATGACTGTAATGCATCTTGTAGTATCTTTGTCATATACTCCGCTCAGAAAGCTCCTGCATAATTTCACTAAAACTCATGTTTGCTTTTTTCATGAAGAAATTATGTCCTAAAAATATCTTCCAAGATATCTGTCTTTATTAATACATTTAAAAGAAAATAAGCAAACTGTTTTGCTAACTCCTAGCCTTATTTTTGCTAACTGTCTTATTTCATACTGAGAAAACTATTTTTAGGCTTTTCACCCAATAATCTTACTTGCACAAATATGAAAGTTTAATACTGACAATATTCAAAGTGCTGGGTCAACTCCCAAGAAGGCTGTAGGAAGTTTCTCTTAGAGTTAATAGAATACAATAAAAAGTTTAAACAGCTGACAATTAGGGTTAAAATTAATGCAGATATCAATGTTTATAGCATTCTCACACAGACAAGCCAACAGCCAAACTATTCAACTAATAAGGAAGTGAAAAAATTATCTTTTAAATTGTTCAGTTCATATAAACTGCCATGTGCTAGTCTGCGTATATCCCAGCCCTAGTGTCTCCCACACTGGTTCCTCTCACCCTCCATGATTCACAGTAATAGGAACAACAATATACCGCATGAAGGCCTGGACATTAAATGGAAGGTTAGGTGAGCTCTAGAGAATACTTTGAATATCATTGACAGCTGAAAAAGGTCATTAATTACAGTGATTTTAATTTCACAGAAATATAATTTTCTAGAAAACAAAGGTCATAGTAATATCACCAAATCAACAGGGTTGGAAAAGACCTTTGAGATCATCAAGTCCAACCTATGACCTAACACCACAGTGCCAACTAGAATGTGGCACTGAGTGCTATGTCACCTTTCCTTAAATACCTCCAGGAATGGTGACTACACCACCTCCCTGGGCAGACCATCTCAATGCCCAATCGCTCTTTTTGTGAAGAACTTCTTCCCAATGTCCAACCTAAACCACCTCTGGCACAGCTTAAAACTGTGTCCTCTTGTCCTATCACTGGTTGCCTGTGACAAGAGACTGACCCTCACCTGGCTAAAGTCTCCTTTCAGGCAGATATAGAGAGTGATAACATCTCCTCTGAACTTCCTCTTCTCCAGAATAAACAAATCCAGCTCCCTCAGTCTTTCTTCATAGGGTTTGTGTTCCAAGCCCCTCACCAGCCTCACTGCCTCCTCTGGATGTGCTCAAGCATCTCAACATCCTTACTGTTTTGAGGGGCCCAGAACTGGACACAGCACTCAAGGTGTGGCCTCGCCAGTGCCCAGTACAGGGGGAAGAATGACCTCCCTGCTCCTGCTGGCCACACCATTCCTGATACAGGCCAGGATACCTTCTTGGCCACCAGGACACACTGCTTGCTGATGTTCAGTCTTCTGTCCATCAGAACCCTCAGGTCACTTTCTGCCTGGCTGCAGTCCAGCCACTGACCCCAGACTGTAGTGCTGCAGGGGGTTGCTGTGGCCAAAATTTAGGATCCCGCACTTTGAGAAATAATAGCCAGCACCCTCTCTCACACTGGAGCAGTTAGAGTTGGAAATTGCTTCATCATTGTCCAACTGTCAAGCTGCAAATGACATCAGAAACATAACAGGCTTTCTGCTCAATTTTTGGACTAAGCACATAGCTCGCACCAAGCCCTTTTCCTAATAAAATAACTAACTCTGCAGGCCTCAAAGGAAGAGACAACTGAAAACATTTTCCTTAGCAGATTCCTGTGAAAGGGTTATTGAAAAGAATGATGGCAGACAGAACACTGTAGCAGCTGATCCAGGAGTTTGCTTTAATAGCTCAATATGGAAAAATCCAGTAAGGGTATAAAGAGGGAAGCTAAAGCATAGAAGCAAGACATTTCTATCTTCCATACATTACTAAAAAATCTACGTTGCTAGAAATTAAAGTATTTTTCTAAAAATTGCTGATGTTTTATAAAACTGAGATTGCTAATTCCCTTCCTCTATGTATAATCATGTGTGTTGGGTCCCCAAAAGTATATATCTTCCAATGAAGGTTCAGAGGCTAAGAAGTCTGAGCAAGACCAAGACCTCATCCCTAAGCCCCCCTTAAATGGGGCATAAGATATAGAGATTTATATACTCTTGCAAAAAAGAGAGCAGGAAACTCATAAAGGCAAGCATCACCTTTGAAAACATTCAAATGTTTGGAAGCTGCAGTCTGATAATCACAGAATAATCCTGAGTTGGATGGGACCCACAAGGATCATCAAAGTTCGACTCCTGGTCCTGCACAGGACAACCACAACGATCACACCATGTACCTGAGGGTATTGTACAAATGCTTCTTGAACTCTGTCAGGTTTGGTGCTGTGGCCACTTCCCTGGGGAGCCTGTTCACTGCCCAACCACCCTCTGAGTGAAGAACCTTTTCCTGATATCTAAACTAAACCTCCCCTGACACTATATGAATAAATGAGCTAGAGAAATACAGATCTTACACAACAAAGCACATGAAATCGTGAGGTGAGTGAAAAGGCTTTATAAATTTAAACTCAAGAAACAGGATTACAGACCATGAAAACAAAATACAAAAACAGCTGTAGACAAGTTTCAAGTTTTAAGACTGAATAGAGTCAAAGACTGAAAATGGATGTCACTTGCAGATTATTCTGTTATTTATGCTGGTTTTTTTCTGAAAATGTCTGAAAAAATGAACCAGGAAACAGTGAAAACATGTAGGATGTCTGACCCTAAATATACACAGTGGGACCAACATAAGAAAATAGTAGTGAAACACAAAAGACAGCATGTTAAGTAAAACACAATGAAAGGTGTGACAGGTCTCATCTGCTTGAATTCAAAGCCCACACTAGACATGTTGCTGAAAAATTTTCTAAGTGTGGGACATTCTGCAGACAAAAATTCCTTAATATTCTATGAAATAATTTGAGGCGTCCTATACCTGATGAGTAAAGGGTAAGCTAAGAATTTCCAGGGCATAAACTTTTATTAGCTTATTTTTGCATTTCTCATTCAAGTAAGGTCTTTGAAAACTATGTGGATAACAAATCTAGAGAGGCACATATACTTTCCTCCCACCTGTTTAATATTCCTTTGTATAAAGCCAAGGCATAGCCTTATAAACTAATTACCAAGTCTTCTCTATATACACCTTAGAAATCATTACAGTAAGCAATGAAAACCTTAATAGAAACTCTGCATTTGGCTTACTCACAATTTATCACTGAGAAAAAATATGTGTAATGGAAAGGGTTTAGTCATTGCCTTTTACCATCAATACAGGTTCTATTCTCATACAGCTCCATTACTCTTTTTTCCCCCCTCTTTTTATTATGCTTTCTCACCTTCCATTTTTATTGTCCATCTGCTTCTCCTTACCCTTGCATAACTTCCCATGTTACTCATTTGCAGTAACACAAGGCAGAAACCTATCTTCTTACAGGCCTCTACAAAGATATTACACCATTCCAGCAGGAAAAAGAAATCAATACTGCAGTAGAAGTAGAATGCTCACAAAACAAATATGAATGAACACAGGAATATTGACAAAACATAGGAGTCAGTACAACAGTGAACCTCTGAATCCTTGTTTCATTTTTCCTGTTTTTATTATAATATTATTCAGATTTATTTGGTTTATAAAATCTACAGATACCAATGATACCATATTAATGCTGCAAAATTATTAACGGATCCACTTTTACAGAAATGCATGCATTCTATCATTTCTTGATCAGCTGTTCAGCTCTTACATGAGGAAATAAAATATCAGTATCTGGAGAAAGAAAATGGGGGAATGGGGAAAAGGGAACAATATAAAAAAATGAGCAGCCTGGTGTAGTGGAAGGTAGCCCTGCCTATCGGAGTGGTGTTGGAACTAGGTAATCCTTCAAGTCCTCTCCAGCCCAAACTTTCTATGATTTTAGGATGATAATATAAGCTTGAAATAAAGCAAGAAAAAAATCATCTCACTCTGCTCCTTTCCCTCCCTCACTTTTCTATTCTATGTATGCTCCACATATTGAACAGACCTGACCCATTGCATGCAACTCAAACCAATGTATCAATAAAACCAACTGAATATTCTTCTTATGAAATGGAAACTTTTGCCAACCTGTTAACCCAATCAGCTAGTACTAAGCAGACTAAATGCTTAATCATTAAAAGGTAACACAAAACCAGATGATCTGCACACTACTACAGTTTGTAAACTGGTATATCGCTGAAATCTCTGCAAATAAAGTACACAATAAAATTGATCACAGCAGACAAAAAGGTCATGGTGTAGTAATACTGCCAGATGAGGTCATCTACTCTTTAAAATTTTCATCCCTTCTCTATAAATTAAATGAGGGCTTAAAGCATTTCTGATTCTATTCTCCCACTAATAATCCCTCATTAGGTTTAATTACTTACATTCGTTAAATATTCCTACAAACAGTCAAGCCTACTTAAAGTTACTCTTCTAAAAATGACTAGAAGCTATGATTCAGGAGAGATGCTTGTTTTTTCTTTACTGCACACCAGCAATTCAAATGCACCTTCCTTGTGTACTTTATTATGAAATAAATCAAGTCTCTTCAAGTTAATACGTTATTCTTACATTTTCATTTTTTTTTCTGAAATGCTTGATCCATTTTACATATAACTGTCTTTGTGGAATTTGCATACGACTGCCTACATACAGCTCATTCCTATTTTCTAACTAATAACAGAATTCATTATTTTGTTTTAAAAAAATATTCATGGAGCAATTATTATCCATCAGAATGACTTGCAGTAATTCACTGCAAGTTTGTCTGCATGTATGGCACTCTACATGTCAAATTCATCATGCTTAAATTCACCAGTCTGAAACATAGGTTTGTCTAGTCCAATCATCCAGATTCTAATCATCCAGATCCTCCATCCAATTCATCCAAATGGACAAGCATGAAAAGAAGACAATTCATTCCATCTATATCAGATGTACATTAAAATGGGATATACTGCCCTCTTGGGGTGGCTACTTGCCCAGTTAATTATAAAGGAAGTCTAAGTGACTCAGCTCCATTAAAAATCTAATTTTTAGACAGATACATTTAAATAATACATAATCCAGCCATGACATGGCAACAGGATTATTTCTGATAGTATAGTTACATCACCTCTGCAGAATGACACAGACTAAGCAGAAAAAGGGTATTTGTTGTCAGCAGAGCAGAATTCAGACTAAAAGTGTCTGCACAGCACCTTTGGCTGGTTTGCTGTTCTTCTACAATGACCCAGAACTGCTACGCTGGCAAAATTCCATTATTGTAAGGCTGGCCTAGAATGCAACTATGAGAAAGCTGAGTCAATGATTTAATAAACGTATTAGTTGAATATTAAAAAACTTCATAGCTAAGTATGGCTGCTGAGATGCAAAAGAATCCTGTTGGATAGTACTGCTTATTCTATGCACTCATGGTTTATACTCTCCTTTAAATGAGAATCAGAAGTGCGGTTCACAGCAAGCATTAAGGAGTATTCTAAAAAATATACTGAAATACAGAGCAGCATGTGCTGGAAAAAAAACACATTTCTAGACCTGTACATAAACACCATCCCTAGGGTTTGGATTGTGTGGTGGGCCAGTACCAGCACAGTAAATTTTCTTGGGAACTGAAACAACTCATGTTGTAAAGCCAAAACTTTGATTCTGAAGTAAATGCAAGGAAAACATATTTCAGTGTTGGTTTAACCACCTGTTTGTGTTTTCACACATTAGAAGCGTTGTCCTTATCAAATATATTTAGAATAAAAATCATAATAAGTATATTCAGGCTTTTTAAAATGAAACTAATCTGTTCAAACCAAAACAGCAAATACAAAAACTTTATTTTAATCTGATTTATTTTTATCAGGCAAACATAGCAAGAAGAGACAGTAATAAACATGTTCTGCTATGCTTACTGAACCCACAAATACTGCTGCTTCTTGCCTCCTCTCAAGTCTGTGATCAAAAGATAGAACACTTTTGGGAATAATACATTTAAGACTAAAAATGAAAAACAAAAGAAAACTAATAAAAGAAAACTGTTGCTTTGTAGTCAGTGTCATCATTTTTATTAAATCACTTTTTTTAAGCAATATATGTTTCTGTCTGGAAAATAAAAATTGAGCACGACGTAAAATGTTTTGGAGAATTCAGTAAGAAAATACAGCCACAATGACTTTATGAGACACCCTGCTCCATGATAGTAGTGACAGTAGTAAGAGAATACATGTCACAACAGTAGGACAGAAATACAGTACAGATGTACTGATAGTACAGATCAGTGACAGAAACCTATAATGCAGCGGCCAACATGCACTTGTGCCCTGTTTCTAATCTCCATGTTAACTTAGGGGAACTATTGTCATTAACAAGAGCATAACTTAAGGCTCTATTGTCAGAAATCAAATTTGATCTTTAACAGTAATGCACTTCTTTTGTATGGAAGAGCAAGCCAAGGAGTTAAAATTGGGTCTGAAAAAGAGGGAGATGATAAAGTCAAGTCTTTTTGCACTGAGGTGTAATCAATATTATTTGATTTATTCCTGGCAGAACTTTGTCTAATTTACTCTTTACATCAAGAATTCTATGTTTCTTCCTCATCTTCTTTATTTCCTTGACACTTAAATTCAGGGTTTCTGTCTTGCTTCATAAAGCTTTTCTTAAACAAACAAACAAATGTATTTTTCTTTTGTTCCTCCAGAATCATTCAGTCTAGCAATGTTGCATAGCATGAGTTTCCCACATCCTTACTAAACATGTGCAACCACTTGTCCTGGACCATGTCCACATGGCTTTGTGACTTCAACTGGGTTTTACATTCACATATTTTTTCTACTTCAATGTAAATAATAAATCTATTCTTTCTAAATGAGCACAATGACATCTTAGATCTGATTTTCATGACACTTATGTGCAAAACTACAGAATTGATTTCTTCATTGCTGCAGCAAAGATAAGTTCAATATATGCAGGCTAGTTGGTTGACAGACCTGAGATCTTAAAAACCACATCAATAAAACGGTGTGGATTTTTATTTTTATTTTGCAGGTTTTGCTACTGACAGATTTATGTCTACCTCCTACTGCAGAAAGAATATGATGACATTACTATGATAGTGCAGTAATATTATGACTCAATTTCACTTTAATGTACACTATTGCTTACAAAATGGCTAATAAAACAGTTTTCAAGATGGGGACTAAACTAGAACAATATGCATTACACAATAATACATAGCAAATTACCATCAGGAGAAAAAAAAAAGCATGGCAAATGAAACAACTCTTATTTATTAAATTTTTAAAACTTCAACAGAATGATTTATAGAAAGCTTGTGTGAATACAAATTCCCCAGTCAGCTCAGATGACATACAATACTGGCTGCAAAAAAGAGTTTCAGATTTTAAAGAGAACTCATTTTAACTCTTTAAAAAGGTATGCGGCCCTCCTTCTTTGAGTCACTTTTTTTCAAGTATCATTAGCTATATGAAAAAAGTCACTGAAAACAGAATAAACCTTAGAATACCATTAACATACAACATTTATTCAACAATAAATATGAAATGTAAAACTATTTATTGGCTAATGCCCACAAAATATACCTTCAATTTTTAGGTAAATAGGCATTAGTCTGATCACCATCCAGTCAAGACACAGAGAGCCTTTTCCCCTTAAGTGCAATCATTCACATTGGAAAGGGCCATCTTTCACTGGTATGTAGAAACGATCCATTTTTGTCTCTAGGTTTGTACACCTTTTCATGCTGCTTTTTCTTTACCAGCGTTATTGCTTATTTCCATCTCAACAACATAACCTACATCTCTCATTTTGCCCTCCTTAGCCTGACCCCCTTAGCTTGCCTCATTCTACTCTGTAGACATTATATCAGTTCTTTTAACATAGAAGTCTCCTCAAAAACCTAAGCCATGGTTACACTATATCAGGAATGAGGTATGGTTGTCCTTAATCATGGCTGAATACTGAGGGAGAAGGAAAGGGGGAAAAGTGAGAATTCCAGCAAATTGCTTTTTGCTCATGTAAGATACTCTTCCATAGCCATTCTTCTGTTTCTTTTTTAAGTAAAATGGGAGCAAATTCTGGATGTGCTGCCAAGGATTCCACTCCAAATGTTCAACACCCAGAAGAAATGTTCCACATAAAAACCTGAAACATCACTGCAAAACCCTATCTGCTTAGAAGTCTGAATGAAAGCAGGTACCAACACAGCTCAGCAAGCCCAACACTTCATCTTTCAAGAAGAACTCAAGAGATTCAAGCAATTTAAGGATGCATACTGATATAAAATGCAGACTTTAAATATGTTCCCCGCTGACAAAATTACATAACATATCCCAAACAGTAATTTCAGGCTAAAATGTATAAACAGCAAAGAATTGGACAAATCAGAGAAAATATGAAAAACCAGAAAAGTTAGCTAAATTGCCTCATCATACAGAATGCTAATTAAAATTACGTTAAACTGTAAAAGGGTTTGTTGTTCATGCAATGAATACAATGCTTTATAAATACATCATAAGGAGGGTAACCATGTAATAATGATGTAAATTATTAGGAAAGTTAGTCCCTTGGTTTCTGATTTGTTTGCAGCTAAGGAGTAACTGTGTGTCAGGCTGCAACCAAGGTATTTTTGTGAGCTCCCACTGAATGATGTACAAACCTTGTGAAATTCAACAAAGCCAGGTCTTGTACCTGAGTTAGGGCAATCACAAACATGGACAGAGGCTGGGCAATGACTAGATGGAAAAAGCCAGGCAGAGAAGGACTTGAAGGTGGTGGTGCATGCAAAACTGAATTATAGCCAGGAATGGGCACTGGCAGCCTGGAAAGCCAGTTGTATCCTGGGCTGTACCAAAAGCCAGCAGATCAGGGGAAGTGATGCTACCCCTCTACTCCACTCTGGTGAGACCCCACCTGAACCACTGCATCCAGCTCTGGGGGTCCCAGCACAAGGAAGACACAGACCTGCTCAAGAGGGTTGGGAAAATGATTAGAAGGCTGAAGCACCTCTTTCATGAAGACAGACTGAGAGAGTTGTGGTTGTTCTACCTGGAGAAGGCTCTGGGGAGACCTTTGAACAGCCTTCCAGTACCTAAAAGGGGCCTGCAAAAACAGATGGGGACATACCTTTTAGAGGTGTATATAGTGGACAAGAGAAAGAGGTTTTACACTGAAAGAGGGGAGGTTTAGATAGGATATTACCAAGAAATTCTTTACTGTGCAGGTGGTGAAGCACTTGAACAGGTTAGCCAGAGATGTGGATGCTCCATCCCTGTTTGAGGTCAGGTTGGACAGAGGTCTGAGAAACCTGGTCTAGTGGAAAGTTCCCTGCCCATGACAGGGGTGTTGGAGTAAGTGATCTTTAAGGTCTCTTCAATTGTATGATTCTATGACAGGATTATACATCAAAGAATTAAATAAGAATCCTGTTACAAAAAGTAAGAGTGAAACATTCTTCATATAAGTTTTTTTTCCCCCATCTCTAAATTTGAGTTTACTGAAATGTAATTCCTTTAACCGTTCTTCAGTTACGTATTGACGGAAGAATTGTCATCATTACCATTGCAAACAGATGCTTGCCTGCCTTTTTTAAACGTAATTACGGAAAGACGATAAAAGAGGAATAAAGCCTGTTGTAATGAGCAAAATAATGACTACTTTCAAGATGCCTCGATCAGACAACAGAATCCAAAGAACAAAGGCAGAAATGCAAAGCCAAGCAAAGAAATTACTTTTATATTAATTTTTATAAACAAAAGCAGGTGTTTCACAAAGGCGTGTGAAAATGCCATGATTTTGTTTGTTATGGTGACCAAGCAAAAATGGAAAATATGCAATTAATTGCATCATTAGGTGATCTTCTGGAAAAACTTATCTTCAATAGCTACTGAATATTTTAACAAAATATATGTCAGTGTTAAAAAGCATAAGAGAGATAGATTATGGTTTTATTATTAATCAAATCTAGAAATCAGATCTCCCTTTAACCTGTGATAAACTGTTATTTTAATAATTTCTAGAAGAAGTAAAGAAGCACAGGAAGTACAGGAGGAAAGAAAGTAAACTCAACCACTGACAAATTTTCAAAACACAGACAACAGCCTTGAACCCAATCTGTCAAGTATGACATTCTTCAAAAAGAATGAAACTTTGTACTGATTAGGCTCCTTATAATATGCCAACGCCACTCTATCATTCCCCTCCTTGGCTGGACAAGGGAGAGAAAATAGAATGAGAGGTTTGTGGGCTGGGATAAGGACAGGGAGAGATCATCATCACTTACTGTCACAAGCAAAACAAACTGAACTTGGGGAAAAATAAATTTAATTTCTTATCAATAATATCAAAGCAGGATAATGAGAAATAAACTCCAAATTTAAAAACACTTTTTTCCCCCACCCCTCCCTTCTTCCTGTGTTCAACTTCACTCCTGATTTTCTCTACTTCCTCCTCCCCAGTGGCAGAAGAGGACAGGGAAGGGGGTTGTGGTCAGTTTATCACATGTCTCTGCCACCGGGGAGGGACTCCTCCCATGGGAGAAAGCGCTCTTTGATATGATATACACAATCAAAAGTTACTTCAAGACCCAGATCCTCAGGTTATCTTCCAGGCCCATGATAACACATGCTAACTACACTCTAAAATAATTTATTATATAGCATTTTCGTTTTTATGTTCTTGCCCAGAGCAGTCATTCTGGTGCAATGTTGACACCCTTGTGGTGTCACTCCTATAGCAAAAAAAGAGACAAAATCTACCAAGTTGTAATTTCTATAATTTACCAAAACAGAGAGAAGCCCTAGGTCATCCTCATGATGCTGAAACCTCAAGTAAGAAAACACCAGTTTCTTTTCCATAACAAAGATGTAATTTCCTAACACCACAGACTTCAAGTAAGAGTCATTTTTCACTTAGATTGGCAAACCATTATTTTTTTGTGCGTGTGTGAAGCACTAGTTAATGCATAAAATTCCAGGCTACATCCAGTGGAATTACTCTTTCTTAGGTTTCGCTGATCAACTTCATAGCTTAAAATGTCAGGCTTCAAATTTCATAACATTATACAAGGTGACTTCTATACCTCCTAATGTAGTCCTCAGCGTTTTCTCCAAAAAGAACTAAACTAATCAAACCATGAAATCGTGCTACCTCCTACAGTAGTTCCATCTGAAGGGGAAAAGAAAAGAAGAAAACCACTAAACTAAAACAAAACAAAAAAACACCACCATAAAATCTTTCTAAGAACCATGCAAATGCATCCTAATGCAATCATTTGATTCTGTCTTTCTGATGTGCTGGAAAAAAAAAAAAGCCACTAATTAGTCAAAGTTATGTAGAGAATCCCATGTTCGACTAATATCAAAACCAGCAAACATCAATAAAGATACGGTTAATTGCTTTTAAGTAGAATGGACAACTGTTCTGAATTTAGAAAAACAAATGACACCACACTATTGTACTAAATACCCATTACCAGTCTTTCAAGTATCCTTTCTTGATCTAAATCTCATTTTAAATAAGCATATTTTTCAGTCTGGCTTTTTGCCAGATCATCTGCAAGCATTAATTTTGTAAAAAACTCATTTAAAAATCTTTTGCTAAAAGTTGAAAATTTAAGCAAAGATCTATAAAGACAAAAAAAATCAACAACCACAGGTATCTGAGTCAAAGCAACAGTTTGTCTCTGTTTGACTTTACTGAGTTCACGTTAATGACTTTGAACTTAGTAATCTATACAGGAGAGCTAAATTAATTGCACTATAAAATATGTTCAGCTATTGTATTATACCTGCAAGTCTTACTACAATAACATTAACTGAATTTTTTCTAACTCTCTCAAGGAACACTATCTCTCACAATATTCTTCTATGCGTATCAGGACATTGCAGGACATGGATGGAAAATCAAATGTGAAAAATAAAAAGGCTGTATTATCAGGCTCAAAGAGTAGTGGTTTGGGGATGGTTGTCTGCCTGGGAGCCACCAATAAATGGAGTACTGCATGAGAACTGCCCAGAGAGGTTATACAGTCTCTGTGTTTGAAAGTCTTCAAGATTCAACTGGATAAAGCCTAGCAGAATCTGGTCTGACACCACAGCTGGCTCTGATTGAGTAAGAGATTGAAGCCCCTGAAGTCATAACCTCAATTACCCTATGATTAAGTATGTGATCCTATGATCTATGTCTCCCTGTTTCGTGAAGACATAAAGACTTGTCTTTTAAAAATGTCCAGCTTCTTTACATTTCTTATACACATGCAGACAAGCTCAGAAGATTTTGAGTGATTTCCACAAACTATAGTAAAAACAATGGCCAAAGAATTGGCTGCCCTCCTCAATTCTTTGCTTTGACCTCACCCTTAGTGCAAGTCAAACCTATTTGCAAAATTGCTCTTTACTTCCAACAACTAGACAGGCTGTCTGAAATGGCAAGTAAGTCTCAAGGCTTCATTCTCTGGACATAAAAGGCAGATACATCCTTTTAAGCTAGTATCTCAAAAGAAGAAAGAGAGAATAAAGAAGCCAGTCTAAAAAAAATCACACCTGTGGGGAATTCATTCAGAGTAGGCATATCACCAAGAATGCTGATAAAATTCTCATGTAAATTCACTGTTCTCTCTTAAAAATACAAAGAAACTATTTCCCTGCTGCTTCTTCTTCCTTCAGCTGGTGTGAACTTTTAACCCTTCATTAGCAATTTAACCCAAAAACAGAATCTAAACCATTTGCTAAAGATCAGCATGAAGTAGTTTGGTATCTTGGCATGCTGTGGTGCCATTAAAAATTTTGCATGAAAATGAAATCTATGAAACCAAATCATTAATAAAAAGTATTGAACAATCTCTGTTACAAAATGTAAAATTAAAATGTGAAAAGTGCATATTATATGGCTCTACGCAAGATATTTACTATATGTGTTAAGTTGTATTGATTGTTAATGTTGTATTAATATTTTGATAGTATGGTAAAGGTAGTTTTGTAGTCAAAATGTAGTTTTTATATACCAACCACAGGAAAACATAAATCTTTCAGAGAAAAAAAAAATTTACTACTTCCTTATCAGAAGAGACCAAGTTCTCCTGCCTTGCTCAGCCCTGTGGACGCCATAGAGATTAAAGGAAAAAAGTGATACTAACCAGAGACAATTCTTTGTTTGAATGGAATTTATGCATCAGGTATGAAATGTATGAATATTCAACAGGCTATTGCTTTTAAGAGATAATCCTTTGTTAACGGGAGTCCTTCTCCGGAGCTTTTCTGCTCGGGGAGGCACCCAGACGTCTGTAACTTTGTTTTTATTGTCTCATATTGTCCTAACCCTAATTGTTCAATTTTTTTTCTCTAATTCTATTTTTATAACCATCTTATTTACTATTAAACTTTCAAAATTTTAAAACAAGTGATTGGCGTTCTTCACATAAAACCAAAGATGTATTAATACATCTGTTAATATATCTGTTCATGCTCAGTGGATAATACAAAAAAAAAAAAAAAAAATCCTACTTATTCAAGGACACAATCATACAAGAGATGTGAACTGGAAAATTACCCAATGTAGCATCAAGTCTTTCTTCCCATTGACAAAAAAAATTCTATACCATGTACTACCCAGCATTTTATTCCAGCCAGTTCAAAGCAGATTAAATGTTTTCTTAGTGTTTTTCCTATGAGTTAGGTGAGGATTCCCAATTCAAGAGTTATGGCTCAACAGCATGACTGACAAATTTCAGAAGTTCACAATCACTCTGCTATTTTACATGGAAAAAAAAGTCGTACTGTAAACAGAAAAGCAAACTTAAAGGAAAAAAAATCTAGATATTGAAAAGATGAGAATTATATGCTGGCATACAACTGTGCTTGTAGAAACTACACCATGTTTATAGTGATTTGGAATTTCTGGTCAATTTCTAATAGTCCCAAACACTTTTTAATTTTCACATTGACAAGATTGTGTTAGGGAGTTTATATAATGGAGGATGGGCCAAAGGCAGCAATCCTGCTTTCACAGGCACATACTGAATATCAGATTTCAGAATTCTACAAAATAAAAATTACAATGTTTATAAATTTCAGTGCACAAGGGAAATGCCAAACTTGCTGATAAGCACTGCTACTGGGCTGTCACAGTGTCCTGTGCTGCAATATTATATTTAAGTGAAAAGACTTCTTTATTGGTTCATTACCATCTCTCATCTACAGTGTTCTATTTTTGACTATTTTACTAAAACAGAACACATGTTATACATCAGCAAGATCTAATAAATACTAGTACCATCTCTAAGATCTTTTCAATCAAAAATCACTCAATCACATAGCTCTGGCTAGCTTATCTTTCTTTGGCTATTTCATTTCCAGCATTTGGTATCACTATGGACTGAATCCAGCTGTATCCACTATTTGTACTTGCAACTCCCATTTTTGGTTATGCAAAATACAGTGAGGTTGTGAAGCTTGGTGCCAGAAGAAAGGACACCAATCTCAATACTTAGCTCCTGAGAGCTAAACATGCAATGACCAGGAAAAAATCTCTAGAAAGACTGCCTATTTCCATTTATTAGAATTTAGAAAAGCATTACCTGGTTCATGTTAAGTTGTTTCTGTACAGCTGTAAAGCTGTTGCTTTCCCTTCTAAAACTCTGAATTTCCACATTTGTGTGGGAACATAATATATAGCAGCAACATACAAGTCCCTAAGGGAATCATGTCAATTGGCATTTTAAAAATTAATTCAGTGACCTACAATAATATGAGTTTCTTATGCATAATATTTGTCAGTAGGCAGTGTGGGACGTTCTGAATTCCTTTAGAGAGCCAAAGCTTTATAAAGGCAAAGAAAAATATTCTTGAACTGCCTCTTCTAACTTGGTAAGTGTCTTCTGGTGAATGATTGTAATATAGGAACAAAGAAAAACCGAATACATGAAAGGGATATGCATGCAGTGTGGCTAATACTTAAAAAGAAGAGAAAATAGAATAAAATGTTTTGGCAGTATATGCCCAGCCAGCTACATTATTCACCTCGTGAGACATTCAGAGCTTGTGAAAATTTTGCAAACGTGAAAACTCTAGCATGGCAGGTCTTATATGTGCTTGCACAGATCCTTTTTAGTCACTATAAAGAAAATTTGCAAACATAAGCAGGACTTTGGGGCACAAGGCTTAATAGTTTACATCTGAACTATATATTTAAAATGACGTACCTATAGAAGAAAACTGCAAGTGATTATTATTCCATGAAAGGATAATACAGTATATATTGTAAAAATTCCTATTTTTTCATGGAATCTGAGACAGCAAACAGTTCAGAAAGTGCTTTGCATGCAATTAATTGCCATCTGTCCTTCAAGGATAGTTTCCATTTCCAAATAGTACTAAAAATATTTGAAATAGTGAGCAGGAATTATTTTAAATTTCTACAGAGCATTTATTAAATCTCCATAGTTATCACTGTATAAATATTGCATTTTCTTCCTCAAGCAGGTACCTACAAAACTTCCCCACTCAAATACTATTCTTCATGTTTTTCCAGACTATAGTAAATTTTTAAAACTGGAAGCCTTTGCCACTGCACAACATATCTCTGCATAACACCAATAATCATTTTGTCTAATAAATAATATCTGACTGATAATCTCAAAGTTAACATTCTCAGTAACATGAAAATATTTTAATACATAATCAAATACAGCACAATGGCCACTATCACAAAACAAAGAATTTAAAAATAAATCTAATAACATAGTAAGACAAAAATAATACAAACAGATTAATCTGCTACAAAGGATTAGTTTGTGGGGAGTTTCCTGGTTTGTTTTGATTTGGTTTGCTTTTGGTTTTCATTTTTAGGGGTTTTTAAACCAGGTCAGGTTCTGGTTGTAGTGTTTGTTTCACTCATGGAGAGTTGCACTCTATCAGCCATAGTCACAATTCCAGCAGAGTTACTGTCACATTCTCTGTAAGTGACATCAGTGTAAGCATCTTCAGAAATAAGTACTAACATTTCTTGTGCAAATGGGCAAGAAAGTTAGGATCTCCCTACATCACAGACACTCAAATATAGGCCTTGAACTTCAATAACACTTGCTCTTTTAATTTTTTTTTTTTTTTTTTCTCCTCAGTGCAACGTAATACAAAACTGGAACTCACACAAGACTTCATCACTGGAGATACTCAAAATGCCTGTTTAAGTGCCCTCACAACCTGATCTAACATTAGCTCCACTTTAGGCATGTGTTTGGGCTACAAAGTTGTAAGCCTATAAATTCACAGTAAGGAACTGAACTACTTTATGATTATCAGAGAAATTAGGAAGATAGACACCTAAGGCAGAGAGAGGGAATAACAGCAGTGCAGGAACTAAAGGCCACCAACAAGCTGAAATTAGTCTTACACTGATGGACGGTAAGAAGAAAATCAAGTAAGTATCTGACATCTGTAGGAGAAAAGCTGGAATCCACATTAAGTAAAAAATAAATTTCACTAATAACTACATTTTTATTTTTGCTGAACTTGCACCTACTGATGAAAGCCAGTTTAGAGAGCAAGATTGAAAGTGCAAGTTCTGAATGGAAATTGCAATAATGTTGGGAAAAAAAAGGAGACACTTTTGAAAGACTGCAAATGAAACTCAAAGAGAGTGAAATAATTCCTTGAAGAATCTTTTATTAATTTTAAACTAATGAGTCAGACCTCTAATTAAGGCAGCTGGCAGATTTCATTATAGCAGATAGATACTAGCTCAGTTCAGTCATCCAAAGCTGCAGGTGGAGGGCAAGACACAAGTAACTAACAAAAGAGATTACTTCACACTTGGAAAAGAGTGGTATGTGATATGGAAGGCTGCAGAAATCCCTCAGGACAAAAATAAAATGCCCAAAAGAAAAAGAAGGGGGGGCGGGAAACCAACCAACCAACCAACCAACCATATACTTACTTTGGGGAGAGAATAAAATAAAAAAATAAAGAATACAAAGTAAAAACTTATGAAAACCCTCACAAGAGAAATACTGCTAGAAATAGTATGAGCATATGGGGTGTAGGGCAATGCACAGTATTTGCTAAACAACATACAACTGCAGGCAATGCAGCCAAGACCTGCCAACTCAGAGTAAAAAGAAAAAAGTCACACCTGCCAAGCAGATGGATGTACAGCGCATTCAAAAAGCAGCAGACATAGCACTGCAAGCCTGCTTAGAGGTCACACTTATAAAATACAACCTAGAAAGTGGCACTTCTTCAAAACAAGAAAGCTTTGTGAATTCAGAGTTGAATTTAGACTATCTTAGATAAATGTCATTCCTGGAAAATGCTTTAAAAATTCTTAGACTCAAAGTTTGATATAGAAGACAACTAAAATTGAGAGCTTAGAGTAAACATGCAGGTTTTAGATGACTCCAAACTAAGGTGGCAAAACAAGAACTAGACAAGCTTTTTCTTTTCTTTTATAACTGTAATGATCAATAGCAATGTAGTCTTTTAGAAATTTTAAAGTTTTAAATCTTATTCAATAAAAATACAGAAAAATATAGAAGCAGTAAACTATATTGAAATATCAAGAATCTAACGACCTTTTATTTCTAAAATATGTTTTCTCAAAAATACTATTATACCCTCTACTACTTCCAGCTCAGTAAGGGTAAATTTGAATTAATTGTATCAAGATAAGCTGAATGCTATGAGAAGAGCTTCAGAAAAATTCTGTCTTTTCTTTTCAGAAGAGTAATGTAAGTATTTTAATCGGTGCATAGAATGCAAGTACGAGTAGAAACCGCGACCTCCTCTTCCGCTGTCCATCGCACCCAAGCCGGGCCAGGCTGGCCCGATGCACGCTCTTGCTCTGGAGAACACGAGAGCTGAGCAAGGCCTGAGCAATGAGCCACAAGAGCTGCACACACACAGCCCCTCCCTGGAGATCAGGCTCTCAGGTTAGCGCACGCAGCAGCCAAGGTACAAGGACCAAGGCTTTAGAAAAGAAACCAGTAAAGACAAGAGGAACTTCAAGTGCCAGAGACCAAACTATCTCCCCATAGAAACAAAACACTGCCTAGGAAAAAGCAGAGAACTGGAATAATTTTAAAAGCTATAATGAAGGAATTTCTCAGAAGCCTAAGTTATGGAACATGTTTTCTAGCATTTGCTAGAAAAACAATCTGTAATTATGGCCACTGCTTCTTTTGCTTCAGATTTAATATGTGATTTCAGCCATATGTGTGAACAACAACAAACTAATTAAATAAAGACCTCATCTGGAAAATAAAAACTAGATGGATGAGTTTTTTCTAGTAGACAGCAACAGATCTTTGACAAAAAATCAGACTCCAATTGGGAAATAATATTTAAAAAAAAAAAAACTTTTCCTTTATCCTCAGGAAGGATACAGATTATTCATGTCAACTGAAAAAGTTTATAGTAAAGGGAAAATGCGGGCTGAAATCCTCCAGGATAAATGTCTCTCTGATGAGAAATAATACTAGTTCATTCAACTTTACACAGCACATTCTTCACTGCAGAAACAAGGCAGAGAAAGAAGAGACAAAAAAAGAGGGGAAAAGAGTATATAGGGAGAGAGGGGGAAAATGTTTTTTTAAATTCTGAAGCAGGATGCAGTTCCAAATATTGAGTTGAAATAACACAACTAAGTTTTCCTTATTCTGTCAACGGAGGTAATTTCTTTTCTCCTTCACTTGTTATATCACTATCATGAAAACAGCAGCTGATTTTCACAGGATGGAAGTGAAATTAAGCAGACTTACTTGGCAACTTAATTGCTGATCAGAAGACCGCTTCAGTTAATAAAAGATTTTGCTCTGCAATTCAGTGAATCAGCCTCATTCTAAATTCCACAGACACATGCTGATACACAGCTGATAAGCAATCACTCCTTAATTTTTTTTTCTATAAAGCAGTTTTTGTTATGGTACGTATGAGCAGATGAGACCCCTAATTCATGCAATATTCACCTTGGTACTTAATACAAGTTAAAAACAAGCTAAAATTACATTCTGTTAGTATGCATATAGTATGTATATGTTAATTATATTGTCAGAAAAAAGATGTAGCCAAAGCAGCCAAAGATTTGTTGGCAGAAATGTTTTTGTCAACCAAAATTCGAATGGTAGAAAAATTATAAATACTGCTTTCCATTCAGAAGGTATTTTTAGAGATTTTTATGCAAATGTATAATTATAAAAATGTTTTCATATCTACAAGCAATATTTAGAATACATATTTGCTTCATATAGAGACTCGTTTACATTTTTTATATTTTAAACTGAGTCTTATTTAGCAGGAAATCAATTACTGCCCTTAATTCCATCTGAGTATGACTGATCTGCCCAGAAAGCAATAGATCAACTAAAATTTATGGCTCAATATGGATAACAGCCCACAGCTAAAAATTTGCAGCTCTCTATAACCAAGCACATTAAGCAGTCCTCTGGGGTAACGTATAAGCAGAAGTAACTCACATAATTCAGCACACACTACGGGAAGAAGTCTTTCAACCACGTCTGTTCACCTTTTTTGGTCCAATCCATTTTGAAAAGAAGCTGTGCATATTGTCAACATAATGAATGAAATCTCAAGACTCCTCATAAATTCTAAATGTCCTAAGGGTTCGTTTCTTCACCAGCATGTGAAATCTGAGTACTTACTCTAAGTATGCTTAAACTGAGCTGGGGGGTGGGGGGATGGGGGCTGGGGGTTGTGTTTAAATTAAATTAAGTATTTTGATGAATGTGCCCTTTTATTGTCTACATCAACATTCTATAAAATGCATGAAAGTGAAAACATTCAGCAATATTATAGCTGTGTTTTCTTAGGTTAGCCTTATTTTACTCTGTAATCCCCTCAATCTTCACTGGTTTTCATTGCAGTAGCAGTTCTTCCCATACGCCTTCCATTATGCCTTAGAGATACTATTATTTATTTTAGTATGAAGAACACTATAAAAAGAAAGTATTTATAAAATGTACCATGAAATTCCTTAAGGAAAAGGTTTTTATATCATTCTAAGAAAATAATCTCTGAATTCTAGTAATAAAGAAAGAACATCACTTCATAGTAAATACAGGATAAGAATTGTGCATGTCATCTATCAAATGTAGTAACACCAAACATATTTTAATCTTTGTAAAGCAAATGTTCCCTAGAATAATCCTTTCAAAGAAGGAGGCTTTGCTTGGTTATTTTTACAACTGAACTAGAAAGCAATGAAGTGAGTACATCAGTGTTGGCCAGTTGGGTATATTTAGCATAACAAAATCTTTGTTCCTCTTTTTCAGCAGCCTTAAATATTGTCATGACACCCTTTTTTCAGTAAAAAGAAAATATTTGAGAGGCTGAGAATTTCTAAAGTTAGACCAGTATCTGTAAAAAGGAAATCCACTGTGCAATAAAAAATACAAAACCAGATTTACTTAACTTTAAAAACTGCCATTTTCTTCAATATTGATTTTCTTCTTGGTATTCTCCCAGAACCATTACTGCTTCCACTAAATTTAACAGACATCAGAAAGGTATCACAGCAGCATTTTTTAAAATAACAAATAAAAGTATTAGATTATGAATCATTAGTATGAGAAATATTTTTAAAAAAAAAGAGTACAGGTGCAGAGTTCTTTGATTTTGGTTTTTGTTCTGTCATTTGGGAAAAATACTTTGTGAAGATTTCACAGTAAACTTTGATGTTTTATAGCAGAATTTGAAATTATCATGAAAAAACCCCTACATCTAGCCAATACATGTGACTACAGGCACATTTCTTACTATAATATAGCAATGAAGTTTAATTTTGAAATTACATGAACCTTTCTCCTCCTTTCTTATATTGCAACAATTTCACAATCCAAGTGAATTTCACAGATACAAGTTAGCAATATTAAAAACATGGCAGAAGTAAAGTAACTAAAAGTGAAATAAACATAAGTCATTTTAAGAGCACCATAATTAAATAACCATGAATATAAAGAAAAAATTATCACGGCATTCATTTTCCGATTCCAGAAATACTTCTTCATGTGCATCTTGATATCACTAAGATACAATTAATACTAGCTTGAAGCTAATAATATAAACAATGGAAGATACAATGTTAATGTCAGGATTCAACACCTGGTCTATGGATACGTTCCTACAATACATAAAGTAGTGAAATTGAGATAATCTTTGAGTATTTCTCTTTTTTTTTTTACAATATTGATGCAAAGGAAGGTGAAATATGAGCAAGAAATACACAGTTTTCACATAAATGACAATTTCTTATTTTTGAGAAAAGTCAATATTAAGAGATTCTTCAATTCTAAACAATGCTCTGGAGACAGTGTTAAGACTCTCATCCAACCCATCCTGAATTTTACAGAAAGAGCTACTGAGAGTTGCAATAGTGGCACAATTTTCAGCTAAATCTGAAACTAAAATTTGAAATTAGTAATCAGATGCATGGATTTGTGACATTCCCTGGATGAAGAACAAAAAATACCTGATAATTTTTTGCAGTTTGTTGCCACAGGAAGTTTAAAGGAAGTAACATTTAGCAGTTTATGGATCAACTGTCCCTGAATTTGTTTAAAAAGATGCTGTACAAATTCAGGTACTATTTAATGGAAAGAAACATATCCAATGTCTCTCAATGGTGAGGAACTACATAGGAAAGGGCACACAGGTAGGGAAACCAACTGACAATTCACACCTTGTTTTCGCCAGTTCTGAAAAGAGATGCTGAAGTAAATGTTTTCTTTGTCAGAATTACAGTTAGTAGCCTTATATTTACAGAGTCACAGACTATTCTGAGTTGGAAGGGACCCACAATGATCATCAAGTCTGACTCTTAAGTGAGTGGCCCATACAGGGATCAAACCAACAAACTTGGTGTTTTCACCATCGTACTTTATCCAACTGAACCAATCACAATGGTCTTGCACTTCTGCCACATCCCAGTTTTTGACTGTATAACTTCGGCAATTGCAATGCTAAAACCTTCATTTATAAATCTGTGGTTTAAGAGCTCTTCCAGCTACTCTTCCACCAGAGCCCCCAACAAGGGATTTCATATCAAGATTTACTTTGGCTTGCAAAAAGTTGAGGCTAACTTTCTTGTATTTGTTCCTAGTTGAAAGTACTGCTCCTTTTAAACCTTCTGTGCTGAGGAAGAATTTAAATTATTTTGTTTTAAAAGTGTTATTAATTTTTACTTTAATTTTATAATCTCATTCTAGTGTGAAATAAAATAAAACACAGCCTTTTTGCTACATGACAAATGTTAGTTCTTGGTAATGCTGCTTTTTCAAGTAAAATTTCTGTCAGGAATTTTTAAGATGCATACATCATAATGTCCTTAAAACCATTTATGTTATTTAATAGCACAAGCCCTCCTGTAACACAGGCATGTCCATAAATTTATATCAGTACTTTAATGAAATTTTTTTCAACTTTCTTGCATTGATTTGCATGCAATTTATAACTCCTTACACTCACTTCGCAGGACTATACTGCATTTTCCAAAAGCCTACCATATTTAAATGCCCCAAAAGATTCATCTTAAAAATCCCAGGGATTATTATTGCCTGTTATTTTCAGTAAAGTTTAGAAAGTAGGCAATAATAATAATAATACAATGCTTAGTAGCTTTACAACCAGGTTGATCATTAATGGGGACAGGTAACCTGAGAAAGACACAGGAAGAAACCAGGAAAGAAGAAGAAATTAAAAGGCATTATCTGCTCTGACAGATAAGATAACTGATTATCCTCATAGCCTCACTTACTTCTGATACTGTTCCATACCCCATACTAAATTTAAGTATAAATCAGGGAACTAAGGGTCAGGAGTTCCCAGTATAGTCAATATCAATGGAGCTTAGATTTTGTTGCCCCACTTCTAATGTGTTTATCTGAGTTAGAGCTGAATTGCTGTGTCATACACTCCCAGTGTTAATACAGTAAACCATTAGCTTAAGATGAATTTTAAGGTTGGACAGTGGCTGAAGCCCCTATAACACAACACTGTCCACTGTTTCAAAGTGCAAGAGTCTATTTAAGTAATTAGCTAAACATGTGTGTATTTAAATGAAAATATTGCTTTTAATTCTTCATTTTTGTGAGAGCTTCAGCATTCTCTTTCAAACCCTCATCATAAAATACTGCCTGAAAATCCTCTTAGATCAATGCAGTGAGAATCTAATTAAATCAAGTTACTGAACTGTGTCCATAAACAGTGGTTTTAATTCTGTCAACTTAGTATCACTAATGCCATCCATAAATTTTGTCACATTTACAAAGAAACCATGAAAAAGTCACAGTTTCACTACATAATAAGTTATGCTCTGTTGTGTGACTTTAATAGGCTCTGTTAGGATAACAGCAGCCAGCCAATTTAAAATGTTCAGGCTTCATTTTGTCAGCATCTGTGATCCAAGGGGTCATCCATTAAATTATGACCTTATTTCTTCTGTGTGGTTTAACAGACAGAGAGGAAGGAAGGGAGAAAAGAAAAAATATTGTAAACATGTATGGAAGCTCCCCAATATTATTTAGTCATCTGCATGTATAGCTCATTAACAGATGCTTCATCTCAACAGGATGAAAATTTCACTGTAAAACTGAAGACTCTTATTGGTCAGCAATCAGTTTCCCAAAAGGAGTGTCCAAATAGGTACAGGGAAAAGTAGGAAGTGTCACCCTGAAATTTAAGGTATACCTTAACATGGAAAACACCTTTTTCTGAGCAGTAGTAAATTGCACATACGTAATCCTTAAAACTGGATGGTGAAACATACTCAAATAATTTAATTATTCTTTGATCACCTAGTTTAGGGACAGAAGTGGAAAATTTATATAGAAATATGTTTTTATTCTAATTAAATTGCATGTCATTTATTTGGACCCTCATTTAATATAAAATGTCTAAGGATAATTGATAAAAACTCATTTCTGTAAGTGCTCGTTTTTCTCCACTGACTAGAGAGAAAATCTGGTGAGTAGGCTTGATTTATGATATCCAACTATTAAAACAATAGAGATAATTGGAGTAAGTTTAATGCAGAAACCCCCCTTGAGGCGAAAAAGAAATCTATGTAGAGTTTCTTGAATAATGATGCTTTTGTCCAAAATCAGCATCCCTAGGCATGACAGGATATAAATAAGAATAAAATATTAAGTTAGAGGCTTCATCCTTAAGCCTTCATTAGAGAATTCTGAAATACAAACAAGACATAAGATGCTATGAAGGAAGGAAATAGGCTTGCTCACTGCCCAAACTTTAATAGACTAACAAGTCTGTTGTAATCTGTTTAAGTCTGCAGTGATAAAGCAAAACAAAAAAATAAGAAGTAAAATAAACATGTCACAATCTTCTCTTTAGAATTGCTACTGAATAGAGACATTCTACCAAAGTGCAGTTAGGATCAACAAAAGAAAAGAACAGTGCCGATCATATAATTTTTCCTTCATCACAGGCCTGTTCTCAGCTTCCTTGTTTTCTCTCTGATATCTCTGAATGTATTTATTACGACTGGTTAAAGAGGCATGATTGACATCCCAAGATGTACACACTCATATGAAGTGGGAGATGCAAAGCAGTTAATTTTTCAGTAGCACATTATTTATGGCTTGGGCATGACATCAGATACAATTTATGCATCAAAACTGGAGACAAACCTAAACATATTTCTTTAGCATATAACCTCCATATAAATCCCAGTTACATTGTATGAAGTGGTAAAAATTCCCTTCAGCTTATTAGCATGAACCTGAATATAACAATCCAAAACCAGCAAGAAAACAACTTCAGGAAGAGATCTTATTGCCACGCAATGTGTTGGGTTGAAGGAGACCTTGAAAAGTCATGTAGTCCAACCCTTCTAACATGGGCAGGAATACACAGGTCAGAATGATGTGTGTGTATGTATATATATATATATATATGTGTGTATATATATATATATATATATATATATATATATTTAACAGGTCCTAAATAGAACAAAAATGTACATGCATATATCTTTTACATTAAAATGTTGGATTATCCTTATATCTAACTAGAGGATTATGATTCTAGGGACAGGAGATTCAGCTGCTGCATACACACTCCATGCAAACTGATGAACATGTATTTTGTTTTCAAATACAATTGTGTGTCACTCTAGAATCTAAAACATTTATATAGACCATAAATGCATCCATAAACTAATATACTAAAAGAATGTAAATACAATATTATATCAATGGGTTTTTAATAAGGTGTAAAATACATCCATTTAAAATTTTCCCTTTTGCTTTTTTATACATCTTCTGATTTTCTGAACTGTTTTAAAATATGTATCGGATTTGGATCCTAAGAAGAAAAAAATTGACAATATATTCTGGACTTGTAAGAGCAAAACAGGGATTACAGTCTCTATTCTCACAGGCAATATGAACCTCATTCGCTCTAAGGAATTACAACAAGGATTCCAAATCCTTTCAGATTCTGGGCTCTCAGCAGCACCAATCATTGTTTTTGTTACAAGTCGCTGGGGCAAAGGAAAAATTACTGATTTTCATAAAGAACATAGACATTTATAAACTTTTGCAGGGTGTGTGAGTAATACCCTGCAGTCATTCTGCTACTGCATGCCAACAGTTTGAAAATCTGACCTCTGTGCATCCATAAATAATACTTCCCAAATCAATCATGTAATCTGAAATTGTTCTACAAGTATTACATGCACATTAAATTCTTATGCAAGGCTCTTTGTCTACCAGAGATACTTCAAAAAAAACCCACTATAATCTCACCAATTCATATTTGTTGAAATTTTTGCTATTACAGTTCTCAGATTCTGAGTGTGGTTTATTTTCTTCTTAAGTCAAAGATCATTTTGAGTATCAGCTATTCATACAAGTCTATGTTAGTTCACCCTTTGTACTTGGATCAAATTTCCATAGCAATCTCCAAAATCAGTTTATTCATATGGGAGACCAATCAGGACTATATGAATACAGCAATCATAATCCCATTGTGTTCAAAAGGGTTCTTCATGAGATAACATTAAATATTGTACAATTCATGTAGATGAAGCTCACGATAACAGCAGTATTGATGTGTTTTATTTGTTCACTTTATCAACTGCAAGTATGAGACAAAAAGCAAAACAGTAAAATAATAAAACCTTTACTCAGCCCATTCCAGTATCAGTCATATTACTATTAATATATCATAAAGCAGGAGTATAACTAGTAGATTAGATATACCAGGATTAATTACTTCTAGCCTGAAGTAATGCTCTGTGCTAATAAAAGAAAATGCTCTGTTCATGATCTCTGTATACCAGGAGCTGACAGGTTTGCCAGCCCTGCTGGTACCACCTAGAGAATGTACTTGTTGCTGCCATGTCATATCTCATGAGCTTCAGTGAATAGTATATACAGCTGCACACAGGAATTGAAACAAGCCACACAGAAGAGCTAAATGTAGTTGCTAGCAGAAATTTCTAGAATAGCCCAGGAGGGCTTTTACAAATCAGGACATGAAGAGCCCCTTCAAATCTAAATTTCCCTTGGTGGTTAACTGCTGCTGCATTAGCAAATCTTGTGAACTGGAAAACCTTGCTGAGCTGTCTCACATATACACCGTTGAAAAGTGAAACACAACTGTTAAGAGTCTTTGCAAGCTCTACATATTTTCAAATGCATAAATTCAATCACACATATATTAGAGAGTTATATTATGCTTTACCTGTTCACCAACCACAGGTAATAGCTGATTAAAATATACATAAAGAACATGTACAAAAAAAACTTTTAAGTGTTTTAAAGGAGAAAAGTGTAATTTAGAATTGGCTGAAAAAATGGGCACAGATTTACAAGAGTGGGAGACAATAGCTGCAAAGCTGCAGACTTACAGACTTCCTGCAATACCTAAATAAACCCCAATGCACTTTATGCTTTCACAAGCTCTGTAGTCTTTTCAACACCACAAATGGCCATAGGATTACAAAAGAGAACTGAAAAAAGAGAATAAAATTGGAAGGCCAGATACTCAAAACTCTCCCAAAGATAATCATGAAGATAATTTCTCAAAAAGGACAGGCAAAGAGAGAAATAAAGAGGAGGAAATATTCTACATGAACATGCTTACTTGTTTCAATTATAAAAACCAAGAAGAATCTAGAAAAAGTTTTAGATATTAAGATGCACTTTTTTTCTGCTAAGTTTGGGCTCAGACTTTTTAAGGCCTTTATTTTGCTAAGTCAATTTTAACTTAATGTTAGTTAATGTATACTCACATCATAAATTTCTCCCAGTAAGGAAAGACTCCAATATTGCACTTTCCCACCGCTAACAGTTTTAAAATCTGTCTCTAGGTATCATCCAATAACATAAGGGTCTTAGAAGGTTACAAGAGGCCAATGAAAGATTGTTCCTTAAATTTCCTGGCATTGCAAGGTATTTAAAAGATGTTGTAATAAATATATGTCAAGTATACCAACATTCTCCTTCAGTTATCAAAGGTGTGCACGCGGTCCTTATGAAGTAGTAGTAGTAGTATTTACCTGGAACAATTAATATTCTTCAGAAGTTTTACAACATCACCACTCACAGTGAGGAAAATGTAGTTAACAGCAAAGTCTATGGAAGCTATTTCTATTTTAATCAGAAATGTGACACCATCTCATCATAAACTGCGTGGAACAATGAATTTAAATCTCTAATTCTGTCTCATGGATTCAGGGAAGCTATATCAATTAAGGATACAGAAAATATTTTGTAATCAGGTTTTCCCTGGTAATGTTAAATAGGTACGCCTTTGAACTCAAGTAAAGTGCAAACTAAAACAAACTTTCTGTGGAAAAAAATACTATTGTCAGCGTCCTCTAGGACTGAAGAATACGAATACACTGCACGATCATGCATTTAAAAATTTTCCAGCAGTATTTCTTTACTAAGGTCAAACTCAGCACCCGTTTAAAAATAGCCTGTTCTGAGGGCGAAGGGGATCTTATGCAGACGCAAACATCACAGCAGGCCTTCTGGGTGTACAGGATGCTATTATCCTTTGCTTGCTGACAATATACTTTCCTTTATATGGCAAGACCACACTTCTGTCATTACAGATTGCCCTAGTTCTGGAAACATCAAAGTTACTGTTCTGAGAATGCCACTAATTTATCCCTTAAAGCAAACATGTAAAACAACACATAATGCAAGAAATATGGTCACTAGCTATCTCTTTTTTGCCTTAAGATATACACTATTAATTACTGAAACCTTAAATGGCATTATGCTATGGATGATGAGTTTATGAGAACAATAATTTTAAGTTTTTACTACTACCTTTTCCCTTCTCTAGTCCAAAATTTTGCTAATATACTAATATTTTACATTTCACAAAGGTAGCAATAAAAAAGATACCTAAAATAGCAGGAAAAATCAGTGCTGAGTGGCAAGAGAACAGTCTGGCTAGAGTGTTCTGCTCCATACTGACAGAAGACACGGGTCAAGTTCAAATCAATTTAAGTTCTATTTATGAAATAAATGAAAAAGATTTTTGTCGATTCTTCCTACATAAAATCATTAAATTACAGACATGACATGAAAATTTGTAGGTAACCCCTGTCTTTGCTTCCAGTGTTCTATCACATTAATTTTTTTGCCTTCATTTTAGTTGCCTTTTATATTTTATTCCTGACACATTTTTCTCTGGTTTTCAGTCCTTTATGAATGAACCTAGTCAGACTTCATTGAAAATCTAACAAGTGAGCAGACAACTGCTTGGATTCTTGTGTACTTTAGAAGGCTCCACTTCTCCCTTGGAAACCACTGTCCTCATATATTGGCAAAGCATTTTTCTTTACTGTAATATGTTAAACATGTCCCAATCTTCAGAAGTTTGTTTGCAGACTGCCACCCACCCCACTGACTGTTGCACCACACACATCTGCCTGAACCCGCTCATTGTTTCTCCTTCAGAGAATTTACAATCTAGTTCTAAAACCTAATTGCAATCTTAACACTCTCTGTATGTTCAGCTATTAACAAAACAGGTTTTCAATGCATGGCTGGGTCTCTTGGAAGCAGTTAAAAGAAAAACATCGCAACCACATATACAGAACAACAGGATTTTAGAAACTCCACTTCCATGCTATAAAACAAATTAAAAACATCATAATGCTTATTGTAAACATTAATTAGTAATGTTAACCTTGATAGTGTACAGCTATTATGCCTCACATTTTAGACGTTCCATTGCTGAAATTCCATTTGAGGAAAACAAACAGAAGAATTCAGGCTGGTAAGTACCTCTGGAAGTTATCTACTTCAGTTCATGGCCAAAACAGATGCAACAAGAAAGGCAGATGAGTATGCTTGGGTTTTTGCTAGTCCATTTTCAATTAAGGCTGGAGGTTTCATAGCCTCTCTGGCTAATGACTTGGCAATTCCAATTCTGCTCCTTTTTTTTCCCATGTGTAGAGTCAGAATGCCCCTTGCTGCAACTGTGGCCTCTGTCTCATCTTTCTGCTGTGCGTCTCTGAGAAGGACTTTTCTCTGTAGCTAATCATCAGATAGACAGTTGACAATAACAATGAAGTCCCAAATACAAATACAAATATGTACACATGTTCTTAAAGCTAAATATTGTTCAATTGCACTTTTCAGGAACAGTTGATTGTGCATAAAAAACTAATGTTACTTTCATCAATATAATTTCCCTAGGAAATACAGTGATTATAAGGTTAATTATAATTTTAAACCTGATAATTTGCCATTCCCTTGTTTTTGCCTTTGCTAATAGGTTGAAAAAACAGAAAACAAGGCCAAGACTGCTTATTACATGCAAAAATATTCATGTCCACAATATACTCAGCACAGGTCAAGACCCATGGTTTTTCTTCCAACTCCACCAATTAGATTGGAAATAAATATTTTTCATGTGTAAGCAAAATTCACTTTGTCAGCATATGTATAGTTAATTGAAAGATTCCTAGAAGAAACACCCTGTAGTTAATATTTATGGTTGCTCATAATACAACTGACTAAAATGGCCTAGGGGAAGTTATTACTGAAAGATAAAAGTCAGCCGTGGCAATATCTAATCTATAATTCGTCCAAGAACACAATGTTTGAAATATCCTGTAAAATAAAATACCACCTCAGTATTTCCCAAATCGTACACAAAATGAAAGCAGGCTAAATAAAAAAAAAAATAATAATAAATATATATATATATATATTTATATTCAGGTGTCTTTTTGCATACAAAGAACCAATTTCACCTGGTTAACTGCTTTAACTGCTTACATCCAGAACTTAAAATATAAATAATCATATGAATAATCAGGCTTCATCTCACAAGAAAAATTACTGCAGGATTCAAGAACTGCTGAATCATACTGTAACATCCTACATATATCTCTCTGTTAGAGCTTTCATACTACTGCAGGTAGCAAAACTTTGCACTGGAATATGAAAACCTTGATGCCAAGGAACTGGATCTCCTTAAAAGATAATTGTTTCATATGGAAAAGAAATAGGAAGATGATTTCCAGACTTATTTTACAAAAAACAAACAAAAAATCATTACTCCAGTTCCACATAAGTATAGAACAACTTCTTCATAATAGGTGATACAGCATCTTTAGGTCCAAAATGTGTAATATTCACAATTTAAGTAAAGCAATATGAAAGGTAAACACTTAAAATAGTGAGTTTATCTTAAACTGAATCTAGTATTTCATGAATTCAGCACTCAGCATTTCATAAGTGCAGTGGAACCTAACATTAAGTACTTTGATTTGTTATCATCTCTAGGAATCACAGTCAGAACATTGGGTTCACTTTTAAGGGAAGGAAATTACTTTCAACAAAGTATCACTTTAACAATCTAAAGTGTTAAGATATCTGATCAGCAGATTAAACAGAGTATGTATTCAGAGCATATATTTAAAAATTATGGTCCATCTATATTTATGATAATCAAAAATACACTTACACTCTAAAGCACAAGAATAATCATATGAATACCAATTAATTTTTTTTATCCTATATCGTCACAGATTTTCAGTCTGAATTTACATAAGGAGGTGTCTAATCTGAGTACCTGACAGAGAATGAGCACTGGAATTTCTCGTTAGTTGCTGAAACAATTATATTGCCTGCCACTTTCAGCAATGAGATTGTGTAGCTTATTTCACTGACTTGTAAAACCTTTCCTAGTTCCAAGTACCTAGAAGCAATACCAGTCATAAATAGCAAGTAATTACTTCTCAGCAGTTGGAAATATACTGAGAAAAAAAACATACCAAACATTTTCCTGTAAGAGTTGTCAAAGGTTCAAGAGTTTCTTAAGATTCAAGGAAAAAACATTCAGGAAACATATACTGTCACCTTACTGTACATACATGGCAGCAGATCCTGCTACAGCAAAGCACATTCCTAGTATCTAAATTATATTTCAAAAGGTAAAAGTGACATTTTTCTAAACCAAGGCAGGCTTCATGCTCCTTTTGCTCAGCATGACCTTCACAGGGCAGTCAGCCATCTTACTGTAAGGCAGAGTTACATGATCAGAGACAGCTTTTCAGCCAATCAAATCACCGCTGCAACTTCTGCAACGTTCCAAGCTGCTGTCCACTTAGACCCAGGACCTCCAACATACTGTGACTGCCCATCCTCAAGAAGAGTATAAAAAACTATTCTATGCTGTTCCATCTCTTTTAAATTTCTATTGAAAAGGTAAAAATTATGTCACTTGGTAAAATAGGTTTTCCCCTCTTCTTCATTTGCCTGATCACTAAAAAGTGAAGTAAAAAATAACTAAATTGAATTATTAAATCAGTTAATTTTTGAGATTGAAAATTACTGTTAACTCTCCTCCAACAGCAGAACATAGGGTCTCCTTATGCATCAATTAGCTGCTAACACCACATCATCCTACAATTTGAAGATCACAACATAAACAGTTTTTCTCACACCTTTCTAACTTTCCAAAAATCAAATATATGTATATATTTGTGTAACTTCAAATTAACTTGTTTTTATTATTTACATCCTGTTCCAGCTGAGTTGCAACACTACGATAACTCACAGTTATTCCAGTGTAAATACACATAAGTCAATATACTTATCAGTATATACAGTACCAATTCAGTAGCATCAAAATTAAAGCTGTTCTATACTGGATAATCTACAGATCTGTATTTTTAAGTATTTTGCTTCTGAGGTGGGCAAGACTGTAATCTCCCTCTACTTTCACTACAATGGTTCTTAAAGAAATTTTATGCTACATACCTCAGAAGTAAATTCAACTAAATCCTAAAGACTGTGCATCTGACTTTAATTATTTTTGTCAAGTCTCTCAATGCTGCATTTTAAACAAAACACCAAGACTATACTATATGCAGGAATACCAAAAACAAACAAACAAACCAAACCCAAAGCCTAGAACAACTGGGTAACCAATGAAGTGGATTTAGTAAACTTCCAATATTACTCTAATAAATGTTCAGATGTTCAGAAAGCAACAATTTGTTTCTTAATTCAACAGCAAGGTACTTAATTCAACAGCAAGGCAAATAAAATAAAAATCAACCAGAATACGAAGTTCTGACAGCACGACATACAACACTACAGTAGTCTTCCCAATCAATCAATGAATCAATCAACACCTCTTTCACAAACAGCAAAGGCCATCTGACTTTCCCATCATTACCTTTTTAAAAATAAATATAGCTGGTTTTAAATCTCCAACTTGAAATTTCACCACTAAACAATCTGCAAGCTATAACATTCATTTTTGTGACTTTTTGACCTAAAGACTCTTTCCAGCAGTGGTTATTGCAATTAAATCTTGTCAACTTCCTAGTCATATCCATAGACTTTAAATGTAACAACCACAACTTTAACTGCAACAGCTTCTTTCCTCCACAACTGTTCAGTTTCCACAGCAATGCAATACCTTCCTACTAAACCCCTTCCGAGCACCTCATATTAAAACCAAGGATCATGTACACTATCTGGAAAGTTTCCTTAGAAAAAGGATTTCACTTTATAAACAGAAGATGCAAGACTTTCTTCCACCAACAGTATTATGTATTACTATATACACTTATATATAGTATGATACCCACACTAAGAATAGATCATAACACAGATAATAAAAATAGAACTATATATTTGGTTTTTATCAAGAATAGACATGAGAGGTTTTGGGTTTTTTTCACCAGCTGAAGGAACAGAATAGGAAAAGATTTTCTGAGGTCACTGAGGCACAGAAACTAAAGTGATTATTTAGCTTCTATGTCAGCACAACCTCCTTTGCGGTGTCCTACCTGTCAAAAGACAGATGACTTGGTACAGAGACCTAAGTACAAACAAAAATAGAACAAAAGCTGGAAGACTTAAGAAGGCCAAGCAGAGGTATTCATAAAAGGTTGTCCAATATTTTAGTCAGAAAGCTTTCCTAAATGTAATGCAAGAACCATTACATATCCATTCATATTATGTCTTCCAGAATTTAGTAGAAAATCTTTTCATAATTACAAGTAATTCAAACTCAAGGCAGTACCTTCAGTAAGTACCTTCTTACTGTAAATATCAAACTTTTTACTAAGTTAGTCTCACTAATGAAATTCCAATTAGTGATCTTCTATGAATAGCATATATTCAGTTTGCACCATTTGAGAACTCTTTTGTTTTCAGCTAAACAAGACTACATTCCTTCAAATATTGCATTATTTGTATTTGAATGTATGGGCTGAAACTTGTTGAACCATCACATAAAATCATCATTGCAATTATCTTTTCCAGTTCTCATTTCTGAACAAATGCCAGTGAAGGACACAGCTGCAGAAACAACCTCAAATGTAGTACTTTGATTATTCCTCCAGAATGATGATCTGCACTGGATTTTTCACAGATCAAGCTCATATAAATGCTTAGCAGTTTACCCAAAACAAAGGAGTTTACTGAAAGGTCTGAGATAATATTCCTCATAAGGATAATAAGGATAGGAGACGAAGTATGATTTGGGGGTTTTTTAATGTCAAGGAATTTTCTATGTAGAAAGTCGGGTTTGTATTTAAAGCAATTATGCTCCTACATGAGAACTCAAAAGAAGCTGACAAAATATACAACATTTATTTCCTTATTTTTATAGCTGACCTTTAAAAACATGTTTTTAAACATACTGCCCATTTAGCTTTTATAGTTCATATTTTAAAAGCATGTTACCATTCAGAATGTACAGAACAAACGGCATGTTTCTCTTTTTTATTTTCTAAGATTAATTTAGCATAGTTATTTTTATTTGACAAAAAAGAACACATTCTAAATTAGCAATGGAGGGACACCTGGCAACCTATCCAGCAAGTAGGCTCCTGCTCTCAGTCAAATGTTGGAGAAGGTGTTCTCTCTATTACAGACAGAGCACAACCTTTAAATTAACCTCTAATTTTTGACCTCAAGGTTAAAATTAGCGTCTGTGACTACAACCCTAACTTTTTATCATTTGAAAATCTAAACACCAACTTTTTTCTACATTAAGAAAGAAATTTTGGAATAAAAAGACAGTATGATTGTACAATCAGGACAGGAGGTTTTCCATAAAGGCAACCAAAATTAATTCTAGACCTAGAAACCACTCTTTGGCAACATTAATTAATAACAATGCCTGCATTTGTACACAGTAAAAAACAAATTACAGACAGGTAAAGTTGGCAAAAATATCCCTTAATCTGCAGCAGAAGAGCACTATCTCTCTAAGTACTGGGACGTGCAGCTGCAGTATATATTCCCAGGGAATTGCATGAGCTGTACAGCCCCCACTGTGGTGCATATGGCTCCAGCTACAATGCTGCTGGCACTCAAACTTTACAGAGTAAAACCAGCTGAGAGAACACTATGTATCTTATAACTTGTTCTTCAACATCTGATAAAGTTCTACACAACTGTTGAGATCTACCTCAGCTAAGCTCTTACAAAATAGATGCCTGTTTCAACAAAAAGGTTACTGGAAAACCAAAGTCTGCCTGGCAAAAACATGCACTCATCTTTGAAAGATGACCTCATGTGCTACACAACTATTTTTTTTCTCTTTGAAAACAAATAAACACGCTTCCAAAACTAAAAACATAAGGCACTTTTTTCTTTTTTTTTTTTTTTATCTATTTAAGAGATGGAAAGGTAGTATTCTAGAAAACAGAACAACAGAAATTACTTCACTTATTTAAAAATTATTGCTGTTTTGATTTTCAGTGTATTAAGTGCCAGTAATATAGCAGCACCTAAATAAAGCAGTCGAGCAAGTGATCATGTTAAGAACGATAACATTTTGCTTAGTTCTGAATCAACTTAAAATGGTGAGTTCAAAAGTGACAGCATGCAACACTGAGCTCTCCTGATTCTAGTATCAATAAAAATGAGTTCAAGCTAAAGGGAAAAAAATATTCTAAAGGCTAAGGTAAGACAAAACTATTTGTAAAATACTAAACTGTAATTTAAGATTTTTTTTTCTACCAATCTCCATTGGTTTTACCTGAGTCTAATTTAATATTTTTAAAGACTAATGCCATTCGATATATTTTGTCTAAAACAAGGTAAATGCACATGTGTGCATGCAGTGGCTAATTTGACAGCTGTGGTTGAGATGAGTGGTTCACCTACACCAGATACACAGACTGAGATGACAGAGACACATACATTCTTCATTCAGTACTTTTACTAGGTATAAACACCAGCAAGTACTTGAGTACTAGGGTGTTCATTTGCAACCAAAGTTATAAAATTATATGTGTGTGTATATATATGTATGTTTATCAAGAACTAGATTGGACAACAGAGGGAAAACTTTTTGGATATGCAAGCAGTATCAGAATCTTGACCACAGACCCACTGATTCTCTTCTGGGGCATCCAGGACTAACTCATCTCTTTGTTTTCTTCATACCATCAGACATACTATGTCATTCTGGATGGCTGCTGTTTCTACCACAATTCCTAAAGGGATTGTTGACATCCCAACTAGCAAAGTCCATTGTAAGTAGAGGGTCAACAGGCAAAACTTGGAGCAAAGAGATGAGTTTGAATGGCCCTGGTCATGCTGCCATGAAGGAATATTTTACTTCAGCTCTTGTTCTGCTAAAGACTGCCCTTCCACTGTTAACCTCTAAATTATCTTCTGCTGCAGCTTGGCAAAGAGGAGATAGTGGACAAATGTAAAGCAGCCAACAAGAATACAGAACAAGGGTTTACATATCCATTTGCCTATCTCAGTCACACCAACCTTTCTTAACTGAATTTCTTAGAGGAACAGTAAAAAAGCACCTGATGGGAGATCAGCATTCCCCTTCATGCCTTGCCTAAGGACTCTGAGGACCAGCAAGCAAAATTCATGCATATATCTAAGTTACAAAAATCATAGGTAAACAATCAAAATAAAAACAGATAGAAGTATTAACCCATTTACACAATAAAAGCATTGTATAGCAAAATTACGTCTCAAAAACTGAAAAGTACAAAATCACATCCAGATACTATATCCTGCAAGACTTTGCCACACAATTAAAAACTTAACAATACAATCAGGAAGCAGGCCAAAACTGCTTCTAACAAACCCATATCATGAGGTACTTAAAAGCTGTTACTGATAAATGTAAACACTAAAGGATATTTTATATTAAAACTATCCAATAGATTATTTTTATATTGTTCAACTCCCTTTGTATTGATCTTAAAGTGCTTTTAGAATACTGTGATCTGATTATCTAGGGGACTTCCCAAAGACTAAGAACGAATGAAGCTGCATGAAACAGCTTCCTCTATGTGGGTGTACATAAACTCCACCTAGATTACGGAAAAGTTCCCACACATACAAAAATCCCCACAGCATCTAAAATACTAGTTAACATGCTCAAACATGCAGCAAAGTGAAAATAACCAATGCAGATGGCTCAGACAGAATCACAAACATTCAATGAATATAATAAGAATGAAACTATTAATTTTGTTTTCTGATCAGACAATGTGTTCATTTTCTGCTCTGTCTATTAATTACTAATCAGTTATACTGACTCTTTTAAACTATCACCAGAGCATGACTTGGGCAGAGGGATGCACACACAGGCAGAATCACATTTTACAGCAATCATTAAGTGACCTGAAATTGGATTCCTTTTGCAATATTATCTGTAGCAAACATGAATAAATTCTTATTTGTAGCTAGACTATTTACAGAAAATATTACATGACAGAAAATGAGACAGATCACAGCGCAAATTTTAAGTATCTAACAACAGAAGAATACATGAGAGCCTTGGCTTTAAGAGCTGGTAGTGAAAATTGTCTTACATATTACCACTACAGTGAAGAGCTAGGCAAAAAAATGGGACAATTAGAAAAGCTATATGACAAAAAGGCAGGCAGATAATATGGCTTCCAAAGACATTTCTGTTACAATCTACATATTGTGCATTTCACTTACAAAACTAAAACCTTAAGCCTGAACTCTCCAAGCATATAATATGAGTATGTATTATATCCCTATACCAGTTATGAGCACTTTGACATTCTATTTCTATATTATATTAAGGCTGAAATGGAGTTTCTGTCCTGTTAGTCTTGGGTATTTTCAACAGCGAAACACTGCCACCTTTTGGCTTGATACATAGACCTCCCAATTTTAAATGTCAAATTATATATTTTGCTCCATTTGTCCTTTATGAAGGTGGTTGAATTCTTGTGATCCTACCTTAGATTTTATTCAGTAAACGTACTTCATCAGGAAGAAAAACATACAGTATTAGTTGATAAGGAATAATTTTCTCATAAGTACATAGCCAAGCAACTTAAAACTATACTCCTTTAAGCCACATAACGTTTTATCTATTTCTATCTCACAGCTCTTTGTTCTTGGCAGTTTTGGTACACATATACACTGTATCACATGATACAGTGATGATCTTGCATTGCATTCCTTTCAAGTAAAAACTTGGTAATGCATTCTTTGAACATCTGAGTTTTGACAAGATGACAAAAATAACAATAATGCATTACTTAAAATGTTATGTTCCTTGCTCACATATATACCTACATTATTGCAGATGAACCATCGATGGTTCAATATCTACATAAGCATGTCTTGAAATGCATGCAAAATTACTTACACCAGTGACACAATGTCCCCACGCTGTACATCATAATTTCTAATGCTCCAGTGGTTTAACAGTACTACATCAGATGCTTGTCTTCCCCCAGGATTCAAAGAAGGCTGAGACAAGAGGAGAAAAATAGATCTACATTTAGATCTAAATTTCCTTTATCAATCTTCCACCTAATTCTCTTTCCATCAACAGGTGAAACCCATTAAAATTGGTAAAAACATACCCACTTACTGTAAGAGACCAAGAATCTGTTGTATTACAGGAAATAAGTTTGAAATATATTTCTTTATTAAATGACACATTAAATAACATTAATTTATGACAAACTCTAGTTCACATCTTTCAATGCACTACTGCATGCAAATCAGATTACACAGGATAAATACTTAGGGCAAGCCTGATGAAAAGAAGGGATTGTTGTTACTGCTTATCATTTAATATTAAAATCAAAGGAGAACCAAGTACACTAATTCCCAGGAAAAAAGCAAACAAGCAAACAAGCTTTTTGCATGCATCTTACTATTTATAAAAGCATAATGGACTAAAAATTAAATATGTACTTGTAGCAATACTAATCTCAGCATCCTCTGCAAAGGGGAAAAACAAACCCTACACCTACACACTGACACTGGCAATAAATGTAGGACTTCCATAACGGGACACAAAAAGGCATGAATCAAAATAACCAAGTAATTAACGCATAATTAGGAGGTACATCAAATCCCCCAAAATTATTTTGTGTGATATGATACAAAACCAGGGTATACCTGATCAACGCTGGCTCTGAGTTAGCTCTTGGAAAAGGGCAGAGGAAGGAAGAAGCCCACTGCAGTACTGTCTTTATTTATGTTTGCAAGGCTTACTTTAAAACAGAGACTCCTTTTACTAAACAGAAATTATGTGAGTATTCCAGACTGAAGTTTTCTAATAGTTTATCTCTCAGAAAGCTTTTTCAGAGTCACCAAATACAATAACAGTATCTCCCAAGTTGGCCAAGAGATAACTGCTAATGTAGATTCGAGTTAGGTGATACATGCAATAAAGCACGTAGTGCTGAAACTAGGCTACCCCTCCTTTGTATGATAACTGCAACATTAGCTAAAAAAATTATTGCTATAGTAGTAGTAGAAGAGGAACTTACAGTATACCTGGAACCATCACATAAACCACTGGGCTTTCACTGCTGATATTCCCATCTCCAAACTGATGGTACCTTTGACGAGCAAACTAACACGGGGACTGAAATTAACTCTTCTCAACCCTAGTAATTACACAGCGTCGAATTTCATTCCATTGTTATTAAGTAAACTTTGCTCCCAAATAAAATGATTAATCAGTATTCATTTTAAACTTCAAAAGCAATTTAGAAGCTCTGATTTCTCTTTACTATAGTTTCTTCATTCACCATTGTTAAACAGATTGGTTGACAAAGACATACTTCAAGTGGAATTTGTGAAAAATTAGTTTTTCAAGGTGCAAGAGGAAGTCATGTGGTAGGGTCCTCAGTAGGTGTAATGCACATGAACAGTAAGAAATACGATAGGATATCACAGGTCAAAAGAATAAACATGGCAGGGAGAGGAGGAGGGATATGATGCCATATGTTCAGTTGAAGAGCAAATGAGGCTAGTTACATTTTGGGCTACAGGCAAATTTCTAGTTAGGTAAAACAGGGGATCAAAGCAGATCACTTTAGCACCCATAAAGATATGGTCCAAGTCTAAGCTATAAATATATTAATACTCATTGCTGTTTTATTTACTAGACTCAATCCACTGCAAGAAACAGATAAATGAAAACTAGGAGCTAATTAGCAGTTATTTTATTAGTAGTTTTTAATCAGGATTTCCAGAATTATTTATCACCTTTACAGCATTTTCCACCAAAGGATCAAATATTTACATACAAGTGATTTACATACAAATTCACAAATAATCTGGTCATACTCACTTTGCCAAATGTAAGTACACAGGGGCCAAAAGCTTAAAACACTACTAAGTATAAGGCAGAGACCAATCTTACAAAGCAGGAATCAAATAGATGACATTCTCACAAAGTAAACTTTGTGAGTATTCAAAGGTATCTGCCTTTAAAGGCCAAAGGAGAAGGATGAAGCAAATAGAAACCTTAAAACCATTGTTCCAAAAGATAATGTATCACAGCTGATACACAGAAAATATCTAAATGAGTATTCACACATTTCTTGTATCAAATAAACTTACATGAACTACATACATCTTACAGAAAAATATAGCAGATAGTTATGGTATTGCCCTAGCTGCACTATCCCAGTTGACTCCTATTTATTTCTGCATTTAAACAAAGAAAATACCTTAGAATTTTAATACATTTAGATATTGCATAAGCTTTTTAACTTTAAGCACTCTAAATGCATTTTTAACAATACCTGACCTGATTTTGACATACAGAGTGGATATCCAACTCATTATACATTAGAATTGTGTTTGAGAAAAATAAAATGGTATAAGCTTTTTTCTTCTCTCTCACCAAAAAAAAAAAACAACAAAAAAAAACACCCCAAAAAAACCACCCACACCACAACAACCTGACAAATGTGCAGACAATAATACTCTTTTATTAGAAGAAACTGAAGGAAAACTAGGAGGCAATTATTCATTTACATCAACAATTCACTACTGTCCATTTAAAAAAATAAAAGGCTAAATCCTTCAGCAAGCCTGTCTCTATTGTAAATAACACAAACAGATTCCACAACAAACAAGTATAGAAACAATACAACTTATTCCTCATGATATTTTAACTAGTAGTAAGGTTTCAGGTCTAGCAAAATCAAAATACAGCTTCTGCAAAAGGAGTCAACAAATATAGCATCACAAGGGCTTTTTATAAGAAATAGAATGACAAAGAGGCTTCTTACTTCTAGTCTGAAGCATTATAACTTCTTAGCTTAAGTTTTCGGCATAAAAGCCTGCTACAAATGAGGCACACAGGTCTTAATTTAAACTGTTGTGCAGAAGCCACAAAACATTACTCTTTCCAATTACTAACTAATCTAATGCTAAAAGCATGCAAATTGAGATCCCCAGCCATATGATGAAGCCTCATAGGACATGAGGTTCCATAAGCAGGAGGGTAAAAACATGCCCTTTTGCTATAAATAATGATTAACTTGATAGTTGTTACACTGCTAGTGAAGGTCACAACTTATTTGCTTGTAGCTTGGGGAACACAAAGAATATTCATATGAGCTTACGGGCTTAGGTACAGTAATCCTAATAATAAAGTTAGGAGGAATTGCCACAGAATAATTACAACTGCTATTATGCATAATGGAATAGAACATTCAATAATGTTTGCTGGAGAAACACAAACGCTTCATCAGAGATCGCTGGTCAGGCCACTTCCTGTAATCCTTAGTATTGAACTATTGGTTTGCAATAGAACTTGCATTTAAAGCTGCACATATGCTGTCATTTTCTATCCCACCTGAAAACAGTCCATTTGATTTAATGAATTTACAAATTTATATATACATGAGGGATTCCTTTTTCACATCTTTATGTATGAAGAGTTTGTAATACCCCACAAGCAATGAAATTCAATTAAAAAATAACATAAATCAATATCAAGATGTCCATATGACATTAAACATTTAAAGGTATACAGCCCACACTACAAGAAGTCACACCAAAAAATCCCACAACAGGCAATTAAGAAATCTTATTACTAGTTATTTGTGTCACTTACATCTAATGCTGTAAACAGATTACAACTCACTAGAAACCCTCTATTAGAAGAATGCTAGATGAGCACATCAATCTAAATCCAACAAAACTACCTTGTGTGATGATTTAAAAACCCGGTAAATTTGGAAATAGAAGATAATGAAACTATTAAAACTGTTAAAATTATAAACTGCAGTAGTTCACTGTTATTCCCTATAGGTTAGAGTTAATACATATATACACTGAAGTCAGCACAAGTGAAATTATGACAGGTGGCTGAAAGCACTGAAAAATACAAAATCAGCTTGAGACCACAGAATGCATGAAGTCTGTCTTAATTGATTGGGTCAGAAAATTTGTATTTTCATTAGAAGCTTTATTCATATGCTTGCCAGGGTGACAAAAAGTGTTCTCATCATCAGTAACTATGAAGCAGCAGTAAGGCTGGTCCAGAAAAAAAGGAGAAAGTGTACGGGAAGAGAAAGCACACAGCAGAGAACAAGAGTAGGAGAGCAAGCATGACACAGAGTAATTTATTTCTTGCTTCTTGTCAAAACTTTTAATTTCAGGCTCAGCAGGAGCCAGAATTATGAGTACACAAAGCCAGCTAGATGTTTAGAGGTCTATTACAAACAAATTCTTGCCAATCTTACCATGATATCAAATTGAGACAATAAGGTATCACAGGAAGCATGCAATTGAAGGGTACAATCTGACTACAAACTGACTGAACTTCAGTCTTCCTCATACCTATGGCTTTCAGATACATTTGACATAGGTCACTCTCCAAAGAACACAGTTAACAGACAGAATTGCAACATGACCAATACTCCCGTGAGCTACTCCTTAAGACAGGGATATATTTCTTATAATTGTGTCCCTGTCAGACTCGCTTAGATGTCTAATAAATCTTGACAAGGAAATTAGTATCTTATTAAAAGCATTAAGATTTTCTTTTTCAATCTGGAAAATAGCAATATACATAGATGTTTAAAAGGAACCTTTATTTCAGTTCTGTTTCAGAATAAAACCAGAGAGTTTTACAGACAGTGAGGTGTCAGTAAGATTAAAAATGCCGGCTTTTTAGCTATCCATTTTCAATCAACAGAGGGAACATTTAGTTAGCAGATAGAGCAAGGGAAAAGCTTCCATTTTAATAATCCAGTGAATATATATTGCTTTCCCTTTGTCAGGCTGAATAAATCTAAGCAAATAACTGTAGTGTTTTTCAAATCTTCCATGGATGAACCACAGTAAACTATGTGCTCTTCAAGTGTGTACAGAAGCAACACTCCAAAACAATGCCAGAGTATTCTCAAACACTTGGGACTGACTTCAAAGAAAACATAAAACTGAGTTATTAACCAGAGGGGCACAACAGACTTGTGGAGAGGGAAATCCAAGAAATTTCTTTCCAGCTACTAAAGCAAAACTATTAAGCAATAATGGATGTCAAACAGAACATTACATCAGAGGCAGAAAAGATCAAACAATAAATGGAAAAGTGGTATGCTAAAAAAACTAGCACTTCAAAATTTAAATGCTCAGGTCACACTCATTAGTGGGAAAAAAAACCCCAAAAAAACAACCAAAAAAACCCCAAAACCCAGAAACAAACAAAGGCAGAAAGTCAAAACCATAAAATCCTACATGAATCTGCATCTTGAATGTTCCATGTGGCTCTAAGCCTGCAAGAGAGGCAAAAAATGGGAAGATGGCAAACAGGGGAGTTGTACTCATCTGGCTGATTTTGTACTTCCCTAGGTGCTGTGCTATATATATGAATTTCTCCTGTCTGAAGAGAGTAAAAAGGTAACAAAACTGTTTTTCACTGTTTTCCCTTCCTCTCATTTTTAGTGCAAATTTCTGGCTCTGCAACTGCAAGCCCTGAGATTCTCCTCTTTCACTAGCCATCAATGATACTCAGAATAACATCCATGAAAAGAGCGAGGATAACTTACAGTACACCTAGCTTATGGCCTTGGATTGTAGAATTAGTGGAGTAAGATGATTTTACTTTCATCCCTGTTCTTGATGTGAGAGCTGTCTGCTGAGATTTATTTACAGAGTTTAAACATCAGATTACAGACTGTCACAAAAGATGCAATACCACCTTGCCATTCCCTTCTCCCCACCATATGCTTTTTAGAACATTAAACATAAATTAGCCAAGTGCTGGATCAAGCCTAATTTTTCTAGCCCATGTGTAAATTCTGCATAATTCAAACTCCAGCAGCTGGTCTTGATTGCTATGAAATCTCTTCAAGGTTCTGAGTTTAAGACAATCAGAAAAGAGAGCTTGACATACAAGAATCAAATCCTTGCTCTCTGCTAATTGGAATGTTGCAACATTGGAACAAAATACATCATAGTTATCAGCGGTGATGAATACCAATGTGTCGTGCATAGGATTTAAAATGCAAAGTAACAACATGGAAATTTTCTATCTACGTTAAAATATGGCTTTTTCAAGACCAAATAAACAGCAAAAACAAAATAAATACTCATGAACACTATTTAACATCTAAATGTTACACATCCTATTTATATTTACTTGCTTACGCTGTATAAACATTCAATATAACCAAAGTAAAAACAGTGAACTGATACCTTTTTCTTGATAAACATAAGTAATAATAGTAGGTTCATGTCACTTTCAGTATTCTTCCCTGCAATGGTGCCATATGCATTCATTAGTAAGAACAAGTGTAGCAAGAAATAGTTTTGCCATACAGTTACTATAATGTAGCTACTAAAAATTAAAAAAGCCTCTTTGTGAGTCACCAATTCAATCCCAAGAGACGAAAGTATTGCTCCAAATATTTCTAAATGTTTAGGAAGATAACAAAACAATCTATCGCTATTTCTTCTTATATTTTCCTTTTACTGACCCAGAATTTTGTGAAGTTTTGTTTTCAAAACCTTTTCTTTCACATCACAAAGGATTTAGCAAAGTAGAAATTAAGCTATTCCATACTAGAATGTCATATAATAACAATTGAGAAAAAGATTTTTTTTCAGCTTTTTTTCCACCAATATCAGTGGAGAGCCACCTTTTAATTTCCTGACAGACAAAAGATATTTACAGCAATACCTGCATTGATGCTCCTTCCACTCTTGCGACACAGGCAACTCTATCCAGGAAAGTCACAGTTACAGGAACAGCAACAAAGAAACCTTTAAAAAAGGCTTTAATGTATCTCTTCCCCAAACCCGGAGCCTGTGCCATAATCTGAAAAATATGAAGGAAAAAGTTGTTATAAAACAAATTTGAAGTAACATCAACATGTAGCAATTCAACACAGAACAATTAAGAATAATTTTATTATTTGTTAGAGTCTCAGAATATCCAGAGTGGAGGAAAAAAAAAAAAGTGTACATATGAGAATGGGGAAAAAGATTGGGGAAAAAACCCCAAACCAACAAACCAGAAATCTACATCAGATTTTAAATGTCTATTCTACAGAACAGAGCTTGATACTTCACATTTACCCTTTAGCTAATTTGAACATTTCTTGTAATCCTGTGCTAGCGGAAGTACTTGGTAAAAATGACTCAATGTGGCAGGTAAACAAGAAGCAAAGTGATGCAACCAGACAAAATTTAATAATGCATTTTGGAAAAAAAAGAAGCATTGCAAATAATTTTCTCTCCATACCTGGTATTTAGTAATTTTTCACCCCTAAAGGTGGACTGTGTTAAGCAAAGGAAAGCTATTTGCAACACATCACCATTTCTTTATTAAATATTGTCACAAACAAAAATGTATAAAGGCATCATTTCCACACTAGTGGTAAAATCAATTCAAATTGTCACATATATCATAGGGACACACCATAACACAATGACTCCTTGTTCACCACTCCATCACAAAGTTAAAAGTATTTTGGCAGACTAAGACTAATGTAATAACACATGGGATAATTCCATTCCAACTCCATGTATTATACTATCTCCCATCTATTTATTTTACCCCTGAACCACTGAACATTCTTGTAAAATAACACAAAGTGCACTGAAACATTGGCTGTTTGATTGTATTAGTCACACCTCTGAAAAGCAAGCAGAATATCCAGGTAGTGCTGCATAGACTCAAGCCAAATTTACATAACTGCGGTTTCAGTATCAGAAATGCTGTCCTTCACCTATTGGCAACTCCTTTTTAAACCTCTGCTTGCACTTAATGAATTCCTAGTAGATCAGCTTGTGTTTATATTCAAGAACACAGAGAGTTATTTTTCAATTAAAATAATGAAAAACACAAATATATGCAGCTTCATTCAATCCTCTTACAAAGTATTTAATTTTTCACTATATATTTTTTCTTTGTTGCATTTTCAGAAACATGCAAGTGATGAACTATTTGTATGCAGAATATAAAATTATCTCATTCTGATAAAACAGTACTGATGGTAGTATTTCTGTCACAGAAAGAGCTTAATTCCAAATACCATAAAACTTAGAAAACTCAGTTCTACAAAGTAAGCCATCTCCATATTCTTTACTGGAATTCTTTATAGATATTAATAGCTTTGCAATGACAAGATATGTCTTCTAAGACTATTATTTCTAAAATTCACCTTCAAAAGGTTTTAATCCTTTTTAAGTGGAAATATTTCATCATCTTGCTCATAAGTTTACATTTTCACACTGCTTATAATTCAGTCGTTTTCCTTCTGAATACCTCATGAAAACATTTTCAATTTGCGTCAACCACTTTTACAAATAATTTGGAATATTTGTGAAACAGAACAAACATCTCACCATTTCAATACAAAAGCTGTAAGGATTTACTCTTGACTTATCATTTAAGAACTTCTTATTAGAATCAGTCAACCAAAAGAGACTATTGCCTCAATCAGCAGAGCTTCACATTTGGAAAATATGCCACATAAAAATAAAAATCTCAAAAAATCAGGGTTTTGTCTACCTTCTGACTTCATCATTGTCTACACCTTAATACCCTTCTGTCAACCTATTTACTTTGTATCTTGAGTTTTGTGGCTGGAAACTCTATTTTGCTATGAGGTCTGACATCTCAGAACTCCTCCACTCAACAGCAATGTCAGCCACAAAACCATTTCAAGACCTTACCGACAAATATATTCACCATGTTCTCTAGAGTAACTTGAGCAGGAAAACATTGCCTGACACATGCATCACAGTATGGCTCATTTAGGAATAGTTTTTAAAAATTCAGAAATTAAACAACTTTACCTCTCTTAAAATTCCTCAGAGCCAAACCTCTTTTTCATTAATAATGGAACATGAATATTCATCCCATTCTTTCTACTAAATCCATGGACAGATATTGTTATAAACTTCTTGCAGAAGCCCCATGCTAGTATCTACAGAAAATCTAGAATCTGAAGAGAAATAATTGGTCAGACAATCCACAGGAGACCAACCATATGCTTCCTAGAACTACAAGTTAATTAATAGTGACAGAGAATCTAGCAGTCAGGTTAAAACTGCTAAGACAAAATGCTTCATTCTCAGTACACCACTTGGACTAGGCAACACCAGCAGTATTAAACAGCTGTGGACAACGCTGGGAATTAAAGTCCTACTATTGTGGGTTTGAACACGTAGCATTACACAACACAATATATAAAGAACATGAGGGGAAGAGCACCAGCATCACCCCTACAAGCAACCAATTTTCAAAGCCACCAAAACAAAAAACAGGTCATGTGCTGAAGGACTTCTCTGCTGCCCTGAATTTTCTCCTCTCCTCCCCTCTCCTCTCGGTAACTGATCAAACCACTGGTTTCATCTTCCCTGTACACCAAAATGATGAAACCTTCATTTATAATGATGTGCTACATTCTGAACTTTTCCTGGTTCCCCATCTCCCCCAGCAAAGGACAGCTTTTCCCTGTAACACAGACTGAGACGGTCAGCAGAGACTTTTCTTCCCAAAAGGCAGCAAACATTTGCACACACATTTCAAACAATTTGAGAACTATGTAAAAACAATCTGTCTTTAACCTTAAGTCCTCTGATATAGCAAAACATTTTCAACACATAGGTAAGTTACTATATGCCAGTATCTGACTTAACAGTACACACATTTTTGCCAGGTCTGTTTCATAAGCTTTCCCCTCAAAAAAGCATAGACAAGTAACATGCAGAGTTGCCATGGAACTGTTGACAAAATAGTTCACCACCCAACTGCCAGTAAATGGGAAGTTACCCCTCACTCTTTCCATATGAGGGGCTTCAAGTTGCCTTGCACTGCCACAGGGGAAGAGCTGGAACACAGGCAGCAGAAAGACAGTTTGCAGCATTACCTTCTATCAGTTACTGGACATGTGAATGGATAATCCTCAGCTGATAAATAGTGCTGGATTAAAATGTGCAGTGTTATCTTTTCTTACACTTTGATGGTCATAGGAGAAAAGAAGAGGAAAAAGTAATGATAAGGATTTACTGCAGTCACAAGAGAGAATTCAGGCAGTAAAGGGTAGACACAAATATGACCTCTGGTTGGAGTTTTTAATAAAGAAAACATAAGATAACCATCACTTCTGAAGGTAATATACTGGTCTTAGAGATTTCTAAAACGTCTGTAGATTTTAAAAGCATCATGTTTCTGGAGTGAAATTCTGAGACACAGTGCAGTGTCTGATTTATGATAACAGGTTTAAATGCATGTCAGTGAGGCAAGCAAAGTACTGTTTGCTGAAAAAAATAATTTCCCTAACACATATTTCTGGATCTCTGCCCAGCTTGACACCTCGAATAAGATCAACAAATCACAATACTTAAAAGATGTGAAGGGGAAAAAAAGAAACTAAAACAAATACAAAAAAACTCCAGAATAAAGTATTTTAGAGATGCGTACCCTTTTCAGCATCCGTAAGTTACACCTGGCTTAGGGAAAAAACCCACAGAATAATTCAGTAGAACTGACAAACTTCAAACAAACAACCTTGAAAACTTGTTTGAAATGGAAACGTGGACAAGAAAAATCCAAGATCAAAAATGCTAGCATATAGCAGGTCAAAGCATTAAGAATTTCACATTGTGC